>NC_140179.1:49269025-49291525 GCF_963971535.1 Notolepis coatsorum | reverse complement strand
TTTAGCTATTACATTACAGTGAAATGCTTGGTTCTTTCACTGCCCAACCCAGTATTGATTGATTGATTGAAAACTTTATTAACAGATTGCAGAATGGGTACAATACAGTACAGCTCAATACACACAATTGTTAAGGGGATGCAGACCAGAGAAGGACTTTAGTCTTGTTTACATCAGGGTCCCCCATTTCAGTCCTGTTTGCTTAATGCCTTGTCCACTTCCTCCACACTCCAATATGTTATGATGAATTGAAAATGGGGGACCCTGATGTAAACAAGACGAACGTCTTTCTCTGGTCTGCATCCCCTTAACAATTGTATGTATTGAACTGTACTGTACCCATTCTGCAATCTGTTAATAAACTTTTCAATCAATCAATCCCTTCAACCCTGCTCCTGTCAAACCTGCTCTTTCCATTCCCTCCATCATGTCCCCCCTTTCTGATGAATATTTCCTGCACTTAAGAGTCAGACACACATTCCTAGTAGTTGAGCTGTGATGAATGAAAACTTTATTTAACAGATTGCAGAATGGGTACAGTACAGTACGGCTCAATACATGCAATTGTTAAGGGGATGCAGACCAGAGAAAGACTTTCGTCTTGTTTACATCAGGGTCCCCCATTTTCAATTCATCATTCAGTATAACCTAGACCAGCCCAACCTAGCATCTTTCACTGCCCAGTTCAGCCCAACCCAGTCCAGAATAGTTCCCTCTTTCATGTTAATATGTGATTTAATGATGTAATATTTTGAAGAGTAGAGACAGTGTGATTAATTTACTATGATTGAAAATCAATTTAGACGAAGACGTACAAAGAAGTAATTATCACAATTAGCGATTTTTTTTGTCTGGTAAAAAATCTATTTGGCTGGTAAAAAAAATCTGATACCCGCCAGTTGGCTGGTAAGCCAAAAAGTTAGTTTCCTCCCCTGCTCTCTATCTTTCCTTATTTAATCATCTTCCCCTCTCTCTTTCTCTCCATCTCTCTCTCTCTCTCTCTCACACTTTCTTTCCCTCTCCTGCCCTCCTCAGGTGGGACCGGTCTATTTCTGGAACATTATGTAAGCGATAACCCTGCAAAGACAACCTGAGAAGTGTGTCTGTGTGTGTGTGTGTGAGTGTGTGAGTGTGTGTGTGTGTGTGTGTGTGTGTGTGTGTGTGTGTGTGTGTGTGTGTGTGTGTGTGTGTGTGCGTGACACACACACATACACACTGAACCACAGATACACACAGAGACATGAACATACCACAAAACGCTTAGACAAAATGCGCTCATAAATGCATGCATGGACACACATACAGTACAGTATACAAACAAACACACACACACACCACTCTCCCATTAATTATCTCACTCTGGCACCAACTCTCCTCTCTCTCCTTCCTTTGCTGTTTTGGTTTCTATTAGGGATGTCCGATATTATCGGCCGATATTGGCATAAAAATGTGATATCGGAAAATATCGGTATCTGTTAAAAAAAATTAAAAATAAAAAAAAATATTTTACATTTTTAACCTTTATTTACCCAGGCAAGCAAGTAAGAACAAATTATTATTTTATTTATTGTCAAAGTATGCATAATGTTGTGTTAATTACACGACAAGAGATATGTAATGTTAATTACCTGAAATTACCTCAGTTTTTTGGGGGGGGAAACCCTGCATATATCGGTATCGGTTGATATCGGTATCGGAAATTAAGAGTTGGACAATATCAGTATATCGGTATCGGTAAAAAAGCCAATATCGAGCATCCCTAGTTCCCTATCTAATTATGTAATTATGTCCATCTGTCTGTCTATCTGTCCATCTGTCTGTCCATCTGTCTGTCTATCTGTCCATGGCATCTGTCTGTCTGTCTATCTGTCTGTCCATCTGTCTGTCTGTCTATCTGTCTGTCCATCTGTTTGTCTGTCTGTCTTTATGTCTCTCTGTATGTCTGGCTGTCTCTCTCGTTCTCTCTCTTTCTCACAGGATTCTTGTCAACTCGTCAATTAGCCGATGCGATCAATAAATCAGCAAAATAGTGTTTCCCACATTGGTCCACATGGATCCTCCAGCAGACTAACACAGCCATGTTTAAATCTGCTTATTAAAGACCAACGTAAATGTTTTCAACATTATTGTGATGTCAAGAGATATGGTGGGCATCATTTCCCAGTAATAACGAATGACTCATTCATCATGATGAGAGGGTAAAAACTAGTCGTACAGTACATCCTCGTTATACTATTGACGTGGGTTCAAGACCCATATCCCATCATACGTGGGACAGGCCTATATTCACATACATTCTAGACCAGTTTGATTTATAAATGGAACATGTGGTTTGTTTGGAACATTTGTAAAGCATCATAAATCAGATGGATATATTATAAATATATATGGGTTTTACTCCACAGGGTTCCCAGACATTTCTAAATGAAATCCAAGGACTTTTAATTTCACTGCCACACGACAGAAGGTTAACCCTTTACTATCACACAACCGACGGTCCACCAATGAGGAAAAACAGTTGAAGCGTACGAGACAGCGGCTCGTCAGATTTGATTAAAAACAGAACAAAATGTTTTTTGATTTCTTGATTCAGAACAATTTGATCATGGATGAACAAAACATTCAATGTGAGGACTTTTTTTGGAAAAAAAATCAAGCACTTTAAGCACTTCAAGGACCTTGTGCTAACACAGTGCTTAAATACACATTACAAATGTAAACAAACCTTTTACAACAAAACAAATACAACTTTCCTTCCCACCCCTGTCTCTCTCCATTAGGGATGGGTACCGAATTCTGTACTTTTAAAGGTACTTACCGAAACACGTCGGTACTACCGAGTATCGATTCACGTGAGATACCGTTGTCGGTACTGTAAAAATGTTTAAAATAATTTTATTTTTTTTTTTTTTTTACTTTTTTATTCTTCATGTCAACGTTCACAGCACAATATACACTTACCTAGGATTTTACTTGATTCAACAACAAAGCAGTCGGGGCAATGGCAAGCCGCAAACTATCGAAAGTGTGGTTATTTGAAGTTTGGATTTTTTTTTCACAACTGAGGTAGGTAGATTACATTTTTAGAGACTAAAGTACCGAAAAAAGGTACCGTTGGGTACCGGTATCGATTCACAGGTACCGGTACCGGTACCGTATCGGTTAAAAAATGTGAACGGTACCCATCTCTACTCTCCATATATACTGTATGTCTATACTAGGGGTGCACCGATGTATCGGTCGGGTATCGGTATCGGCCGATAAGTGCCTTGTTGACTGCAATCGGCCTATCGGCCGATAAGCTTGAATGTGCTGATGGCAGTAGCCGATAAATATCCATCAATTTGTGTCATGTCAAAAGGCAAACAAAAGTTCAGTCACGTCGCGACCTGCACAACGCCGCCCCCGGCCCACACACACACAAGCTACTGCATCAAAGTTACTACTTATGATTAACAAATGCATTCGTTTTGTGGCATTAACGTTATATAGTTAGTGTTACACGTTCAATAACATCAGCATATTATTTACCTGAACATAGCAAGTAGCAAGCATTACTCGTTCATACTAGCTCAGTTCCTTCCGTTGCTCATAGAGCCCTGAGTTGTACCCATTCTGCAATCTGTTAATAAAGTTTTCAATCAGACACATGTATAGAAACTTTAAGGCTTTGTTTTATTATAACATTCGTTGCAGTAAAATCATTATGCCTCGTTTAGTCATCCTGCGGAGCTAAAAGCTAAACGTCGGCCGCGGGGATCTAACGTTGTTGTTGTGGTAGAGCTCTCGTCAAAATCAATGGCGGACAAAAGCGGAAGTAAAAAATGTATACGAGCTTGCCGATTGGTGGTAACAGCAGAGGCGGGTGCAAGCGGTGTGACGTAATTGGCAGAATCGACTGTCAATCAAAATGTCATTGGTTGAGAGCTCTGGTTGAGACAATAGTATCAAGCTGCAGCCCGGTAGACCATACTGGGAGAAATAGTATCAAGCTGCAGAGAGATATACTGGGAGAGAGATAGTGCTATTTCTTGATGTTTCCTTTTTTTAAGTAAGAAAAGAGGCCTATGTTCATATCGGTGAGCACAATTTGTAACACAAAAAGAGAGACGTGTAGCCTATTTATTTAATATTTTATTTATTCATTTTATTATTATTATTTTATTTGTTGCCATGGTTGGCTAAAATAATAGTCAAGCATAGGGCTAAAACATTTTCATAAACAATAATATAATTTTTTGTTATTTGGTTATAATAAGGGCTTTTCTATGCATTTGTCTGATTGATTGATTGATTGAAAACTTTATTGACAGATTGCAGAGTGGGTACAATACAGTACAGCTCATTGGACCAGAAAAAGACTTTCGGCTTTTTTACATAAGGGTCCTCCATTTTCAATTCATCAAAACATTTAGAGACATACAAATATACAGTAGTTTAAAAAAAAAAAAAAAATTACAAAAATATATATATATTACAAAAATTAAAATTAAAAATATTAAAAAAAAAATTGCCACAAATATTGGTATCGGTATCGGTATTGGCCGATTGTGTTAGTTGAACAATCGGTATCGGTGGCAAATTTTCATATCGGTGCATCCGTAGTCTAAACATCTATCTGTCTTTGTCCTCTATCTCTCCCCCTCTCTCTCTGACTCCCATTCCCTCTCTCTCTTTATTTCTCTCAATTTCCATCCTCTCTGTCTGTCATCTACCTCTCTGCCCCCCTCTCTCTCCATCTATCTTTATATGTCATATATCTCTCCCTCTCTATCTATCATCCCTATCCATCTCTCTATACCATTCCCCTATCTGTTTATCATCTACCTATCTCCACCCTCCCTCTCTCCATAGCTCTCTCTACATCTCTCACTCTCTCTATAGATATCTCTCTAGTCTCTACATACCCCCCCCCCCCCCCTCTCTCTCTCTCTCTATATATATATATATACACATCTCTCTCTCTCCCCCCCTCTCTCTATCTCTCTCTCTATATACTGTACTGTATATATACATATCTCTCCCTCTCTATATATCACTCTCTCCATCTATATATATTATCTCTCGACTTCTTTCTCTCCATCTCTCTATCTGGGTCAGTATGTTCAGGCACTTATCCGTTGCTGCTGGTGACACAGCAAGCCTGGTGGAGTGTGTGTCTGTCAGTTTGCGTGTGTGTGTGTGTGTGTGTGTGTGTGTGTGTGTGTGTGTGTGTGTGTGTGTGTGTGTGTGTGTGTGTGTGTGTGTGTCTGTCTGTCCGTTTGCGTGTGTGTGTGTGCGTGTGTGTGTGTGTGTGTGTGTGTGTGTGTGTGTGTGTGTGTGTGTATTGTGTGTATGTGTGTGTGTGGGGGGGGGGCGTGTTTTCCCCAAAGAGGCCTGCTCTCAGTACCCCAGGCAATAACAGGCTTTGACAGATGCAGCATGGTGAACTACACACACACACACACACACACACACCATTCAACAAAAGCCAGAAGGATGTCCGCATTTTGATCTGTCATTGGTTGTCATATATCAGGTGTGACATGCACACACACACTGCACCCAGATGAAGACGTGGAAAGCAGTCATTTTGTTTTTATTGCTCAAACATCTAGCCATGTCAAAATAAAGGATGAACTAAAACCAGAAGAGCATCTCTGTTCCTGCCTGGAGTTAGTCTCCTTCCCTGTGATGATCCTGAACCCTTTTACTACAAGAGTAAACAAAAGTAAACAAAAACACATGCCTGAGCAAAAACACACACACACACATTTAAATACTTAATTTATAAGCACTAAGCAAAGTCAAGTCAAGCATGCTTACATGCACACGCTCGCAAACATGCATACACGCATGCGCGGCGCGCGCGCACACACACACACACACACACACACACACACACACACACACACACACACACACACACACACACACACACACACACACACACACACACACACACACACATACACACACACGCATACACACAACACACACACACACACACCATATTGGTGGTCAGAATGAGCCTAAAACAACTTCATGGTTTATTCAAGGATTGTTAGTAACAGACAACAGTGTTTAACAGACAACAGTCTTAGTAACAGACAACAGTCTTCTTAGTAACAGACAACAGTCTTAGCGAGAACAGACTAAAATATTCTGAGAAATGAGGACAGGGACATTTTCAATAGCTTTTGACCTCTTTTGACAGATGAGAGTTAAGTTTATCCTTCTGATGGAAGCAGATACTGTAAATGCTCATGAGAGGGTTCATGATGTCCCAAAATAATATCCTGAAAGGAATTGGCCTCAAATGAAAGAAAATACATGTAATTATTTGGTGATGAAAGGAAATAAGCAAAACGTTTATAGCAAAACATTAAAAAAAAACTGTTTATGGTGATTATATTCATTCATTCATTCATTCAATTCAAACCTTTATTTATTCTCGAAAAGACAATTGAAGTCACCCTCATTTTCAATGTCATCGAGACATAGACATTTTAATGCATACATTTTGTATAGTGATGCACGATATATCGGCCGCCAATATAATATCGGCCGATATGGTAATTTTTTTACACATCGGTATCGGTCCGATATTAACCCTTTATTCGCCAATGACGTGTTACCACGTCATTCTCCGCCATGCGTAATCTGCCAATGACGCCGTAAGGCGTCTTTGAGATCAATATTTCAAAAATCTGTGATGGCAATCATATTTCACCCACGGAGACTTGAGATCTCCTGTTGATCTCCTCTCAACTCTCCAACGGTTCAAGACCGCCATCTGGTGGCCGATCGGCGGATCGCCCAAACAGGAAGTGACGCGCCGGAAGTGATGATGAGGCATGACGCTTAGGACCTTGTTATTAGGGATGCACCGAAATTTCGGCACCGAAAGTTTTCGGCCGAAAATGGCAAAAAATTGCCTTTCGGCTTTCGGCCGAAAGAGTTTTTTCACCGAAAATATATCACCGAAACAGAAACAACCTAACAACCTCGCGTGTTGTTGTGATGATGTCGCGCTGTCGGGAGTCGCGCTGTTTCTATGTAAACTCTGCGCGCAACGCGTCCAATAAATGCGTCTTTAACATGCTTTTATATCCTTATTTACTATATGCCCGTCGCGGTAGGAGTGATCTAATATGCATATTATTCGCGTGTTGTTGTGATGATGTCGCGCTGTCGGGAGTCGCGCTGTTTCTATGTAAACTCTGCGCGCAACGTGTCCAATAAATCTTTAACATGCTTTTATATCCTTATTTACTATATGCCCGTTGCGGTTAATCACTGAGTGATCTAATATGCATATTATTCAGAGCGAGAGGGGGGGGGGGATTGTGTTTCTCACATTGACGCTGTCTGTCTGTCGCGCGTCTACTGTGCCGAGTCAAGCGAGCACATTCAGCTGGGGACTAGAAAGGTGCGCTCAGTAGAGCACAGATGTCCGCTGCGGCAGCCAGAGAAAATATGGAATTAATGTACTGTATGCATTCAGAAGTGCTGAATAAATGTTTTATGGACCCATAATAGTGATTATTTATTATTTAAGTAAAGTTTTGCCATAATCATATATTTTTCCATAATCATAATGTTCCACAACATTGGTAAAAAAAATCTATTCTATGAATCATTTTCGGCCTTTCGGCTTTTGGCCAACTGTTTTCTATTTTCGGTATCGGTTTCGGCCAAGAATTTCCCATTCGGTGCATCCCTACTTGTTATATTGAAATTTTTTATCTGACGTCAATCGGTATCAAACTACATTTGATGATCTAATGTATTTGTGGCTATAAATCACGTTCTGCAGAATGCTGCATAAAACGATAAAAACATATTTATACTTTAGACCGTATTTTTGTATGAATATGTGAATGAAAAAGTAGAACATTGCTACATCCTAAACAATAGATACTTGACGTTGAATGGGCCATAGTAATGTCAATTTAGCAATACAATTTAAAAAGTTATAGCCCTGCAAAGAAGGGGAACATCACCATAGACTTACAGTACTGGCAGACAGTGGATTAAGATCAGAATAATCCCTGGCAGATAAAGGGTTAAGATAGGGCCAAAATATCAGTCATTTCTGAAAATAAGTTACAAAAGTAAAAATAAAATAAAAATTGTTTTGGAAAATAGCTCTTTATTTGATTATCATAAAAAAGTGTTTTCTATACAGAGATATCGACATCGGTAAATATCGGTATCGGTCAGAACAGCAACATTAATATCGGTTATCGGTATCGGCCACAATTTTCACATCGGTGCATCATTGTTTTTTACAATATAATAATACTAAATATGAATAACTATCTACAGTATATAGCCGTTTTCATACATGGACCGCAGTCCAGAGTGCCCCACAGCAATTACTATAAAATGAACATAAAATCAGCATATAGTTGACAGAATAAAAAACAATGCATAAATTGCAGACATAAGAATAGGTATAAAAGACAATAAAAGTAGTGCAATGTACAGTAAACGTGCAGACATAAGAATAGGCAAAAAATTACAGAGAGAGAGGGAGGGGGGGTGGGTGAGAGAGATGAGGAAGGGGCAAGAGAGAAAGAGAGCTGGGAGAGTGTGTGTGTGTGTGTGTGTGTGTGTGCGCGTGTGTGTGTGTGTGTGTGTGTGTGTGTGTGTGTGTGTGTGTGTGTGTGTGTGTGTGTGTGTGAGAGAGAGAGAGAGAGAGAGAGAGAGAGAGAGAGAGAGAGAGAGAGAGAGAGAGAGAGAGAGAGAGAGAGAGAGAGAGAGAGAGAGAGAGAGAGAGAGCGAGAGGAGGGGGTGAGTCCTCAGCCCTTGTGTGGGTGAATGTAACAAGTTCCTAACGTTTTCTTTCCCCTATTATTTTATGCACACTTTATTAATTGTTTTAAATGATTATTTTCTTATAAGTTATTTTGTGCATCACTCTGTTTTGAATTTGATGCAAATTTGCAATGCATGAGGGTCATCCTAAATAAATGGCTGCTTAAAACAAGCATTTTTTTTTTTGTGAACAATTTTTTTTATAATTTTTTTGACATGACATAAAACTAGACACACAAGCATTAACAGTAAATATCCACATTAAATCACAGGACTATACATTCCAGTATTTGAATCAATATAAATGTAGTTTACGAGATATATACATAATACTTGCAATACAATAAAATACATACATATGCTCTTGCTCGCTCTTCTTCCCCCCCCTCAGGACCCCCCTTGGATAATCCATCCATTATTTCGTTTCTAACCAGGTTTGTTTCCTGTTGGTTGTCAGTTAAGGCCATGGGTAGGTAGGGAATTTATTTTATTTTATTTTTTATTTTATTATTTCCCATGGCGACTATGGATAGGGAATTTCTTTATTTAATAAAAATGTTCACAACAACATGGATGCATGTACTCTGCCAGCATGTTTAATATCCATAATACTAAAGGTTTGACTAAGATTTTTATGAAACGGGGCGGTCAGGTGGCGTAGCGGAGATTGCGTTCGTCACCAACCCCGGATACGCTGGATTCGCCTGAATCCAGCTCACAGCTCCGGGGTTGTCACCAGCTTGGCTGGCCGTTCACACTAATACAATTGGCAGTATTAGAGGGTGGGAGAAGCTGGCGGGGTGGGTCCGGGTCGTTGTAAACAGCGACTCCTACAGTTCGGTCGGGGCGCCTGCTAAGCGCGGATAGGATCTAAGTGGGATAGTGTGATCCTTCCACACGCTACGCCCTCTCAGTGAGAGTCCGCGCTGCCAGGTGAAAAGAAGCGGTTGATTGGCTAGACGTGTGTCGGAGGAAGCACGTGATAGCCTCCACTCTCCCAGACCGACTGTGGGGGGTAAGTGTGCAGCGACCAGGAAGGGGATTGGGCAGGGTTCGAAATTAACGGGGGCTTGGGGCATAATGCCCTTGAAAATGGACAAAATGCCCTCGAAAATCAGTTAAGGAGGGCACTTAATGCCCCCGACAGTTTACTAATTATATATATATATTTATCCGGTAATGGAGCGTCTGTGGGAGTACGGTTCAGATGACGCGCAAATAAAAAAAAATTATTTGGCGGAGCCGGTGTTCTGCACTGGCTGCAGGCAGCAGCAGCCAGCTGCCAGGTGCTAGTCAGTTTGTGTAAAAATGGCACGCACAATATAAATCAATCTTCATTACGACTTTAAAAACATAGCCATTAACATTACATATGCCTACACACATCTTGCCATAGCGTTAGGAGTTTGTAAACACAACGCACGTTTTAACTATGGTAGCCCGACGCAGCCCGCAAGCTAATACTGTAGTCAATGAAATGTCACCGTGTAGCAGAGGAGGAAATGGGAGTCTGAGAGGCGGGGTGTTTAAAGACAATGATAGGCGTTTATTCAACATCCAAGAAGGCTAACATACAACTGTGTTTTACTAACTCCAACCGGGACTATTGCCGCTTTTCCACTGCATGTTGATGTTAGAACGTCTCCTCCTAACGTTACCGGAGCTGATAACATTGTCTGAACTGGTGGTCCGTGACGCTAAAATGTCCGTGGGGACCCGCGCCAACCCATAGATAGTTCCAACTCACCGAATTACGTAATCCACCACAGTTGCACTCAATATTTAAATAATGTTAGTCTAAATAAATGTAGACAGAAACATAATAATTTCAAGCAGAAAACGAATCTTTCCATTAAGAACTGACAATCAGGGAATTTAAACATGGTTGACATTGTTTTTGTGTGTTTATATTAAAGAAAGGAAAGTCTAGTGCTGGCTGAGCATATTGTTTGTTAAGTTAATACTTTGACAAATGTAGCCTATATTTTTCAGTCAGTTCGGTCTTTGTGTGCCAAACATTATTTAAGGCTGTAAACACTGTAAACCTTTTATTTTATTTTTAATAAATGAGAAGCATGTTTAGATTTGAGTGTTAAATTTTTTTTTAATAAAAATTAACATATATCGAACTGAAAACCGTGACCCCAAAATCGTGATACGAACCAAACCGTCCCATTTTGTGAACCGTCCCACCCCTACCGTTTATCATAAAAATGCAGTGCCCCCGAAATACAAAAAAAAGCCCCCGAAAATCAATTAAGGGGGGCAAAAAAAGCCCTTGAAAAAAAATGTTAATTTCTAACCCTGGGATTGGGAATTGGCATAACGACTAACATTGGGATAGGAGAAAATCGGAGGAAACAGGGGGAAAAAGATACAAAAGATAAAATAAAAAATTATGAAACTTTATTAAAAAAAAATAAACTCATAAAATAAATTGGGTCGCACCGAAATCGGCAGGGTCGGTCGGCAACCGGAAACAACCCATTTTTTCTTTTAGGCCTGAACATACTTGATAAACATCTTTCGTTTTGCCCAGCCTTCTGGCTTTTAGGACGAAACCTAAACGTTATATTATTAGCTTGACATCTACTGTCAGTGACGCCTCCAACTGACTCTGGAGCTGAAGGTTATTCCTGCTCTCGCTGCATTTAAAAGTGTGATCTCTAACCGTTGTGTGTCGACTTGTAACTGTCTTACCTGGTTTTTATAGTTTATTCTTATTTGTTACCTCGGGTAACCTCAGTGTCCTACGAGTTGAAATAAAGGTTTGAAAGGAAATGAACAGAGGGTCATGCTGAGAGTTGGCTGTGGTCAGAGACACTTAACTTAGAAGTGTGAGGGAGTCGCTCCTGACATTGACACAATGGGCTTTCTTTGGCTGAATTAACATAATAATAATAACTGTACCGGTTATTTATTGCTTGGTTGATTTATTACTTGTTAATAGCTGTTACAGCTAGGGATGCACGATAATTATCGGGCCGATAATTATCGGGCCGATATCAGCAATTATGACGTCATCCCGATAAACTCGATACCGTTATTAATAGCTCCGATAATATAATATATTTTTTGGTAAAAAAAAATGCGGTGTGGGTGAATTGGAATGAAGTGCGTTTGTTTTGACTAAAGGCTCCTCCCGTTTTGTCAGTACTGTGCTACGACTGACAGCGTGTGGTTTAGGAACAGGGCGTTTTACACAAATCCAGCGCTCCCTTACTTGGCTGTGACGTAGCCACGCAAGTTAACAACAAAGATGGCCGCGTCGGTACTCTGAGTTTCAGAGTAAAAAGATCGCTTGCTATTTGTAATAAATGCAATGCAGACGTTCCAGAAGGAGGGAAAAGGGCAACAACTTGCAATACATCCAGCCCGACGGGTCATCTGCGGCATCACCACCGCCACGACGGACAGACAGACCGGCGCATGCAGTTCAGCGTCGCGGAGCATTTAGCCTGCTGGCTACCTAGCTCCACTTCAACCAGCATCGGGAGATCCAGCAGCTTGTCGATGTGCTAATAGCCTCAGCAAGCTAACGTTAGCTGGCTCCAGCAGCTTGTCGATCTGCTGGAGCCAGCTAACGTTAGGTTGCTGAGGCTATTAGCACATCGACAAGCTGCTGGATCTCCCGAATGCTAACGTTAGCTTGACTGGTTGCTGGCTAACTAATGAAGCTACTCGTCCCGGGAGATAACGGCGTTGCCTGGCTGGTTGTTGGCTAACTAATGTAGCTACTCGTCCCGTGAGATAACGGCGCTGCCTGGCTGGTTGTCCTTCTGTCAAACTTCTTTAATTTAGCAAACAATGCTAATGATGGTGATGCCGCAGGTGACCCGTTGTTGTGGTGGTGATGTGTCCACTCAAAGCCTCTTTATCAAGGCTCCGCTTTGAAAAAAGAAGAACAAAAAGCTTTGAGCGTCTTAGGTTGGATGCACCACAAGCTGTTGACGGATTGTGAATTTTCATTTGGAAAAATAAATATGGTCACTTTATCAGTCAAAACTGTTGTCTTGGCTTTTGTTTCTGTTGTCTGGTTAGGTCACATTTAAGTTGGTGTTAAGTTATTGTCCTGGGAAGTCTTTTTATGTATTATTATTGTATTGTGATATGTTTTGTTTCATGTTAAAAAAAGATTTTTTTTGATCAAAAAAAATATATACATTAAAAAAAAATTATAATACAATAAATATCGGTTATCGATATCGGTTATCGGCTTGAGGAGCATAAAGTTATCGGTATCGGTATCGGTGTCAAAAAAGCAATATCGTGCATCCCTAGTTACAGCACATGCTTTCCTCACAAATAAAATGCTTGTCATTTATTTTGTTTGTTTGTATTATATTATGTATGTTTGTTACGGTATGTTTCTGTTATTTAATTTACACATTTTACACTTTATTTATGATGGTTGCACTCTCCTATGTACTCTTGAAACTTAGAACACAAACAAATAATTGTTCACAAAGGTTAACAAAAAGCAGGAAGAGGTTACAAGTTCAGCCTCTTCCTGACTTAAAACACCCACGTGCATCAGCTACTGTAGGTACACCGTACACACACACACACTGACACACACACTCACACACACAGGAAGATGGCAGCACACACAAAACAGACAATAGCAGGAAAGCTCAACACACTACACGATACACACAATATGCTGTGTTTTTAACACAATATATAGCCTTAATACAATAATAATCCTAACTGTAAAATATGAATGTGCTTACAGAAGTACCCACATGTATGTGTATGTGTGTGTGTGTGTGTGTGTGTGTGTGTGTGTGTGTGTGTGTGTGTGTGTGTGTAGGAGGAAGATTGGAGACTGTCATGGTAACCTCACTCAAACCTCCTTCCCACTTTATCTAAATATACTGCATTGCTCTCTCTCTCTCTATCTCTCTCTCTCTCTCTCTCTCTCTCTCTCTCTCTCTCTCTCTCTCTCTCTCTCTCTCTCTCTCTCTCTCTCTCTCTCTCTCTCTCTCTCTCTCTCTCTCTCTCTCTCTCTCTCTCTCTCTCTCTCTTTCCTAAAGCTTGGTTTATGGTATCTTAAATACTGTATCTGCTTTGTCCGGCCTGTTCATGGTGTTTGCCGCGAAGCGTGTATTTCCACATCCTTCGACCCCTCGTCCGTATCCGACAATCATGCAATGTCAGTCATGTCTGCAGTGTATGTGGTTAGGATTAGGGTCATGTCTGTGGTTAGGATTAGGGTCATGTCTGTGTGTAACTGAGGGGTACAATTCCCTGACTGTATTACTAGATATGATACTTACTACCACTACCTTTGTACTTAATATTCGGCCACCCAGTACTCGGCATAAATATATTATGATGAACACTGTCACGTAGATGAAACGGATCCAACACAAATGTACGAATTAGAAATAGGTCTTTATTTCTACACAGCGATGGTGTGTAGAGCAAGCACTTAATCAAATCAATCACATTTATGAATGGGAATTAGTATGCACTTTTATGGCAAGAGTATTCGTCGGTATATCAATAGAGAATGTCCAATCTCTGAAGGCGCAGGTGGTACATATACGACCTGGAATAGTTAAGGAATAACAGCAATGATACTTTAATGATTATAGACTGGATACACTAGGGGGGGTTAATCCGGTCGCTTGTAAGCCGACAGGAGTAGGAAAGGGGGGGGGGTAGAGTCCGGCTGCCTCATCCGGCCAAGGGTATCCCAGGTGAACCCACTGTAGTGCCGTTCAATGCGCCGGCGATCCTTGGACCGCAGATGAAAGCAGGTGGACTCTCTGTGAGCCGGCTCTCTCCGGTCCACGGGGGAGAGACGTGAAGCGACCTCGTCTTGCAGAGCGTCTCCTCACCTTGCGTCCTCTCCAGGGGGGGGGGGTTCCAACACACGGCAGTGTCGGGGGTCTTTATCCATGGAATAATCAACGTATACAAAGCATAATCCGTGCCTGGGAAGGCGGGCTGTCGTCGGTAGAATAATCCGGTATACAGGTCCACTCGCTCGTCGGCTCTGGGGCTCCTCGGGTGCAATCTCACATGGGGTCGATCATCCTGGATAAGCAGCCAGTTTTCTGCCCGAAACGATGGGGTGCTGACTACGGTAGTATTCTCACCGCACGAAGCACTATATATTAACAGACTATTATTAGCTTAATAGACTACGTCCAACTCGACGATATAGTGCCAAATATGACTATTCAAATATTAATATACACGATGTCTCAATACCGATGGTAGGCCGAACTTGGCCTTACTCCCACACGTGGCGTCGCGGGGAGGCTTTACGTCTGTCACTCTATTGGAGGGTAAGAAACTGGACTGAAAAAGGAAGTCCTACTTTAGTAGCGCAGTATATATACGCACTATGAACAAATAGTCCCATTAGTGGTGCGGTAGCCAGATTCCTACGCGGAACTAGGACTTGTTCGTACATGTTGAGCGGTACGTTTGAACTGGGTCTGGGGGGTATGGCAGCCTGGCACCAAGGTCTCGACCAATAGTAGAATGGAGACTATTATGGGATGTTCAGTAGGCTAGAATGGATATTCAATGCATATTGTACAAGGAATATACAAGGGATATCAGGGAATATTAGAGAATATACAAATACAATTAAATATATATATATAATAAATATATATATTCGGTTTAATCTGGCCCTTCACAACAGCCACCCCCTGATTGGTCCCAGACCTAATCAGTTAAGCAGAGACAGATTAATCGCGTTGTCTATTTACACATAAGGGTTTGCTGTAGGGGTCAGTCAACTTCACAAAGTCATAGGGTTATAGGGTCATGGTCATCATCGATTGTGTCTGGGAGTCGGGGCAGTTCTATGAGCCTCGCCACGGGACGGGTGTAAGTGCGACCCTGGACAAGCACTTCAGCTGCTCGGACCTTGCCGTCGGCACCGGTGATCACTTTGCTTACGCGGCCGGCCGGCCACATAGCTCTGGGCAGTGATTGATCAATAATCATGACGACTGTTCCTTCTGTCAAATTGTCTCTCTCCTTTACCCACTTCTGGCGGGTCTGTAGAGACGGTAGGTAGTGCAGTAGGAAACTGCTCCAAAACTTGTCGGCTAATACTTGGCTGTACCTCCACATTCGTCGGCCGTTCGCTTCTTCAGGCCGGTACATTGTCTGGGGTAACGCGGGATCTAGCCGCCCCATCAGGAGTGTGTTGGGGTCTGCGGAGATAACAGTGCTCAATCCACAGAACACAGGCTTCTTATTCTCAGCCTCCTCCTGACTGGCTTCCCTCGGGATAGGCGTGGGCCACTCTCTTTCCGGGAGCTTTAGGAATGCTGGGCCGTCACTGTAGACATTGCGACGGGTGAGGTCATCCAGGGGCATTCCCCGGGTGATGACGTCAGCTGGGTTCTGTTTTGTATCAACGTAGCGCCACTCTGTTTCTCCGGTTAACTCTTCGGTTAAGTCTTGAATCTCGGTGACTCTGACTCCCACGAAGACTTTGTACTTGCATGAGTCCGATTGGATCCAGGCGAGTACTGTCGTGGAATCTGACCACAGGATTGTTCTAGACACCGGTATGGTGAGCTCACGTTGGATGAGCGTGGCTAGGTGCGCTCCGGCTAGGGCTGCGCAGAGCTCTAGACGTGGGATAGATTGTTGCTTGCGTGGGGCTATTCTCGAGCGGGCGAGGACAAATGCTGTGTAGATCTCTCCCCCCTTTTCTTGGGCCCGCAAGTAGGCTACTGATCCGTATGCGACCTCTGAGGCGTCACTGAAGACGTGTAAGTCCATTTTACATGTCTCTGGCCTCACCGTGGGTGGGAAGTAGCTTCGGCGCATATTAACGCCTGGGAGTGAGTGGAGCTCCATCTCCCACTCTCTCCAGGTGGATGCAAGGTGTGCGGGAATGGGGTCGTCCCAGCCCTGGTCCTTGTCCCACAATGCTCGTACAATCATTTTTGCCCTGGTGGTGTACGGTAGAATACATCCTAGCGGGTCATATTGTCGGGCGAGTGTTGTGTACACACTCCGTCTGGTGGTCGGCGCCGCCGCCGGCCTTCCCTGCTCCGTAGTCAGGGGCTTGTGTCTGTAGTGAAGCGAATCTGTTTTGAATCGCCACACCAATCCCAGGGTCATCTCCTGGGCTTCTCCCGGGATTGTAGCCATCCAGGTCTCGCTGCTGGCTGCCTTGTCCTCGGAGGAGAGGCTGCGCAGTACTTGCGGATCGCTGCTGGCCCACTGCCTGAGATCAAAGCCGCCTTTGATCAATGAGGCGCGGAGTTTAATCAGGAGAGCCTCGGCTTCTTCCTGGGTTGAAAGGCTTTGTAGACAGTTGTCTACGTAGAAGCTGTTCTTTACGCTGTGTCGGACCTCTTCGTCCGCTGCTGGGTCCTCTGCTACATGTTTCTGTAGTGCAAATGTAGCACAGCAGGGGCTGCACGTCGTTCCGAAGGGGAGGACTTCCCATTGGTAGATGGCTGGGTGCTCATCTCCTGGCTTCTCTCTCCATAGGAACCGTAACAGGGGCTTGTCCTCCTCTACTAATCTCACCTGCAGGAACATTCCTTTAATGTCCCCGCTGATGGCCACCTTTTCCTGGCGGAAGCGGAGTAGAACGCCGAGTAGGGAGGGGCCGAGTGTGGGACCGGGCAGTAACTCTTTATTCAGATTTTGGGATCCGATCTGGTAGCTGCAGTTAAATACTATGCGGTCTTTACCGTTGTGATGGACCTTGTGGTGAGGCACGTACCACGATTCAGTGGTCTGGTCAGCCTCTTTAATGTCCATCTTTGTGACGTGTCCCGCTGTGATGAGCTTCTCAATCTCAGCGCGGTATACACTCTCTTGGGCGGGGTTCTTGGCTAAGCGCCGCTCCGTGTTCAGCAGGTACCGTTCTGTGGCGTCTGTCTTGGCGTGGAAAGTAGGCATTCCTTCTCGCCGCAGGAGTGGCGTGGCGTATCTCAACACGCCGTTGACCGGGACTCTCTTGGTCCCTGTCTCGAGGAGGTGAATGGCGTAAATGTCATCTTTAGAGCGAATGTCTTTCTTTCCGTTCTTAAAGGGCATTTGTTCCAAGGTCCATAGCCGCTCTACGTGTGGCAGGAGTGCGGTTTCTCCCTCCGTGACTCGGGAGTGGAGACATCTAGTGGCTGTACTTCGGTTGAGAGATTTGGCGAGCGGGCCTTGGAGAGTCCATCCCAAACGGGTCTCGACTGCTGCAGGACAGCCTCGGGGTCCGGTATGAACCCGGTCTATCGGGACAATGAGGTCTGCATGGTCGGAGCCTATCAACAGGGTCGGCATAGCATTGTCTATGAGCGGGATCGGTAACTTGCGCAGATGTGCATATTTCTCCATCAGCTTGGCGACGGGGTATGTGTACCGCGACAGTCCTATTTCTTGGCTGGTGAAAGCGTCTGTAATCTGGTACCGTCGCTCAGGCTGGCCGCTTGCTGCGATAGAGAATGAGACATTCTCGCCCTTTATCGTCTTCAAATCTCGTCTTATTGTCCGAATTGTCATGGTTTCGCTTCCCCGCAGCCCTAGCTGGGCCGCAGCGGAGGCGAGCAGAAGGGTCTTCTCTGACCCGTCATCGAGGACGGCGTAAGTGTCCAGGACTTTATTCTGGTAGCTTAGTGTCACACGCACTACTTTTAGGAGTACTCGGGCTCCACTGCTGCTGGCGGGATCGATGTACATGACGCTCGCTTTGCTGCTGGATGGTGCGGGTGAAGGGCGCCGTCTGTTACTGTCGTGAAGTATGTCCAGATGGGCTCCATCGCACTTGGTGCACCTTTTCTTTAAGCAGCATTCGGCTGCCATGTGTGAGCGCGCCACAGCGAAAACAGCGCTTGTTGGACTTTATCCATTGACTTGCTTCCTCCGCGTTCAGCTTGGGGAAGGAGTCACATTGCGCTAGCCAGTGTTCTTTCTCACAGTAGGGGCACACTATCTTCCACTTCTCCGTTCTGGAGGGGGTACTGTGGCTCCTGCTGCTCGGTACTGACTCCGATTGGTGCATCACAGTCACCGATCTTCTTCCATCATTTAGTCGTCTGGTTCCTTCTCTGGAGCCAGGGGGTGCTCCGTCCGAATGTATCTAGCCGTAGGCTGCTGACTTCTCTCGCCAGGAAGTCTGCTAGATCGAGGAGGTTCGGTTCGGGGCCATTCGGGTCTTGGTGGTCTCTCTGCCGCCTAAAACGCTCCTGTCGAGCGGGGCGGCAGCTTCTCCAAGATCCTTTCCACATTTGAGTTGGCGTAAAGTTCATGCCTCCCCTTCTCTCTCTGCGCTCCCAACATCCCTACCAGGGACTGCACTCTGATGGACAGGTCGTCCAGTGCTCGATTGTCTATTGCTGGGGGTAAGCGGTCGATGTGTCGGATCTCCTGGATCACGTAATCCCATATGCGCCCATACCTCTGGTCCAATGCTACCAGCGCTGCTGTGTATGGGGTGGTGGAAGTCGCGTAGGCGAGCGCTATATTATGTGCGCGGGGTACCTTTAAGTGCTTCAGTAGGATGGCGTATTTATGGCGTTCATCCAATACATCCACCAACATGGTCTCCAGACACATGCGGAGTTCTGTATACTGGGCCCGGTTCTCTTGGGTGAAGTCGGGTACCATAGGTGTGCCAATGTATGACGCTGACTGTGGATACATCGGCGAGCGTTGGGGGAGAGGCCTCCTAGGCGAGTCTCCTCCCACTCCTTGGTATGGGCTGGTACCGGCAGTGTACCATGGCCCGCTTGTCCAGGTGCTGTTCCTCGGTGCGGGTCGTGCGTCGTGCTCACCCGTGTATAGAGTCGGGGGTCTGTAGCGCAGCTCCGCGGGAGTATAGCCTGGGCTGTACCGGACCTCCTGGTCCGGTAGAGTACTGTGCTGTCGTCGGGCGTGGTTCTCCTCCTCTTCCTCTTCGTCTTCAGTTAGGTCATCCAGTGCTTGTAGTCTCTGGTTTAGCCTCTCCACAGGATATGCTGCTCCTTCCCGGTTGCTAGGTCTCGCTTGGACCGGTGGGGGGAGGTGGTCTGTGGGGGGTATAGACCTCGTCTGTTGGTCAAGTTCAGGGTTGTTTACTCGGCTAGGGGATGCCGCCCTGGAGGTGTGTCTAGACGAGTTCCTGGAGCCTCTGGCGGAGGGAGAGGGTGTTGTCCGTCTGATCAGCTGTTCTATTAGTTGCGCTTGCTGTCTGTCGCGCTCTGCGTCCCGTAGAGCACCAGCAGCTGCTCGCTGGCTGTCTGCTCGGTCTCGGGCCACATTCTCTTCCCTCTGAATGCGTCTTATTTCTAGACGTATATGCTCTTCTTCGCTCCGCTGCTGGATCTGCAGTCGGTCGCGTTCAGCAGCGGCGTTCAGGCTGATGAGGAAAGGCCTGCTGTAGGGTCCTCTTCTGCCTCGCTGGGAGAAGGGCGGTTGGTATAGGGGGAGCCTTCCCTCGGGGTACTCCTTGCGGAGCCTTGGAGCTCTATCTCCACGGTGCTCTCCCCGTCTTCTTCCGTGCCGAGTTCTGTCTCGGTAGCGTTGTATTCCTCCCGGGACTCATCGGGGACTACTTCTTCAGTACTGGCGGGGTGTGAAGTCATGTCTGGTTCCCACTGGTCCCCCACCCGTGAACTTGGTCAGTTACATTAGAACCCGTAGGGGCCTCTATGGTCGGGGGTAGTCTGGGCGTTTGGGGTTAGACATACTTTTACTTTCTAGTTTTACCGCGTTTACTGTTAGTAGAAGACTAGGTTGTTGACTGACAGCGTAAGCCTCTAAGTACTGAGGGAGCCGTCGTTCGCGCTGCGGGTGTTGGTTAGGAGGATCGTTTCGTGGAGTGTTCATCATAGGCCATTTCAATATTAATAACACTATATTAATATTACACTAATTACCATCCGGCTCGAAGAGACCAATTGTAAGCTGAGGGGTACAATTCCCTGACTGTATTACTAGATATGATACTTACTACCACTACCTTTGTACTTAATATTCGGCCACCCAGTACTCGGCATAAATATATTATGATGAACACTGTCACGTAGATGAAACGGATCCAACACAAATGTACAAATTAGAAATAGGTCTTTATTTCTACACAGCGATGGTGTGTAGAGCAAGCACTTAATCAAATCAATCACATTTATGAATGGGAATTAGTATGCACTTTTATGGCAAGAGTATTCGTCGGTATATCAATAGAGAATGTCCAATCTCTGAAGGCGCAGGTGGTACATATACGACCTGGAATAGTTAAGGAATAACAGCAATGATACTTTAATGATTATAGACTGGATACACTAGGGGGGGTTAATCCGGTCGCTTGTAAGCCGACAGGAGTAGGAAAGGGGGGGGGGGGGTAGAGTCCGGCTGCCTCATCCGGCCAAGGGTATCCCAGGTGAACCCACTGTAGTGCCGTTCAATGCGCCGGCGATCCTTGGACCGCAGATGAAAGCAGGTGGACTCTCTGTGAGCCGGCTCTCTCCGGTCCACGGGGGGGGAGAGACGTGAAGCGACCTCGTCTTGCAGAGCGTCTCCTCACCTTGCGTCCTCTCCAGGGGGGGGGGGGGGTTCCAACACACGGCAGTGTCGGGGGGTCCTTTATCCATGGAATAATCAACGTATACAAAGCATAATCCGTGCCTGGGAAGGCGGGCTGTCGTCGGTAGAATAATCCGGTATACAGGTCCACTCGCTCGTCGGCTCTGGGGCTCCTCGGGTGCAATCTCACATGGGGTCGATCATCCTGGATAAGCAGCCAGTTTTTCTGCCCGAAACGATGGGGTGCTGACTACGGTAGTATTCTCACCGCACGAAGCACTATATATTAACAGACTATTATTAGCTTAATAGACTACGTCCAACTCGACGATATAGTGCCAAATATGACTATTCAAATATTAATATACACGATGTCTCAATACCGATGGTAGGCCGAACTTGGCCTTACTCCACACGTGGCGTCGCGGGGAGGCTTTACGTCTGTCACTCTATTGGAGGGTAAGAAACTGGACTGAAAAAGGAAGTCCTACTTTAGTAGCGCAGTTATATATACGCACTATGAACAAATAGTCCCATTAGTGGTGCGGTAGCCAGATTCCTACGCGGAACTAGGACTTGTTCGTACATGTTGAGCGGTACGTTTGAACTGGGTCTGGGGGGTATGGCAGCCTGGCACCAAGGTCTCGACCAATAGTAGAATGGAGACTATTATGGGATGTTCAGTAGGCTAGAATGGATATTCAATGCATATTGTACAAGGAATATACAAGGGGATATCAGGGAATATTAGAGAATATACAAATACAATTAAATATATATATATAATAAATATATATATTCGGTTTAATCTGGCCCTTCACAACACTGTGGTTAGGATTAGGGTCATGTCTGTGGTTAGGATTAGGGGTCATGTCTGTGGTTAGGATTAGGGTCATGTCTGTGGTTAGGATTAGGGTCATGTCTGTGGTTAGGATTAGGGTCATGTCTGTGGTTAGGATTAGGGTCATGTCTGTGGTTAGGATTAGGGTCATGTCTGTGGTTAGGATTAGAGTCATGTCTGTGGTTAGGATTAGGGTCATGTCTGTGGTTAGGATTAGGGTCATGTCTGTGGTTAGGATTAGGGTCATGTCTGTGGTTAGGATTAGGGTCATGTCTGTGGTTAGGATTAGGGTCATGTCTGCAGTGTCTCAAGTTTTCAAGTTTCAAGTTTCTTTATTAGTTGACATGCAAAGATACAGAATACCT
>NC_140179.1:49219025-49264025 GCF_963971535.1 Notolepis coatsorum | reverse complement strand
TGGTATGCGTGCCATTAGCGTTAGCCACGCTTCTAGGCCTCTTTTCTTTTGGAAAGAATGATAAAAAAAATAAAAAATAAAAAATTATAAATATATATATATATATATTTTTTTTTTGTATTCAACTAAGAGGTTGGCCAGTCGACTACGGCTCCTTTCGACCGATTAGTCGACTAATCGACTAATAGGGGTCAGCCCTACTTTAATCATTCACTGATAATTACTACTGACGCTGGTAATCGGGACAGCCGTACTATTCTCTCTCCGTTTCTCAGTGTTTGCTCTTCCACTCTTCCCTTTCATCTCTCCATCCCCTTCTCCTTCTCTTTCATTCCTATGCTTATCCCTCCCCCTCTCTCTCTGTCCTGTCTTTCTCTTGATCTGCCTTTTATTCCGTTTCTGCAGAGGAGAAGCAGCAGTTAATTCTCTCTGCAAGACTCCCACATACTGTAGCAAACCCACACTGTTGCTCTGAGAGAGAAAGAGAGGGTGGAGTGATATAGTGATAGAGGAGGGGAGAAGGAGAGATAGATAGAGGGGAGAAATAGAGAGAGATAGAGAGATAGGGGAGTGTAAGGGGGAGAGGGGGAGAGCGATAGGGGAGAGATAAAAGACTGTACCATAGACTGTAAGATTAGGTTTGCTGCTATCTTGTCCTCTCTCCATAATTTCTCTCCATATACAAACACATTTCACACACTCATCTGCATGCCCCTTACAAACATGCCTCTCTCTCACACACACACACACACACACACGCACACGCACACGCACACACACACACAGGCAGACACAGACACACACACACATACAGACAAACAAACACACACGCACAGACAGACAGACAGACAGACAGACAGACAGACAGACAGACAGACAGACAGACAGACAGACAGACAGACAGACAGACATCCGCTACACACCAACCCCCTCACACGCCCCTCACAAACAGGCCTCAACTACAATGACAGGAAGCTCCTTCCGACAGCCATCGTTCTGCAGACTTCTTCTGACAGCACTATTCTGACAGGCTGTTCTAGAACTTTAATACACGTCTTGTATCGTGGTACTGTACGGAGTGACAGCTGCGCTAGAACTTTAATATTGTTGTCATAGAAACTAATATTAGTTCATGCGTGGACAGTTGATGAGTTTTCTGAAATTTGGACTGTTCAATTGCCACTGGCGCATTTCAGAGATAATTCCTTTGCCATGGAAACACATCATCTCTCTACCATTACTTGCAATGACAACATTATGAAAGATTCTGCAGATTCTGCACTCAAACATCATTAATTTTAGAGAGTGTAATTTTTATATGCATTAAGTTCTGTAGTGTGTACAGAATACATTGATAGGCCCTATTCACAGCAGCCAGTTTGACTAGATAGATAGATAGATAGATAGATAGATAGATAGATAGATAGATAGATAGATAGATAGATAGATAGATAGATAGATAGATAGATAGATAGATAGATAGATAGATAGATAGATAGATAGATAGATAGATAGATAGATAGATAGATAGATGTAGAAGAAAGAAGAAAGAAAAAGAAAAGTGAGAGAGAAAGGAAGAGACAGAGGGACACAGAGAGAGAAAGAGAGACAGATAAAGAAAAAAGAGAGAGTGAGAGAGAGTGAGATATAGTGAGATAAAGAGAGAGTGAGTGAGATAGATAGTGAGAGAGAGAGAGAGAGAGAGAGAGAGAGAGAGAGAGAGAGAGAGAGAGAGAGAGAGAGAGAGAGAGAGAGAGAGAGAGAGGTACAACCTTAGTTTCATACCTCAGCCTGGTTCCTACCTCGTGTTGTGTTAGTAGTTATGTCGGCACATGTTTATATGTTATATGTTTGCACAATGACTACTTTCACTTTTGGTACTTTAAGTATATTTAGATTATTATATACTTAATAAAGACCATTCAAGCAGCACGTTTTTTCCTCATGTTTTTGAAAATATACTGTAGAGGTGAAAGCTGCAGCTGCTACTAGTGTGGACTGAATGGGCGGCAGCAAAGCGTTATGGAAATGCCAGTATTCTGATTGCTGTCTGTGGTTCTATATGGGTTGTTGTGGCAATACATTTGACAAATAATAGCTCGCAGCAACGTATTGAAAAAATAACTATAAACTATAAATTAGTTCATTTTTGAATTTTTTTTATTATGAACTATGAACTGAACTAGTTCATTTTAAAATGTGTGAACTGTGAACTGAACTAGTTCATGTAGAAAGTGAACTTTCCCAACACTGTTATTCTGTAACCATATACATATAGAATATTCATTTTTCTGTAACCATATATATATATAGCAGGGTTATACTACACCTATCATGTGCAAAGGGCCTCTGAAGCAGTGACTTACAAGACACAGTCAGGCTTCTATCATGCAGTCAGCCTGGGAGAAGACATGACACATGCAGCCACACAGAGAAGATATGACACCTATCATGCAGCAACACAGAGAGGATATAACACCTATCATGCAGCCACACAGAGAGGATATAACACCTATCATGCAGCCACACAGAGGATATAACACCTATCATGCAGCCACACAGAGAAGATATAACACCTATCATGCAGCCACACAGAGAGGATATGACACCTATCATGCAGCCACACAGAGAGGATATGACACCTATCATGCAGCCACACAGAGAGGATATGACACCTATCATGCAGCCACACAGAGAGGATATAACACCTATCATGCAGCCACACAGAGAGGATATGACACCTATCATGCAGCCACACAGAGAGGATATGACACCTATCATGCAGCCACACAGAGAGGATATGACACCTATCATGCAGCCACACAGAGAGGATATGACACCTATCATGCAGCCACACAGAGAGGATATGACACCTATCATGCAGCCACACAGAGAGGATATGACACCTATCATGCAGCCACACAGAGACGATATAACACCTATCATGCAGCCACACAGAGAGGATATAACACCTATCATGCAGCCACACAGAGAGGATATGACACCTATCATGCAGCCACACAGAGAGGATATAACACCTATCATGCAGCCACACAGAGAGGATATAACACCTATCATGCAGCCACACAGAGAGGATATAACACCTATCATGCAGCCACACAGAGAGGATATGACACCTATCATGCAGCCACACAGAGAGGATATGACACCTATCATGCAGCCACACAGAGAGGATATGACACCTATCGTGCAGCCTGGTATATTGAGGCGCAGTGTATGTTACAGTATTATCAGTCTATCCTACCATGATACACCATGTGGCTTACTGGTGCAGGGAGCCTGCCCACTCACTCTCTCCCTCTCTCTCTCTCCCTCTCTCTCTCTCTCTCATCTCTCTCCAGCTATCTCCCTATTTCTCTCTTCTCTCTCTCTCTTTATCACTCTTTCTGTCTTTCTGACACCTCCATAATTACATGGTCTGCCAGTGTGGGTGGCACATGTGGGTGTGTGCATGTGTTTATGTGTGTGTGTGTGCGTGACGTGTGTGTGTGTGTGTGTGTGTGTGTGTGTGTGTGTGTGTGTGTGTGTGTGTGTGTGTGTGTGTGTGTGTGTGTGTGTGTGTGTGTGTGTGTGTGTGTGTGTGGGAGGAATCAGTGGCATGCTGTTCCTTTGAATCTGACCTTTCCTTCTTAGAATAGACACACATGGAGAAGACAGACAGAGAGAGAAAGAAAGATAGAATACCAGAGAAAAGAACGGGAAGAGAGAGGAAGGGGAGGGAAAAAGAGGGATGTTATGTTGGAGAGAAGTAAGTAAATGAGAGGACGAACGATGATGAGAAATTAAGAGAAATAATGAAAGAAAGGGGAAGACAGATAGATTACTGTATAGTATAGTGCATATAGCGCTTTTATATAAAATGTTTTACAATTTATGCCTCACATGCACCCATTTACTCACACACAGACAATGCAAGGTGCCAACCTGCTCGTCGGGAGCAGTTAGGGGTTAAGTGTCTTGCTCAAGGACACTTCCAACACGCTGTGGGGAGGAGGGGGAATCAAACCGGGAACCCTAAGAGTTATAAGGCTGAGAGACCACTTATCGATTTATCGATAATTATCGATATCTGCGTCACTGATCGATTTTTTTTGCACGTGTAAATTATAATTTCTCTCAAATAAAACAATAAAAGGTTTTAAATACTTTTTTCTTAAGAAAAATAACTAATAGGCGGTTAGGTGGCCGAGCGGAGATTGCGTTCGTCACCAGCCCCGGAGCTGAGCTGGATTTGCCTGTTCGAATCCAGCTCACAGCTCCGGGGTTGTCACCAGCTTGGCTGGCCGTCTGCACTGATACAATTGGCTGTATCAGAGGGTGGGAGAAGCTGGCGGGGTGGGTCCGGGTCGTTGTAAACAGCGACTCCTACAGTTCGGTCGGGGCGCCTGCTAAGCGCGGATTGGACGTGAGGGGGATAGTGTGGTCCTCCCACACGCTACGCCCTCTCAATGAGAATCCGCGCTGCCAGGTGAAAAGAAGCGGTGATTGGCTGGACGTGTGTCGGAGGAAGCACGTGGTAGCCTCCACTCTCCCAGATGATCTGACTGTGGGGGGTAAGTGCGCAGCGACCAGGAAGGGACTGGGAATTGGCATACGACTAACATTGGGATGGGAGAAAATCGGAGGAAAATGGAGGGGGAAAAAGACAAAAAAAAAAAAAAAAAAAAAAAAAAAAATAACTAATATTTAACGTTAGTTTGTGTGTGTGTGTGTGTGTGTGTGTGTGTGTGTGTGTGTGTGTGTGTGCGTGTGCGTGTGTCACGTGTAGGGCTGCACGATTAATCGATTTTTAATCGAAATCGCGATTTGGAATGATGCAATTATCAAATCAAATATTTTTTTTTGGAAGTCCCATTGAGATACAAGATCGGTTTGGGAGAGGGAGGTAAGGGGTTTTAGATTGTGTGTTGTGAAGTTTAGACTTCAGAGAGGGAGAGTAAAGTACAGAAAAAAAGGTACCGTTGGGTACCGGTATCGATTCCCAGGTAAAAATAAACATTTTCAGGCTCGGTGTCCCGAAAAGATCCACCGCGTAGGTGCAAGCCGCATTTTACAATAAACCTCTGTGGGGCTGCTTATTTTTTTTATTATAATCGCAAATGTAATCGCAATCGCAATATCTGTCAGAAAAATCGCAATTAGATTATTTCCCAAAATCGTGCAGCCGACTCACGTGCACTCACTTTAGTTTTTGCAATGCTGTAGTTGGCCCACAACAGCAAGTCGTGCTGAGCGCTGCTGCCAGTAGCGATCGCGAAGATGCCGTCTGAAGTGTGGCAACATTTAGAGGAGTTGGAGGGCAATACATACGTTGTTTGCAATGTATGTAAAGCTAAACTACCGTTTTTCAGGTAACACTACCAATTTACGCGATAATTAAAATGTTCTATGCACAGTTACACACCGACATGCCTGTATTATCCTGTTCTGGTTACAACTCGTAACTCCTTTACTGGTTCCACAGTCATTCTGTTTCTCCTCCTAGTTGGATTTAGTTCAGGGTCAGTGCTTTTAAACATGTGTATATATGTGCATCTCCTATCTTTGTTTTTTACTAGTCGTAACCTGACTAGTAGGATACCCTGCTTTTCTTATTCACTACCCCCTTGTCTATCCTTTTAACAACTCTGACCACAACTTATTCCTTCCAGGTTTAATGGAAGGGACATGCGTTGTTCTTATCCTCTGGTTTGTTTTTTTGGGCCAACAGGGGGTACACTACATACTGATCAGGGCTGCATACTAGCGTCGCCATTTTGTCCAATAGGCGAAGCAAGACGCAAAGCCAGCAAGAAGGTTATAAAGCGTCTTGCTTTCACTCCACGTTGTCCGTAGTTTTCGCTTGCGTGAAAGTTACTATGGAAGAGAGATTGCCGGCCAATGTATACCTGTTTATATACTAGCGGGGCGGGCATCACCCTGGTCAGTGATGATAGGTGCATTGATGAAAATTCTTGCAGCGAGTGCCCATAGGCACACAGAGCAGACCCACACGTGAAGCAAGAAGAGTTATATTCATAACCTTCGTTATTATACATAATCAGGTCAACTGCTAGTTTCAAGAAGTTAAATTTAAGATTTTTAAGACCTTTTTAATACCACTTAGAGCAAAATGTAATACCAATTCCACAACCATACTAGCAAAAGAAAAGAAAAACATAGCAACACTGAACTTGCGCACCAATTAAAATTCTCCCATGTTCCCTACAAGCTCTCGTCAGACGCACCAAGCTCCCAGTAGCCCCACAAAAAACAACAACTTGAATACAATAACATTTCATTATATACATTATAAAAATGTAATACTTGTGCAAATTAAATGTAAGACTTTTTAATACCTTTTAAGGCCATAAATTGAGAATTGTGAATTTAATACTTTTAAAGACTTTTTAATTAATACCCTGATAATGTGCTAATTAAAATTATAAATTAGGAGGGAAATATAGATGGAAAGTGAAATGGCAACGCCCCTTTTTATGCATAACACAATAGAGATGAGTGAGTGGGCTTTTAAATTGTATTATGTCAACGGGCATCCTGTGTGTGTGTGTGTGTGTGTGTGTGTGTGTGTGTGTGTGTGTGTGTGTGTGTGTGTGTGGTGTGTGTGTGTGTGTGTGTGTGTGTGTGTTGTGTGTGTGGTGTGTGTGTGTGTGTGTGTGTGTGTCTCTCTCTGCAGGTAGGATTACAGAGCGTTGCTCATCTCTCAGCACTCAGAGTGATGAGTCTCACTTAAACCTATGCTGCCTCACAGAGAGAGAGACATAGAGAGAGAGAGAGAGAGAGAGAGAGAGAGAGAGAGAGAGAGAGGAGAGAGAGAGAGAGAGACAGTGAGAGTGAGAGTGAGAGTGAGAGTGAGAGTGAGAGTGAGTGAGAGTGAGAGAGAGAGAGAGAGAGAGAGAGAGAGAGAGAGAGAGAGAGAAGAGAGGAGAGAGAGAAACGCATGCACGCACACACACACACACACACACACACACACACACACACACACACACACACACACACACACAGAGAACATACAGAAATCCTGCTATACTTCATGCCAGACACTAAAGAAGACCAGGATTAGTCTGTTCAGAACATGAATGTGTACAATCCACTGTGTGTGTGTGTGGCTGTGTGGCTGTGTGTGTGTGCATATGTGTATGTGGGATTTTGTGTGTTCTCTCTCTTTCTTTCTCTCTCTGTGTGTGTTTGTGGGATTTTGCGTGTGCAGTGTGTGTGTGTGCGTATGCGTCCTCTTTCTCTTTCTCTATGTGTGTGTTTGTGGGATTTTGTGCGCTCTCTCTCTTTCTTTCTAATTATAATAATAATAAATACGACAATAATTGTAACATTAACAACAATTACGTTTTACATTTATAGTCATAGTGAATAAATAAATAAATAATAACTAAACTCAATCACGCGGATATAGCTATAGCGGAATAGACTGTATTAATATTCCATATCGTCTTGTTCTCATTTATTGTTGGTTGTATTTATTTTTTTAGTGTGCACATTGTAAGAGCCAGTGGAGAAACATTTCACTGCTCATCTTACTGTTCACGAGTTGAACCCACACAAATGACAACAGACACAAAAGATACGTTTAACAGATTCCATATAAATCATTATTTAAAAAAAAAAAAAATCCACTTTTTTCTCCCCATTTTCTCCCATCCCAATTTCGTATTTCCAATTCTTCCCTCCCCTGTCTTGAACGTTGCTAGACTATGCCTCCCACTGGTCGGCTGTAGTGAGGACAGAAGCCTTGCATCACGTGTCCCCTCCGGTACACGAGGAGGCAGCCTGTCACATCTTTTCACCGCAGCAGCTCGAACTCTCAGTGGCGAGGAGTAACGCGTGGGAGGCTCACGCTGCCCCCGATACTTCCTGCTTCCGCCGCACCGGCGTCACCAAAACCGACCTGTAGGAGTCGCCGTCCACAACGTCTAATCCCCCCCCACCGGCTTTCCCACCCTCTAACACTGCCAATTGTGTTAGTATGACGGCCGGCCAAGCCGGTAGCAACGCCGAGAGCTGGGCTCGATACCAGCGTCTCCTGCGTTAGTGGCGAGCGCCTTGCCCACTGCCTAAATCATTATTTTATTGACGATGCAGCAGCCTGATGCAGGCAGCTTGGTGAGGATGCACACGGAGCTGTGCACTCCTGAGCCGCCTACACACTAGGGCTGTCCCCGACTAAGGATCTGGATGGTCGACTATGATTGGCAAAAATTTGCTGTTAGTTGACAAAAAAATAAATAAAATAAAAATGTCTAATATGTTTAATTTTAATTTTTAAATTAAATTTTTTTTATCATTCCATTTGGGCTGTGGGGGGTGCTTAATGTCTGAAGGAGTCGACTGAAGGCTTCTTGTCCTCTGCAAAAGCATGCAATTGGTCCACTGATGGATACATCTTGATATTGGTCTAGTCTAGTGTGTTCATTAGATGGGTGAAATCCTCTTTCAGTGCCTCTGTGCCTGTTTTCTTAGGCAGTTAGCCTCTGGTATGCGTGCCATTAGCGTTACCCACGCTTCTAGGCCTCTTTTCTTTTGGAATAATATAAATAAATAAATATATATATTTTTTTACTAAGAGGTTGGCTAGTCGACTACGGCTCCTTTCGACCGATTAGTAGACTAATCGACTAATAGGGGTCAGCCCTACTACACACACACACACTGATATCACTGATCGTGCACTGAGGAGGGAGCGCCAGGACCGCGACCACGCAGAGAGCGATGACGAGTATCTAGTGAGATGTTTCAGGCTACCAAGACCTGTGCAACACCCTGGAGCCAGTGCTGAGGAGCCGGACCAGACACTCAAACCCTGAGCCACCACCCGTCAAGGTACCGTCCACCTTGGGCACGTGCGCATCAAGGCACCCTCCCCAGATGCGTTTTTCCATATCTCAATAGAAAGCAATACCACTCCTTCAAATCATCTGCGACGCCCAGAACCACCTGCTCTACGTGGTCTCCCGCTTCCCAGGAGGTGCACATGACTCCTACATCGTACAGAACAGCTCTGTGGGTGAGCACCTCGAGCAAGGAGACACTGGAGACGCATGGCGGCTAGTAGTATACTGTATGTGCGCAATGAATCGTTCCAGCAACAGTAGGCTTCTATTCTTCTAATGACTCGTTAGGATATGCGCTGCCCCCCTGGTTCATGACCACACTCACCAACCCCCAGACGGAGCAGCAGGTGGTCTACGATGAGAGCTAAATGCATGCACTCAACTTCCACCGTCGAGCGCAGCATCGGAACTGCTGAAAAGACAACCCTGAGCCCGCTGTTCCTCCTCCAGTGGTCAGCATCTCTCTGTGTTTTGCAATCCTTTTTTGGACTCTGATTTCACCTGTTAACTCGTCCAATGCTGCTTTTTTTGGGTAGCCTTATACACGTATTGACACTACTAAATAAGATGTAGTAGTATTTATATATTGTATACCCAGTTTAATCACCTGTGCATTGTATGTTACTATTGCACTTTACTGTTACATTTGTACTCTGGTTAGATGCCAAACTTATTTTCATTGTATTGTACCTGTGCTGTATAATTATAATACATTTGAATCTAATCTAATTAGTTTCTGTATGCAAATTCAGGTGTACGAGAACGCGCTTTCAGTTTAAGAATGAGTGAAGTTCTTCATTCAGGGGAGCGCAGCTGAGAACACTTTGGCCATTTGCAAACACATTTTCACGCATTCAGGCATCCGGAGGAGAACTTTCATAAATGTGTTCTTACCAACTACTTACAAAGATAGTTACGTACACTTTCGATCATGAGGTCCAATGAATTGCATGCAGGGCAGAATTAAGCCGATACCCACTAATACAAAAAAGAGCAATTCACTTTTGGACGCACCTAAAACAAAGTGACTCGCTCTCGTATCATTATCAATCACCCAGCTGGTCCTGATGCTGAGTGCACAAACCTGCTCTATTTACACATCTCAGGAACACAAACATCACCAATCAGAATCAATCAAATTAATACACAGTTAAAACAAAACGACATCACCTATTGGAAAACGCAAACAAAAGCACACAGAGCAAAATGCAGTGCTATCTGGCTCTAAATCGACAGGACACCATAGCAGATTATTTGAGCATGGTGACTGATCAACAACTAAAAATAACCTTGACTGAGTGAGCACAGCCTCGCTATTGAAAAGGGGAGACACAGGACAACCTGGCTTCCTGCAGAGCAAAGGCTGTGCTGCCATTCCATCCTCAATGAGCCTGAAACAGAGCTACACTTCCTCACCAAATGTGAAAAATATATAAAATCTGTTTTCCAATTCATGTTTAATGTTAATGTTAATACCGTAATGTGCTTTGGCAACATGTGCATGTTACTGTACGCCATGCCAATAAAGCCATTTTAATTGAGGAAGAGAGAGAGCGAGAGAGACAGAGAGAGAGACGGAAGAGAGAGAGAGAGAGAGAGAGAGAGAGAGAGAGAGAGAGAGAGAGAGAGAGAGAGAGAGAGAGAGAGAGAGAGAGAGAGAGAGAGAGAGAGAGAGAGAGGAGAGAGAGAGAGAGAGAGAGAGAGAGAGAGAGAGAGAGAGAGAGAGAGAGAGAGAGAGAGAGAGAGAGAGAGAGAGAGGAGAGAGAGAGAGAGAGAGAGGGATGTGATGAAGTCATTGTCAGCTCAGCAGTCAGCACCACAGGTGTATTGTCAGACTGGAGCAGACAGATGGAGTGATAGAAGGAGGAGGGGGGGGGGCGAGAAGATGCTGAGGTAGCCAAAGAAAATGCCTCTCCCTCGGTTGGACAGGGAGAGAGAGGGGGGGGAGTGATAACAAGGACTGGACAAGGACGACAGCAACAGCTGGACCTAGTAGAAGAGTACTGTCAGAACTGGGCCACTTCCTGGTTCACAGAATTTAGATCAAACTGTTAAACTATTGGCATTGCAGATCAGATCCAGCAATAAGTATGTCTCATGTCTCACCTAAGGAAACATATTTTAGTAAACCATTTAGGTGGAAAAAGGACTAAGAAAAGAGATTATTTTAAACAAATATATCAACGTAAGTCAGGAGGAGTCAGGCCAGAGCGTATTGTTGTTGTTTTTCTTATGCAAGAGTGAACAATAATAAACATCAATAAACATAATATGACACTATGTAACTATGTAACACATATAACACAATAGTTTACTCTTGGCATATATTATGGTGGTGGCCCATCAAAACCACAAATGAAGAGCTGTGGAGGATAACCAAACAGGACAGCATAGCTACCACCATCAAAATGAGAAAGCGGAACTGGATAGGCCTTGGACTACAACCCGCAGGGGAAGAGGAAAGCCGGTAGGCCGAGAAACACCTGGAGACGTTCCACACTCCAAGACCTAAAGAACATCGGAGGGAGTTGGCAAGAAGCAAAGGCCCTGGCCCAGAAGAGAGTGAGATGGAGAGCTCTGGTGGACACACTATGCCCCCCAACGGGGTAAAGAGGATTAAGTCATATATATTATATACATACGATACGACATAGTTATTGACAGAAGAAAAGGCTGGACTAGAAATGAGGCATTTCAAGCAGTACAGGAACATGTTATTCATATTGGAGAGAACAACTCTTTGTAACTCTGACGTGCACCTCCAGCTATATTATCACACACAAAAGGTGAGGGGGAAATATAGAAATAAAAAAAAAAGCATAATATGGCCTCTATAACCCTTTCACTGCCACACGACAGAAGGGTTAACCCTTTACTATCACACAACCGACGGTCGACGGGTTAACCGGCTGCTGTGTGGCAGTGAAAGGGTTAACCTTCTGTGTATTGTCACAGTGAAAGGGTTAACTGTTTGGTAGTGCGGCAGTGAAAGGGTTGTGTTAATGTTCATGTTACTTGGAACATTGTTATTGAAACTTCTAATTGAAATTGAATTGAGTTACATATACTATATATATATATTAGTGCTGTCAAACGATTAAAATATTTAACTCGATTAATCGCATGATTGTCCATAGTTAACTCGCGATTAATCGCAAATAAAATCGCATTTTTATTTTTTACGTTTTTTTTACCTTAAACAGATCTTTTTCAAGTTCCAAGTTTTAATACTCTTATCAACATGCGAGTCAACAAATGCTTGCTTTATGCAGCCATTTAACACAAAAGGATGACCCTCATGCATTGCAAATGTTATGGTTTGTAACCGACCCCAATCGCACAACACAAGACAGGTATGATGGTTTGCCAAGAAACAGATATTTATTGAACAACAGGGAAATACAGGGAAAAGGGCACTGTCCCTTTAAGGGAGAATCACAAATACAGGAATATAATATGAGGGGAAGGAAAGGTGCCTTTAAGAGGCGGGCAGGAAAAGGGAACACTATGGGAAAGTAAGGGAACGCCTAAGGGAAGGTTAAGGGAACGCCTTGGGACAGAGGAACTAGAGACTAGGTAAACCAGGGACAAGGAGAACTAGGGAGAGAGGACTAGGGACTAGGAGAGCTAGGGAACAGGAGAAACGGGGACTAGGGGAACTAGGGACAAGGAACTAGGTGGAACTAGAAGGGGAGAACTTGGGACCAGGAACTAGGTGGAACTAGAAAGGGGAGAAACTAGGGAACAGGAACTAGGTGGAACTAGAAGGGGAGAACTTGGGACCAGGAACTAGGTGGAACTAGAAAGGGGAGAACTAGGGAACAGGAACTAGGTGGAACTAGAAAGGGGAGAACTAGGGAACAGAGGGGACTGAGGCCCGCGGAGGCGGGCTGGGAAACAGGGAGGAACTGGGAGGACTGGTGGAAATCATCTGGGCCGCTCTGCAGGACAGAGGAGATAGTTAATGCACAAAAGGGAAAAAACAGAGCAGGTGCAGAACAGTCCAAATAACAAAGTGAACAAAGTAATAATATCTTCGTGTGACAAACACACAGGGGGAGATGTAAAGTCCAAAAATACTATTCTAAGTGAGAACCAAAAACAGAGGCATTACGCTGGGAGATGAAATGTCCAAACTAACTAACAGAGGCAATATGCTGGGAGATGAAATGTCCAAACTAACTAACAGAGGCAATACGCTGGGAGATGAAATGTCCAAACTAACTAACAGAGGCAATACGCTGGGAGAGTGACATCACAATCAAAACTCACCCAGGCGTATGCGTAAAGGTACAGGAACAGCAGCGGGAACGGGGGCAAGAGGCATTACGCTGAGTGAGTGACATCACAATCAAAACTCACCCAGGCGTATGCGTAAAGGTAAAGGGGCAGCAGCGGGAACGGGGGCAAGGGCACTACGCTGAGTGAGTGACATCACAATCAAAACTCACCCAGGCGTATGCGTAAAGGTACGGGGACAGCAGCGGGAACGGGGGGCAAGGGCACTACGCTGGGTGAGTGACATCACAATCAAAACTCACCCAGGCGCATGCGTAATGGTACAGGGACAGCAACGGGAACGAAGGCATCGCCACCGGGGCGGCTGGCTGTCCGAGCCGAGGGAGAGAGTGCTGGAACAGTGGCGGTGACGAGGGCATCGTCCACCGGGTAGCCGCTGTCGGAGCCGAGGAACAGAGTGCTGGAACAGTGGCGGTGACGAGGGCATCGTCCACCGGGTAGCCGCTGTCGGAGCCGAGGAACAGAGTGCGCGCCACACCTTGGTGTGCGCGTCGGAACAGGGAGCTGGAACAGTGGCGGTGGCGAGGATGTCGTCCACCGGGTAGCCACTGTCGGAGCCGAGGAACAGAGTGCGCGCCACACCTTGGTGTGCGCGTCGGAACAGGGAGCTGGAACAGTGGCGGTGGCGAGGATGTCGTCCACCGGGTAGCCACTGTCGGAGCCGAGGAACAGAGTGCGCGCCACACCTTGGTGTGCGCGTCGGAACAGGGAGCTGGAACAGTGGCGGTGGCGAGGATGTCGTCCACCGGGTAGCCACTGTCGGAGCCGAGGAACAGAGTGGCGCGCCACACCTTGGTGTGCGCGTCGGAACAGAGAGACGCATCGGGGTGCGTCTGCCAGGAGGAGTGTGCCAAGCACGAAGGTCTGGAAGATGCGCGTCGGCGCGCTGAGGTCTGGAGAGCGTGCCAAGCTCGAAGGTCTGGAAGATGCGCGTCAGAGCGCTGGTACGGAGGAGCGTGCCAAGCTCGAAGGTCTGGAAGATGCGCGTCTGTGCGCCGGTACGGAGGAGCGTGCCAAGCTCGAAGGTCTGGAAGATGCGCGTCAGTGCGCTGGTACGGAGGAGCGTGCCAAGCTCGAAGGTCTGGAAGATGCGCGTTGCGCGCTGGTCTGGAGAGCGTGCCAAGCTCGAGCGTCCTTGGAAGATGCGCGTTGCGCGCTGTGGACTGGAGAGCGTCTGCGCTGGTCTGGATGTGCGTCAGGACGACAGCTGCGCGGGGGGTCTGAAGTGGATGACTGGGATGCCTCCCGTGGAAGTCTAGGGAGCGCAGACCAGTCCCACTCTCAGGCAACGGCGACAGCAGGCGAAGGCTGGAGCAAACATCTCGATGCCGGAGAATGGAACAGCATAGGCAGACAGAGGATCTCCCGAAAGAGTCTAGATGTTTAGAGAATATGACTCGGCAAGTATACAACACGACCCCACGCCAAAACGAGGGGAAGCGCCCTGGTATTTAAAGCCCACAGGGGGACTAATTAGCCTGCCACCACAGGTGCGAGAGATAATAGAATATCAAACAGGTGTGGCCACTAAGGGTAAGGAACGAGAGGGTGGGGGCTAGAGAGAGTGAGTAGGGAATTCCTAACAGTAGGCTTAAAGAAGACAGAGAATAGGGAATTCCTAACAGTAGGCTTAAAGAAGACAGAGAATAGGGAATTCCTAACAGTAGGCTTAAAGAAGACAGAGAAAAGGTAGTGAGCAGCGGGCAAAACCTCACAGTATCCCCCCCTCCAACGGGAGCCACCCGGCGACCCAAAACAAATACAGACAGAGTGGCAGGGGGCAAAACAAGACAAAAACAAAGGCACTGGCCAAGCCAGTAGGGGAAGCCACCACAAGAGTGGGGCTAGCAAACGAAACAGGGTCGCCGAGGGGTAACTAGGGCAGCAGAGGGGCAACTGGGGGAACTGGTCTAGAGGAACTGGGTCTAGAGAACTAGTCTAGCGAACTGGGCAAGAGAACTGGTCTAGAGAACTGGTCTAGAGAACTGGTCTAGAGAACTGGTCTAGAGGAACTGGTCTAGAGGAACTGGGCCTAGAGAACTGGTCTAGAGCAACTGGTCTAGAGGAACTGAGGGGCGAGCAGGGTAGCTAAGGGGTAACCATGGAAGCACCGGGAAAGGGCTAGCAGAGGGAAGGTTAGCTGCCAGGGCACTGATAGCTACAGGGCCTATGCTAGCTGTACTGCTACATCAACATAGAGGCTGCGCAAGCTGCCGGAGCCAGGCTAGCAGAGGGAAAGGGTAGCTGCCAGGGCACTGATAGCTACAGGGCCCATGCTAGCTGTACTGCTACATCAACATAGAGGCTGCGCTAGCTGCCGGAGCTAGGCTGGCAGACAGGGCTGGACCAGCATGAGAGCACAAGCTAGCCGGAAGGACAGTCCTAGCTGTGTGAGAAAAAACTGACCTTGCTAGCTGAAAGGGCAGTCCTAGCAGTGGGATAAACTACACAAAAAAGTGGAGGCCATGCAGAGGGACCGGGTTAGCTGCTTGGGCTTGGCTAGCTACAGGGCCTATGCCAGCTGCAAGGCTGCATTAACATAGAGGCTGTGCTAACAGCCGGGGCCAAGCTAGCAGACCGGGGCCATGCAGAGGGAAACTGGGTTAGCCGCCAGGGCATGGCTAGCTACAGGGGGGTCAAACAGGGCAAAACGGGAAGCAAACAGGGGAGCTAACCGGGGAGACTAACAAGCTAAACAGGGGAGTAACAGGCTAACAAGGGAGCTAAACAGGACTAACAGGGAAGCTAAACTGGGCAAACAGGGAAGCTAACAGGGCTAACAGGGGAGCTAGAGGGAACAAGAAAAAAAAAGGCAAACTCAACATACACCGTCTGTGCTGGCTGGGGTCGTCGATTTGGTGGGGTCGTACTGTTATGGTTTGTAACCGACCCCAATCGCACAACACAAGACAGGTATGATGGTTTGCCAAGAAACAGATATTTATTGAACAACAGGGAAATACAGGGAAAAGGGCACTGTCCCTTTAAGGGAGAATCACAAATACAGGAATATAATATGAGGGGAAGGAAAGGTGCCTTTAAGAGGCGGGCAGGAAAAGGGAACACTATGGGAAAGTAAGGGAACGCCTAAGGGAAGGTTAAGGGAACGCCTTGGGACAGAGGAACTAGAGACTAGGTAAACCAGGGACAAGGAGAACTAGGGAGAGAGGACTAGGGACTAGGAGAGCTAGGGAACAGGAGAAACGGGGACTAGGGGAACTAGGGACAAGGAACTAGGTGGAACTAGAAGGGGAGAACTTGGGACCAGGAACTAGGTGGAACTAGAAAGGGGAGAAACTAGGGAACAGGAACTAGGTGGAACTAGAAGGGGAGAACTTGGGACCAGGAACTAGGTGGAACTAGAAAGGGGAGAACTAGGGAACAGGAACTAGGTGGAACTAGAAAGGGGAGAACTAGGGAACAGAGGGGACTGAGGCCCGCGGAGGCGGGCTGGGAAACAGGGAGGAACTGGGAGGACTGGTGGAAATCATCTGGGCCGCTCTGCAGGACAGAGGAGATAGTTAATGCACAAAAGGGAAAAAACAGAGCAGGTGCAGAACAGTCCAAATAACAAAGTGAACAAAGTAATAATATCTTCGTGTGACAAACACACAGGGGGAGATGTAAAGTCCAAAAATACTATTCTAAGTGAGAACCAAAAACAGAGGCATTACGCTGGGAGATGAAATGTCCAAACTAACTAACAGAGGCAATACGCTGGGAGATGAAATGTCCAAACTAACTAACAGAGGCAATACGCTGGGAGATGAAATGTCCAAACTAACTAACAGAGGCAATACGCTGGGAGAGTGACATCACAATCAAAACTCACCCAGGCGTATGCGTAAAGGTACAGGAACAGCAGCGGGAACGGGGGCAAGAGGCATTACGCTGAGTGAGTGACATCACAATCAAAACTCACCCAGGCGTATGCGTAAAGGTAAAGGGGCAGCAGCGGGAACGGGGGCAAGGGCACTACGCTGAGTGAGTGACATCACAATCAAAACTCACCCAGGCGTATGCGTAAAGGTACGGGGACAGCAGCGGGAACGGGGGGCAAGGGCACTACGCTGGGTGAGTGACATCACAATCAAAACTCACCCAGGCGCATGCGTAATGGTACAGGGACAGCAACGGGAACGAAGGCATCGCCACCGGGGCGGCTGGCTGTCCGAGCCGAGGGAGAGAGTGCTGGAACAGTGGCGGTGACGAGGGCATCGTCCACCGGGTAGCCGCTGTCGGAGCCGAGGAACAGAGTGCTGGAACAGTGGCGGTGACGAGGGCATCGTCCACCGGGTAGCCGCTGTCGGAGCCGAGGAACAGAGTGCGCGCCACACCTTGGTGTGCGCGTCGGAACAGGGAGCTGGAACAGTGGCGGTGGCGAGGATGTCGTCCACCGGGTAGCCACTGTCGGAGCCGAGGAACAGAGTGCGCGCCACACCTTGGTGTGCGCGTCGGAACAGGGAGCTGGAACAGTGGCGGTGGCGAGGATGTCGTCCACCGGGTAGCCACTGTCGGAGCCGAGGAACAGAGTGCGCGCCACACCTTGGTGTGCGCGTCGGAACAGGGAGCTGGAACAGTGGCGGTGGCGAGGATGTCGTCCACCGGGTAGCCACTGTCGGAGCCGAGGAACAGAGTGGCGCGCCACACCTTGGTGTGCGCGTCGGAACAGAGAGACGCATCGGGGTGCGTCTGCCAGGAGGAGTGTGCCAAGCACGAAGGTCTGGAAGATGCGCGTCGGCGCGCTGAGGTCTGGAGAGCGTGCCAAGCTCGAAGGTCTGGAAGATGCGCGTCAGAGCGCTGGTACGGAGGAGCGTGCCAAGCTCGAAGGTCTGGAAGATGCGCGTCTGTGCGCCGGTACGGAGGAGCGTGCCAAGCTCGAAGGTCTGGAAGATGCGCGTCAGTGCGCTGGTACGGAGGAGCGTGCCAAGCTCGAAGGTCTGGAAGATGCGCGTTGCGCGCTGGTCTGGAGAGCGTGCCAAGCTCGAGCGTCCTTGGAAGATGCGCGTTGCGCGCTGTGGACTGGAGAGCGTCTGCGCTGGTCTGGATGTGCGTCAGGACGACAGCTGCGCGGGGGGTCTGAAGTGGATGACTGGGATGCCTCCCGTGGAAGTCTAGGGAGCGCAGACCAGTCCCACTCTCAGGCAACGGCGACAGCAGGCGAAGGCTGGAGCAAACATCTCGACGCCGGAGAATGGAACAGCATAGGCAGACAGAGGATCTCCCGAAAGAGTCTAGATGTTTAGAGAATATGACTCGGCAAGTATACAACACGACCCCACGCCAAAACGAGGGGAAGCGCCCTGGTATTTAAAGCCCACAGGGGGACTAATTAGCCTGCCACCACAGGTGCGAGAGATAATAGAATATCAAACAGGTGTGGCCACTAAGGGTAAGGAACGAGAGGGTGGGGGCTAGAGAGAGTGAGTAGGGAATTCCTAACAGTAGGCTTAAAGAAGACAGAGAATAGGGAATTCCTAACAGTAGGCTTAAAGAAGACAGAGAATAGGGAATTCCTAACAGTAGGCTTAAAGAAGACAGAGAAAAGGTAGTGAGCAGCGGGCAAAACCTCACAGCAAATTTGCATCAAATTCAAAACAGAGTGATGCACAAAATAACTTAAAAGAAAATAATAATTTCAAACAATGAATAAAGTGTGCATGAAATAATAGGGGAAAGAAAACGTTAGGAACTTGTTACATTCACACACACAAGGGCTGATTAATCACACACCCCCCTCTCTCCCTCACACACACACTCTCCCAGCTCTCTTTCTCTTTTGCCCCTTCCTCATCTCTCTCACCCCCCTCTCTCTCTATATCTCACACACACACACACACACACACACACACACACACACACACACACACACACACACACACACACACACACACACACACACTTCAGAAACAAACATAGTATCAATGAGAGCATCAATAATACACCTGAGTGAAGTCTAGTAAAAAAAGAAAAAAAAATTATTTTTTTAGTTAATCTTGAGTTAAAAAAATTAGTGGCATTAATAGAATCGGGAGTTAACGCGATATTAACGCGATATATTTGACAGCCTTAATATATATATATAGAGAGAGAGAGAGAGAGAGAGAGAGAGAGAGAGAGAGAGAGAGAGAGAGAGAGAGAGAGAGAGAGAGTTAGCAAATGCCATGCTAGTGTAAATCAATGGGAACATATAACTATATATAGAACCACTTGAATAAAAGAAACTCCAAGGTGACTCTCTCTCTGCCCCCCCCCCTCTCTCTCTCTCTGCCCCCCCCCCCTCTCTCTCTCTCTCTCTCTCCCTCTCTACCCTCCCCCCTCTCTCTCTCTCTCTCTCTCTGCCCCCCCCTCTCTCTCTCTCTCTCTCTGCCCCCCCCCCCTCTCTCTCTCTATCTCTCTCTCTCTCTCTCTCTCTTCCCAAAGCCGGAAAAGTCTCTTCCAGACAGACACAGGACTAATAAGGAGAGGATCTCATGGACCAATCCCCTTAATACCTCAGCATACTGCATTATGGGAAAACACACACACACAAAATCACTCCTGAAAAGGATAGGCTACGAGAGAGAGGTGTGTGTGTGTGTGTGTGTGTGTGTGTGTGTGTGGGTCTGTGTGTGGGTCTGTGTGTGGGTCTGTGCATCGGTGCATGTGTGCGTGTGTGTGTGTCTATTTCATGAGAGAAAAAAGAAACAGTTGAAGGAAGGGAGGGAAGGAAAGAAAGAAAGGAGAAAGAAAGAGTTGTGTAATCTGCCCACTTCTCCTAAAACAGACATTATATTTCCTCTGTCTCCGACAGATTATAGTGACATACACACACACACACACACACACACACACACACAAGTTTCAACATGTATATATTTGGACAACAGCACAGTAAAAATCCATACTTTGGCATGAATCCATGATGGCGTGCTTTCATATTCAGTAGACCTCTGGGTGGGGGATATGATGCAATAAATAAATAAAACAGCAGGTAAAATTTGGTCCATGAACACCATCAGCATCAGTACTTTCCCCACAGAACACGGTCCCTGCACCCAATATTTAGCTGACGCTGTCCCCGCACCAAACATGTGTCATTTATAGCTAATGTTGTCTAAGGCTGAGACCACTTATCAATTTATCGATAATTATCGATAACTGTGTGAAATCGATAAGTGGCGTCACTTATAAAACTACAGCATCGCAAAAACTGTGACACACACACACACACAAACTAACAATCAATTTTTTTTTTTTTTTATATTTATCGATAATTTTGTCCCGATTTTTCGATTCTTCCAAATGGCATATCGTCTCAGCCTTAACCCATTCTCTGCCACCACTTTGATCATCCTAAACCATTCTCTGCCAGCGCTATTTGTCTATGGAGATGTTCACCTTCTTTGCAGGGCTATAACTTTTAAAATTGTATTGCTAAATTGCCATTACTATGGCCCATTCAACATCAATTATCTATCGTTCAGGATGTAGGAACGTTTTACTTTTTCATTCACACATTCATACGAAAATACCGTCTAGAGTATAAATATGTTTTTATCGTTTTCTGCAGTATTTCATAGAACGTGAGATATAGGCATATATGCATATATTAGATGATCAAATGTAGTTTGATACCGATCCATGCTATATAAAAAATGTCAACTGTACATGGTCCTAAACGTTATGACTGATCATCTGCGGGTGAACGGAGGGGGGGGGGGGGGGGGTCGTTTATAATTCCGTGACCGATGTTAAATGATTTATGTAGTATGGGTGATATATTGATCAGAGCAGTTTGTATCGAAAATGATAAAGAAAAACGCTGAAACTCACGTCAGTCTCCTCGTACCGTTGGGCGATGAGAGTGGAACAAACAGATCCCAGTTATGTGGTGGGGATCGAGGCGATCCAGTTCCGGTTTATATAATACTAATATACGCCCAAATCATGTTGTTTATTGAGTTATGGCAACGATCCATGTCCACGGTGTGTGGATTGAGATAAACGAGTGGCTGGACGGAATTAGGGGACGGACCGAGCTGAAACGGGCATTTCCAGTTTGGCAACTCGCCGATCGGCCACCAGGTGGCAGTATTGAAGCGTTGCAGAGTTGTGCTGGCTCAGACAGCAGCAGCCAAGACTCCGTGGGTGAAATATGAATACCATGACGAAAATATGAAATATGAACTTGAAACACGCTGTACAGCGATATTGGCAGACAATGCATGGCGGGCAATAACGCTGAACAGCAATTTTGGCGGGTAATGGGTTAATGTTGTCCCCGCACCAAACAGAAACATGTCATTTTGATTGGACATTGTCCCCGCACCAAACAGAAATCTGTGTCAACAGAAGATGTTCTACAGTATATCTCTGGGGCTAAGCCAAAGCATTAACACTTTGGCTGCCATGGGTTAAATTAATGATATACCATAGATTGCCAGCGCTATTTGTCTATGGAGAAAGTCCCCTTCTTTGCAGGGCTATAACTTTTTAAATTCTATTGCTACATTGCCATTATTAGGGCCCATTCAAAGTCCTATATGTATTGTTCATTGTGTAGCAACGTTAAACTTTTTCATTCACATATTCATAGTAAAGTATGGTCTAATGTATAAGTATGTTTTCATCTCTTTCTGCAGCTTTCTCCAGAACGTGATATATAGCCCCAAATGCATTATATTGATGATGAAATACAGTTTGATGGCAATCCGCGCGATATAAAAAATTCCAACTAGACGTACTTCTAGAAGTTACTACACGTCATCTGATGTTGACCGGATGGGCGAGGGGGCGTTTATAATTCCGTGGGCAGCGTTATACCAATCATCTAATGTGGGTCAAATGTTGATAATATCAGTTATTATCGAAGACGGTAACGTTACACGCTGAAACTCACCCCAGTGTCCGCGCGCCGTTGGGCGATCATCGTCGAGTAGAAATTTTATCATTATGGGATATATTATTACCCGGTCCATCTCCAGCTTGTATAATGGTATATACGTCCAAATCATGTTGTTTATCGAGTTATTGGCAATCGATCGTTATGTAGTGTGACGAGCTAGAGTGCCGGAACCTATCCCGAGTGGCCGGAAGCAATACGGACATCTATCACAACCTCCACTGTGCTTCCTGTTAAGCGGTTGCGCGATCGGCCACCAGATGGCGCTCCTGAACCGCCAGAGAGCTCAGTGGGTCCTGCTGGTGGTTCTCAGGCCAGCGGAGGTACATTATGGATCAGATCGCAGATTTTTGAAATATTGATATAAAGACGACTTACAGCGTCCCCCGGCAACTTTAGCATCGCCAGCAAAGACGTTGTAAATCGTTTTTAGGCAGTCAAAGTGTTAATAATGCACCATTAAATGTAAAAAAAAAAATAAATAAAGTAGTCATCATCATCAGGACCCGGAGGACAGCTGTCTGAGAGACAACCGTTTCATGTTACAGAAAGCCTCTTGAGTTTTCCTTATTATACAATATCTGAGAAATAATAGTCTGCAGTGACCATGACAGTATATAACAGCTATGGTAAATGGGCATTTATATAGCGCTTTTATCCAAAGCATTCCCTCACACATTCACACACCGACGGTGGAGGCAACCATGCGAGGTGCCAACCTGCTAATTGGGAGCATTTGGGGGGTTAAGTGTCTTGCTCAGCCGGAATTTAACCGGGGACCTTCAGATTACCAGATAACCACTGTGTCGCCCCTACAGCTGATACTGTGTAGATGGAGCGCGGCAGGGCAAAGTAGAAAGGCTGGGCGGTACGGTGGCACATCGGTTGGCACTGTTGCCTCACAGCGAGAAAGTCCTGGGTTCAAACCTTTTCTTTCTGTGTTTAGATTAGATTCAAATGTATTGTCATCATACAGCACAAGTACAGTACAATGGAAATACGTTTGGCATCCACCCAGCATGCAAATGTAACAGTAAAGTGCAATAGTAATATATGTGCAGGTGATTAAATTGGATATGATATAAAATATATATACCGTAATTCCTCTAATAGTAACCCCGGCTTGTATTTGTTTCAACTGTAGCGGGTACCAGGCTTGTATTAGGAGGAGGCCTGTATAAGAGGGAGGCCGATATTTCAAATTTTCAAACGGATCATAATGAATAAATCAACATTTTGTGTCAGTTTGAACCCAGTAAAATGTACTGGGTTCATTTATTGAAACCAAGTACTGTATGAAATAGTAAACAGTGCAATTACAGGTGGTCACTGGTCATTTCAACGTTTTCAAAGTGAAATCAAGTAACTAGCTCAGTATGCAGCTCAATATATTAGTAACCCAGCTTGTATTAGGAGGCCGGCTTATAATTGCTTAGCTCAAGAGCGCACCCGGCCATTAATAGAGACCCGGCTTGTATTTGAGACCCGGTTACTATTAGAGGAATTACGGTATTAGTACTACTGAGTGTAGTTGCCTGTCTGTGGCTGCCCACTGCTCCTAAGCTGTTAGGATGGGTCAAATATAGAGGAATCATTTCCCCACTGCAATTATTACATGTGTTTTCCATACCTAAGAAGATATTGTGGAATCGGTATTACAATAGTAGAGCTGCACCGTCAGTCGATTAACCAATTTGCTTTTAGTGGACCAAGACGTTGTTTGTCGATTAGTTGTTTTATTTACTGAAGAATGATATAAGCACATCTCTGGTGAGCACTAGCAATTGTGGCAATTGACAATTGTAAATAAACACATAAAAAAGTCATAATATACATAGATGTACTGAAAAACAAATAGTGTTAAAAACTGTTATATTCAAAACCAAGACAAATATTGTGATATATGTTGGGTACATCGCACAGCCCTACTATGAAAATTGTGATATGATATGTTGGGTACATCTCACAGCCCTACTATGAATATTAAAAACAAAACTTTTTTTTTATCCACTTTTTCTCCCCATTTTCTATTTTTCTCCCATCCCAATTTCGTATTTCCAATTCTTCCCTCCCCTGTCTTGAACGTTGCTAGAGTCGACTATGCCTCCCACTGGTCGGCTGTAGTGAGGAGAGAAGCCTTGCATCAGGGGAGCTCCCGTAGCTCACCGCATATCTCGGCGCTATTTCTGCGTCGGGGAAAACCGTGCTCGTCACGGATCTGGGGGACACGAGTTCGATTCCCGGACCCGCCGTCATTTCTCAGAATGTCTCCCTCTGCTCTACATCCCATTTCAACCTGTTTCTGTCAGTCATGCTTGACCAGAAAAGCGATAAACGGTAAAAAAAGAAAAAAAAAGTTTAAAAAAAAAGAAGCCTTGCATCACGTGTCCCCTCTGGTAAACGAGGAGGCAGCCTGTCGCATCTTTTCACCGCAGCAGCTCGAACTCTCAGTGGCGAGGAGTAACGTGTGGGAGGCTCACGCTGCCCCCGATACTTCCCACCCACCGGCTTTCCCCACCCTCTAACACTGCCAATTGTGTTAGTATGACGGCCGGCCAAGCCGGTAGCAACGCAGAGAGCTGGGCTCGATACCAGTATCTCATGCGTTAGTGGCGAGCGCCTTGCCCACTGTGCCACTCAGCCGCCCAATTTCAAACCTTTATTTAAACTTGAAAGGCAACTGAGGTTTCCCTCATTCACAGTCATGTCATTTCATTTCATTTAATTTTATTTTGTTTCGCACATGAGGGGTTACAAAACCCTGACTGTATTAAAGATTGTGATAGATTAAACCACTGCTAGTTATGTACTTTAATTACTGGCCAGACAGTACATCAAATATAGATGGTGAACACCCACAAGAACACGGCATTGACAAGTAAATAGTATTTGAGGGTATTTTATTATTATGCAACATTAGGTTACAGAATGAGAATTAGGGTCGCGCTTGTATGGCGAAGAATATGCGCAAAGTCAGTCAATAGCATGAGTCACTAAGAATAGCAGGAATCCTACGATGGGTCTAAGTTGACACCACCTGTCGTATAATAGCAACTATATAAGGCAACGCTGGTACCGCCTGGAGACAATGGGTTCCCTCCGGGGTGTAAGGCCTGGAGGGTAGAGGAATGTTCGGATACTCAGTCTGATTCAATGAAGGATAAAGAGACTCCAGGTACAGGAGTCGGTCCTTGTAAATCCCTCGATCAGCAGCAAAGCAATAATTGTAATCCAAATGCTCGATAGCATTGATGACAGCTAGCCAGCCTCCGTCCACGAGGCCAGCCCGAGTTGTAATCCTCACGAGGTTGAATCCCAAACGATAGTGGAAATCAATGATGCTCTTCTCCGGGTAACACGTTCCAAATCAATATAATCCAACCAGTAATGGTTCTGCAATCGCCGACGCCGGTTCTCCTGTGCACATGTCCAACGGTTCTCCGACTAGGACTCCTCGGGTGTGGGCGACGTATTTAGCTAAAACACGACGAACCGCTGGGTAATGCTACACACGAACGAACTGTGGCCGCACGATATACAATAAATGAACGACTATTTACTTCACATTAGATTAGGTCGAACTTGACGTTACTACATTAAACTCTGATACTTTACTATTCTATTCGCACATGTTCTCAACGCACGAGTTGCTCACTTCACCACGATGAACTACGTTGGCTTGTTTAGATGGACAAGCAGGTTGAAGTTAACGTACTGCTGTGCACACCTTGCGCTGTATATATACTTAAGTGACTATCTAGTCCCAAACCGCAGTCTTTGTCTGGTATCAATACGCTGTCTCCGGGCATGTTCTGACATGCCTGAGCTTGTCTTTGAACCTGACGTTGGGGGCCTGCGAGCTGGCGCCTAGGGGCGCTGTCCAATAAGGAGAGCGAATATTACTCTGGTTTGAACGCAGGTAAAGGGATATTCCGTGTATATATAAATAATATACAAAGTATATCAAACAATAAAGGTAGATTCTCAGTTTAATCTGGCCCTTCACAACAGTAGTGTATTACAGTACATTACAAATTCCTATAATTCATTTATTTATTATAATCAAATACACCCATAAGCGAAAAGGAGCAGGAAGAAGAATACATTCTTGTTAATACCTGCCCCCTGTCGAGTGTATGTACAGAAATAAGCATAATGTAAAACCACACAGCATATAAAATCATAACAATAAGACAAGAACAAGACAAGGCAGAAAGCAAGGAAAACAAATAAATGAAGACACGTACAACTTGATTGACTAAGGTTGGAGATCAAGGTCTTAAACTCTGCAACAGAGGGGAGAATCTCAAGCTTTAAGGAGGGACTGCTACAATCACTGCGCTGTACTGAAGTGGACTGAAGTAGGTGTGTGTGTGTGTGTGTGTATGTGTAGGTGTGTGTGTGTAGGTGTGTGTGTGTGTGTGTGTAAGTGTAGGTGTGTGTGTGTGTGTGTGTGTGTGTACGTGTGTGTGTGTGTGTGCGTGTGTGTGCACGAGGGACTGCTACAATCACTGCACTCTACTGAAGTGGACTGAAGTAGGTGTGTGTGTGTGTGTGTGTGTGTGTGTGTATATAAATATCAGACATCCGTGCAAAGTATTGTCTCTGAACATATTGTAAATGTAGTGAGGCACTGGCAGTCTAGCACATGTTTCAGATGTACTGCACACGTCACTCTCACACACACACACACACACACACACACACACACACACACACACACACACACACACACACACTTCAGTCCACTTACCTAATATGACTATTAAATTAGCCCTGTTCCCATAAAAGCAAGTCATGAATCTCTCTCTCTCTCCCTATCTCTCTCTCTCTCTCTCGCATTGTGTGTGTGTGTGTGTGCGCACGCACATGTGGGATTACAGTGCACGACATGCTATAAAACTAGATAACATAATTAAACTATGCAGAATCTGACATTTCAACTTTTTAGCACAAAGCATTTTAGTTTTAGGATCTTTCCATTTATTTTCAAGAATAGCGTTCCGCTGAGGACTGAGATGTCACAGCAGTGGTGTCACAGCGGTGATGTCACAGCGGTGATGTCACAGACAGTGGTGCGTCAACAACACAAGTCTTTGATCCTGTGGAAACAATCTTTTGAAATCCCAAAGTCCCAAGCTAAAGTGATGCACTGAAACTTAAACCAGACTCTACTACAAGCTTGTATTTATCGTTTAGACGTGTATACGGTTTTAGGTTTTTATCTCAGGCCATGTTTAGACGGAGAGAGTCTGAACAGAAACCGCAAAAGTTGTCTTGCGGTCTCACTTTTAATGTTGCGTTTAGACTAGTGTTTTGGGATGGAATTCCGCATGCAGACGAGGCTGTAAAAGTGTAGTCGACTCGAGACGACGGAGCCCCGCTGTCACACGATTGGCGCAGATGTCACATGACCAGAAACGTCAGTGGCCAATCAGATTGCGCAAACCGAACGCGGAAGTGCAACTCCGTTAGGGAAAATATTCACGCAACCCATACGCTACACTGCCTCAGGTCGTTGAGACAACCAGGCATGCTGTGAAGACCCGCCCTACTCTGCCTCTGATTCGCAGACTGTGGGTGGGGGAATGTGATTGGACCAAAGCAGAGTCACACAGACAGTGGCTCCAGTCACTAGATGTGATAGCTGCTGGACTGATTCTTGTGTATTTAAAAGTACTGCCAATGTAGCCTTCAGGTGATCTCTGTGGATAGAATCAGACATGCTTGTTCGCTTTGTTTACGCTTCTAGGCTACTGGCGCATGCCTGTGACGTAAGCAGTACGTGACGAGAGCCTTGACAACCCTTTCGTCATAGTTTTATGCGGTTAGACTGTTCAGATGATAGTGCGAAGGTGTATCGTTTCTAGGATTTCCACCCAGGAAGGTGGTCTCACTTTTTTGCGGATTCTCCCCGCAAAAACGCTGTTGCCGTATAAACAAAAGGCACATCCGAAAAAATATTTTTCCGGATTCACCTGCTAGCGTTTCCGTCTAAACATGGCCTCAGAGTAATTCTCTGGTTTTATCAATGATGTATCAATGATGTATGTGAGATTTTCTGGATGAAGAGGACAAGTTCATGGTTGCAACATTGACGAACAATAACAAAAAACAAAGGAGGTCGCCAAGACAACAGAGAGGGTGCCGTGCGGGAGCTCTGGTGAGGCTGAGACAACAGGCCACAAGACTACACTTCCTAGCATCCTCCTGGTGAACGTACAGTCATTAGAAAACAAGCTGGATGAGCTGAGAGCAAGGATTGCCTTCCAATGGGAAACTAAGTATGGCAGTGTCTGCCTCAAAGAGACCTGGCTGAGGGGAACAACACCATCTTCCGCAAGGACAGGACAAAAGACCTTTCAGGTAAAGGCAAAGGAGCAGGTGTGTGTTTTCTGGTAAACAACACTCTGGTGTAGAGAATAATACATGCCCACGACTCAGCGTGTTCGCCAGACCTGGAATACACATCCATCCTGTGCCGGTGTTCTGCCAAATTCTACTGCACACCAGAATTCTGCTGCCAGCGCTCCTGCGCTTGCGCACGCATGCGCATGACCCACAATCAGGGACCGAAACTAAAGCCCGCCGCCCGCCAGGGGCGGTCTGTTTTTACCTTTGGCGCATGACACTTAGAGGGCTGCCCGCCGTGTGGCGTGTAGACGTGTAGTTTATAACGATACTCTTGTGCGAGTACAGATTATAGCCGCTCGTCTTTTTTTTCTCCGCCGCGAGATCGTTAAAAAACGACAAGTCCCACATTGCACTCAAGTCAACGGTCCAATCACAGTAGAGTGACGTGACTGGTTTCACGAGAAAGAAAGCAAATGACTAATCGGAAGCTCTCATTTGGCTTGTTTACTTCCGTCTGCTCTAGTCTATATCGGACCTCCATGAGCTAACGTTACTGTTTAAACAATGACCCAGTCAACTATTCACTTTTAGTTTAATACATGACGAGGCATTGTCTAACGGTATCTAGCTGGCTAGCTACTGATAGCTGCTGATATCAACAAATGCTCCAGCAATAGTCGACTCGAGTGCTCCGTTCCCTCGTTAGCTAGCTTAGCTAGCTCACGTTAAATCCATCTGTCCCAGTAAACTAAATTGTCTTAACGTTATCTACCGGGCTAGCAGTAGCTACAGATAGCTCCTGATATCAATGTCTTATAACATTGATTGAATGCGTATTCTAGCTGAGGGCATGTTGAATGTGATTTGACAAAATAACCGTAACGTTAAATAGGGTCCAGCTGCATCGCCGGAGAATCCTTGCATGCTGAATGTAGGGTCTAGCTGAATATAGGGTCTAGCTGCAGGGCCGGAGAATCCTTGCTGGAGCTGGAGGCTACTCAAGTATACACACAGACAGTGGAGCTGTTTGCAGATAGCAAGCATTTTGACTTATTGCGTGGTGGCGATGTCTCGCAGATAATACAACTACAAGTATGATTATATAATATATATTTTATTAAAAAAATCTTTTTTTATTATAAAATATATATATATTTTTTTTTAATCAAAAAAATTTTGGCAGGTAAGAAATATGCTTGGCGGGTAGACTCTTCCCATCTACCCGCCACTGGCCGGTGAGTCAAAAAGTTAATTTCGCTCCCTGCCCACAATCGTTCACTCAACAATATTCTGCCACCTTGCTGACGAACGTCTTGTTGAGTCTTGTTGATATAGCTTAAACAATATCTTAAGCATATGTTTTTCACTGCACCTTTTGAACTGTATAAGCATGTAAATATTTGCATGTAATTGGCTTTGCAGCAGAATGTATTTGTAGATGATAAAATGTCGGTACACCTGTTGGAGTTCGGAGTGAACTATAGGGTGACGACACCCAGCTGTCAAAAGATATAGGCAATTCGCGCTACGGCAGCAGTTTTCGAGGAAGCAGTAGAATTCGGTGTGGCTACAGAGAGAAATCCCAGCGGTGATCGTCCTTTGCGCTTTACATTCCACCGTCAACTCGGCACTTCGAGATCTGCACGAGACCGTCACCGAACACGGAGACAAAATACCCGGACGATGCCCTCACAGGAGTAGCAGACGATTTCAACCAAGCCTCACTGAGGAAGGTTTCTGCCGAAATCTTATCAACACATCGATAACCAAACTCACAGTGGCAAGGAAAGAATGTAAGGAGAAGATTGAAGGGCAGCTGAACAGCAACGAGACAATGAGTGTCTGGAGAGAGACTACAGAACATCACAGACTTAAAGGGGAAGAACGACAACACTGCCGCCATCGCTGCCTCTCTACTCGACGAGCTTGTGTCGCGTTCTTTAGAGATTGACCTTGAAGGATGAGGAGAGGGTTTAGCAATCAAATATTTATTACAGAGTGAATATTCAATATGACAGAGTATTTACACAAATAGCTGAGAGTGGACGCGGGTTCTACTCAGCTCTGGGCTCAGCAGGAAGTGCGTGCCGCGTCTTCCATCACATTGACATTTATACTTTTCCGGTTAGTGTTCTGAGCGAATGAGGTGGCTCTCTTCCAAATTAGCAGCGTGGTTCAGGGCTTAACAGACGACTTAACAAGGCAACAGTTAAAATAGCAAGGATCTAGAATTACAGTCCGTCTCCTGGTGGTTCAGAAGGACAGGCAGGGGTCATCATGGTGACACATACAAGTAGGCCTTTGCTTGTTTTAATACAATATAATAACACATTTTAATGGTACACACATTTGTAGATATTTGTCTATTACATTCTTAGAAATAGATACATGGATAAATGGATTGATTCATATCATATTATACATATTGCAGATCCTGACATTAGTTCCTCTGGTCAGCCATGATCGTCGTCTCATCAGTCCTTGGTCTGTGGGGCCTGTGACTTTTAGCAACAGATGCACTACTGGCCTTCTGGTCACAAATAGATCTTGACCACTTCAGTAGCTACAGATAGGCTGAGATTTACACAGGCTGAGATTTACATGAAAACATGATAATGAAAGACATGGATAAATGTATATCTAGGGACATGGATAAATGGATCTTAAGCCCACAACACTGATGGATCCATGGGGCTTGGATAAGTCCTGTGGACCCAACTCTGACCACTAATAAAAACATAACTACACTAGCGTTATAAGAGCTAACATTGCTACCTACCGTACAAGTGCATTGGTTTAGTGCATTTCCTACTTCCGGTTGCTACTGAGCGGACATGTTTGTGCGGACCTGTTCTCCCAAACTGGTAAGCAAATGACTGTTTTCATGTTTTCATTTTTACGTTATTTTCATTTTTACGTTATTATTATTATTATTATTATTATTATTATTATTATTATTATTATTATTATTATTATTATTATTATTATTTTAAACATTGATCTTAACTGATCACTGTGACTTTATTGCTTTTATCGTTATATATGCCTATGTTTGTGTACAGCACTTTGAGCTACATGACATGTATGAAAGGTGCTTTATAAATACTTACTTACCTTCTACACCCGGTTCAAGGTCAAAAACCCCTCCCCCGCCCTGCGATGCCAGCCCCCGCCATAGTCATCAGTAGGGCTGTCTTAAATACTTCGAAGCTTCGTTCGATGGGCATGGGATTCGAATATGAAAATAAAATTCGATTATGTAAAAAAAAAATTATAATAATAATAAAAATATGATATATATATTTTTTTTGTTGCAAAATCAACTCTGTTGCTGTTTGTTATTTAAGATGAGGTCGGACTCGGCACTGACAGATTTGTGTTCATTGTGCTGCTTTTATAAAGCCTCAAATGACGGCTTACAATATTTCATGGAAGCAAAGTGTTTAGTTTGTCTAAGATTTAAAAAGGTTTAAACTTTACAGCACTGACAAAGTTGAACAAAGTGCTGTACAAGTCCTACAACAACAACAACAACAACAACAACAACAAAAAATCTTCTTTTTAATCCTTTTTTTTCTTCTTTTTTCCCCTGAAGCTTCGAATTAAAATCGAATCTCGGCCCTGAAGCTTCGAATTCCAAAAAAAGTGCACAGAGAGTTCCTGCGCATCAACACCAGGAGAGCAGCCGGTCGAGATGGAATGGCCGAGTGCTGTGGGCAGCATGCGCAGCAATATATTCAACCACATGCAAAGTACCAGCCTGCTTCAAATCCTCCACCATCATCCCAGTGCCCTCACCCCCATAGTGAGCAAAAGCCTTGTAAAGAATACCGTCCTCAAGGAGATATACCACCCACCCTAGAAGACCCCCACCAATTTGTCTACCGGAAAGAGATCCACAGACGATGCAATAGAGACACTGCCCTCTCCTCAACGCCCTCATGCACCTGGACAAGACGACACCTACAGTATGTGAGGAAGCCGTCCATAGAATTCCGCTCAGCTCATAAATCAGCAGTCCCCACACTGCAATGATTCACTGGATAGCATACTACAAACTGAGAAACAAGTTTCATTTCAAGATCAATATTAATCATGGTGGCATGTGTATGATCTCAGCCTATTGGCTTACAGTTGTGGCACATTTAACAATTGACCTATCTCATGCCCTGCTAGGGCTGGGCGATATATAACGATAACGATAATTATCGCGATATATTTTAATAGTCGATATCGGAAGAAAAAAAATATCGAAAAAAGAAATTATCGAAATATATATATTTTTTGTGACCTGCAACAGGGCAGTTTTAAAACCAGTTTTGTTTGCTTTCTAATTTAAAATACAGTTTGAAACCGTCTGTACACAGTAGGCTATGTGTGCTAGCAGAGCTAGACTCCAGTCACGAGTCACGGTGCACATGTGCGGTGGTTTGTCCACCAAAAAAGCGCCAAAAGATCGAAAATAAACTAGCAGAGCCAGAACTGTTCAACTCCCCTGGAGCCACAGCCAGCAGAGAAGCCGGTTTACTTTAGCTTTTAAACCAGCTGCAGCCTGAGAAGTGGAGTGTGAGGGGATGTAACACTAAAGATGGCGGCAACGACAAAGAATTGCTGCAAAATAAACATACATCTGTTGTTTAAAAAAAAAATAAAAAATACTCAAAAAACAGATTACATTCGATTTTTTTTTATCGATTTTTTTTGTTTGTTATCAATATCGTTATCGCGATATCATTTTTGGCCATATCGCCCAGCCCTGAGCCCTGCCCTCGTATTGTCCAAGGGAAGCAACAGTTGTGATTGGAGGATCAAGAAGAGAGAGCAGGACTCGAGATAGGTCTATTGGCACTGTGATTGGTCTGGTTAAAAAAATACAAAGGTTCCCCAAGTCTCAAATCCTACACTGCAAAAGAATCTCAACAAGTTTGTATCAATTTAATCAATGGGATCACATGATTTCATCCACTTCAGTGCAATTTTACGTGTTTCAAGGGTTTTCTCACAGCGACATTAACTTGTCAAGTAGTTTTTTTTTGTATGTAAAATTACTTGTTAAGTGTGACATTTTTTGCAGCGTGCTGCTGGCTCTGCTGAACCACATGTTCTTAAGATAACTTAACATAACATACGATAACATAACATGAGATAACACAAGACAAGATAACATAAGATAACATAAGATAAGACACCATAAGATAATAACATAACGGTTAATACAAGATAAGATAACATAAGATAACATAACATAAGATAAGACACCATAAGATAACATAACGTTAGGTTATTATGACTATAACCAAGTTCTGTTAGTATAGCGACGCTCGGCATCGCTCTCTGCACTATCTCGCATATGTGCACGCGCACTGAATAAAGACCACAAATGTACCTTTAATCCCAATATTCGTCTGACCACACCCCTATCAGCTTACCCATATAAGCAGGGGTGGGGCCACCCACTCGCCTCCTTCCCAAGCTTTCGCCACAAGGCGAGGTCAAAGGCTGCAGCGGCGTCGGATGCCGAGCGTCGCTATACTAACAGAACTTGGTTATAGTCATAACCTAACGTTCTGTTTCGTATTCGCTCTCGCTCGGCATCGCTCTCTGCACAAGGGAGGCCGAGCGAGAGCCAACGGCCGACAAATACACCCCGCTGACAGCCCCCCACAACCATCAGAACAGGGAGGGCCGAGCCCCCCCGACCCACCCTAATGGAGGGCACCCCCCCTATTAGGGGCTTCACGGGAGGGCGACGGACCCGACCGTGCGAAGAGGCACTCAAGCAACTCAACGCACAGGGTGAGCAGACCGTGGCTTGACCCCACGACTACACACACGCACAACCCGCATGCCACCCGGGAACGAACGGAGGAACAACCTCGTTACTGCCCCCAGAATCACGGGGTCAAGGGCAAACCCAACCCCGTGGCAAGGCCGTAGCAGCGGAGCGCGAAGGAAGACCCAGACCCACCAAAAGGACTGGACTCCCTGGAATGGGGGCCCGGAGAAGTCCATGATGCCAGCATCAAGACCCCACCAGGTGGGCACGTAGTGCCCCGCCCCCCACATCGCCAGCGTATTCGGACAAAGGCCCCTCAGCCGAGCGGGCCCCGTCCCCCCAATAGTACACCGCCTGGCACACTGACCCTGCAACAGGCAGTCAGCATGGCCGTAAGCACACAAAAAAGGCTAACCAACGGAAGCAGGCAGCGCACAGGGGAAAAACCAGGCAACAGGCTATTAACCCTAGCCTGGAGACTGCGGACGAGACAGGCGCCAGAGGGGACAGCTGAACACAGCCGCCCCGGCGGAAGGAGCGTAAGCTGGCGGTGTTGCATGACCAAGCCTCCATTTAAAAACCCCCACCCAGACGGGTCGAGGCAGAGAAGGCTGACACGATTGGCAGACGTCATGAACGTGCAGGGGCACCCTCAACGGTGAACCCGGGAGTTGACACTGCTCCAACACACCAGGGAATCAACCACCTTGGTGTTACCCAATGCGGTGGTTGTTCCTATAACCCCTCAAGAAAAAACTCCAAAACACACCTGCGGGTATACACCGGCTATACCGCAGTACAAGTGTTTCAGTTTTCAAAAAAGGGTTAACCCAGGCCTACGGGTCGACGAAACATTACTTCGGACCGGGCCTGGCGGTACGGGAAACACAGGGTCACCAGAGGAGGTCAAAAACCACCCCCACAGGCCCCTCTTCGACATGCGTGAGAGAGGAGCGAAAAAGAATGGAGAACCAGCCCCTAAGCACACTGTACTTGGTATTCCCAGGCGGTCTCCCAACCAAGTACTAACCAGGACCAACCTGTGTAGCGGCCGAGATCCGACGAGATCGAGCGTGTACAGAATGGCATGGCCGTAAGCCATTACGACAGTGCTGAGTAAAAACGTACCCAACCAGGGTCTCCATAGCGCTTAACCCTGTGACACCCGGACCGACCTGGCATTTTACCCCCTGAAAAAAGCCCAAGTCCCTCAGGGTACCAGAACAGCAGATCTGCATCCCCGGCGGACAACGGGTTCAACTGATCCGGACCAGCGTGACCAGAACCAGTCCCGTGCCCTAACCACGCCGACATGCCTACTCCAGGAGAAAGGGCAGATATGCATGTCGATCTTAACATAAAAAGAAGGCGCCACCCAGACGTTCGGGCGAACCGCGCCTGGTGGCCCACCCCAAGGGCGTGAGACCCCTCTACATATGTTCAGATCCATTCCGTCATCATCCCCCAGACATGAACGAGAATCCGTCGAAAACCAACCCAGGTCGTGGGATTTGGTCGCCGGAAGAGGAAAAAGCCCCATCTCAGTTGCTTTATAAAAACGCTGTTTTAACCACAAGCAACCAAGGCGTGCCAGTCAGTCGCCTGTTTACAGCGAGCTAGCACTATACGTGCGTCGGGACACACCCCCATCAATGAACAGGCTATTTAGACCTGTCATTGAATCCCCAAGGCACCCAGGGGAACGACAAGAGGGGTGTGACACTTCCTAACTCCAACACTTTTTGAATAGAAAAGAAGGAAGCATCAACAGTATGTATCCCAGTCTACACAGCCGGGGGTAAAATTTTTTCACATTTTTACATCCCACCACCCTCCCATAGGAAGGAGACGGGGATCCCCAGAGAGACTTCCCACGCGAGCTGTACAGATTGAAAAGAATATATTGCACCTTGAGCCATGTAAAAAATTGGTTTTAGGGCTCTCCGGGGAAGAGGCACTGAACCCATACACACTCAATAATCGAATTGAATCGAATACATATACAATAGAATAGGACACCTTCTAGAGGGTCCACTCACTTTGACAATCTGAGGAGGAAGGCTCTGTACTCTGATGGAGGCTCCCTCACATGGAAGGAGTCCGAACTCACAGAAGGCCCGAATAGGCGCTTGGTGAGGAGGAGCCCTGACCACCCCCCTGAAACAGATCCATCACATGGACCTGAACAGCACACGGAAGTCCTACCAACAGAGACGCGCACGGTGACGTACTCTATGGCGGGGGAATTCCTGCGGTGCACACGCCCAATATACCAGGCCGTGGGACCAGGAAACTCCCTCCCCCCCCCCCCCCCCCGTAACGTGCAGAACCGCCACGTGACGGGAACCTTGAAGGACAGGGGGTGTACCCCTGACCGACAGAAACAAGGGGGAGAGGAAAGGTTACCAGTTCACCCCTTTACGACCCCACACCCATGATACGATGTAATGACAAAAAGAGAATATGACACATAGTCATAGTCAGCTCTATGAAGCGTTCGACAGCTCCACACAGCGCATGAGCTAACCTGCTATCTGATTTTTACTAAGGACAAAACACAGAATAGAGAGGGCGCTAAGAGCCCCGGTCCAACATACACATGTGCTTCTGTGGCCAGTCCAACCCAGTTGTAGGTCACATGACACACACAACCCATCATCACCTACAAAAAATGGCAAAAACACTCTACAGAGGAACGCCGTTTTTCATAATGAGAGAATACATAATTCTCGATTAGTATCGGCCACAGGCCTTGCTAAGCACACACGACAGCGACCAAACAATCTTTTCTTTCAGGAAAATAAAGTTTCTCCAGCAGTTTTAGCACAACCTCAGCAATCAAGCTAAGGGTTACATCGCATCCCTACCACACAAAAGACACAATGTAGTGCAACATGTCTGATAGGAGGATGAAAAAGTCCCCAGGGAACCGGGGGGAAACACAATCCTCTTATTTTACCCTTAATACGGCCAGTTAAAACAGGAAAACCTGTTAATATGTGAACACTGTTCATTGTCATCACAGGCTGAGAAAAGAACATTATTTTACTCACTTGTCACTAAGCATAGCTTCATAGGTTAGTTACCTTAGTTGTGAGTACACGGTACATATAAACACACATGATGTTTCTCACACAACAACCAGATCATTTTCTGTAACAACCCGATTTGCACGGAGAAGCTAACTGCCAGTGACAAAAACAGTCCACACATAACTCGCGTCGTATCCTAAATGCATTGCAGCAACACACGTTTTGGGAAAACATCGTTATTCACAAAACATTTAGAAAAGTAAAACCAGAAGACGTGTTATAAGGTCTGGTCAAACCTTGTCCTACCCGGAACGTAGATCAGCGAAGTGCAACTCAAGACCCCGTAGACAACACAGCCGATCCTGTGTTGCTCGAACTGGGCAGCGTCGTCGCTCCAACCAGTCGCTACAGTCCTTTGTTGACGCAATCCCCGTCCAGGCTCAGGGCAGGGTCGACGAACATCCCCTGTCAAGGATGACGTCGTAGTCAAGAGTGTAAAACATGTTATAATCAAAGCACGTTCAACAGAGTAGCATTAAGCTAACGGCCGCTCCAACCGTTCGGGCGCTACTGCCCCTGCTCGCGAGACGCCGAGCTAACGGCGCACGCGACCAGAAGCGAGCTCGCGGCGGCGCGCGAGGAGCTAAAGCTACCCCGCGCCAGGCCTTGGCCTATAGCAGCAAGCTAACGTTACCTAGTGATCACGACATGCTAGCGCCGCAGCTAACAGCTGACTGGCTAACAGTAGGCCCAACCTAAGTAGGCCATGCAGCGATCCCAGCAGGCTAACGCAGCAGCTAACAGCTGACTGGCTAACCGTAAGCTAAGCAGCTATCACCTGAACATGTATACAATGACATAACACTCACCCAGACAGGCCGCCGTTCTGAACCTCTCCTCACTTTTTAAGAGAAAAGAGAAACAAGATGTCAACACTGCTTTACAACGGTGATTTTACCAACACCCGACGGAATCAGCACAATACCAAACTGGCCTGTGTAGCTGACTTGAACATGGATCTGCCGCTATCGCACATCCATGCACATATCTCCTCGTGAAGGAATACTCTCATTTGGATATGAAAGAAGGGGCTTAACACGGGACAGAGAGAAATCCACTCGTCCACTAGTTAAAACTACAATGGTCTTCAGACCTAGGTCTTCTGTCGCCTAGGTGGCTGAACAAAGGACCCTAGCCTGGGGCCGGTTTCCATAAACATTGTCAAGTAGCCCCCATAGCACTAACAGACAAGTGAAGCCCGCCAGCAACAGTACTCACCCAACCTGAAACCCACCGCTTCTCACAACAGCGGCGCGTCCGACAGTTCAGCTGTGGCCTGACAGGTTTCACCCCAACAAACACAGCAAGGAACTGCAGTTGAGAAGCATGCAGCGGCGTGCTCCCAATACGAAAACCGGTGGAGGGTTTTTAGAATGATCATCATCTTCCAGACACTCCAGTACGAAGACAATATCGCCGTATTTTCTCGAAAATAGTGAGAGAGAAAATAAAGATATGATGTCAACGTATCCTTGTTTCCCAAAGCTGCTCCTAATCCTTTCTTCCATCATGGTGTCAAGTGTGGGGATCTACCGAGGCACTTCTTCCTTGTGGTGAAAGCGAGAAGGAGGCGAGTGGGTGGCCCCACCCCTGCTTATATGGGTAAGCTGATAGGGGTGTGGTCAGACGAATATTGGGATTAAAGGTACATTTGTGGTCTTTATTCAGTGCGCGTGCACATATGCGAGATAGTGCAGAGAGCGATGCCGAGCGAGAGCGAATACGAAACAGAACCTAATACAAGATAACATAATATGAGATAACACAAGACAAGATAACATAAGATAAGATAAGACACCATAAGATAACATAACCTAATACAAGATAACATAACATGAGATAACACAAGACAAGATAACATAAGATAAGACACCATAAGATAACATAACGGTTAATACAAGATAACATAACAGAAGATAACACAAGACAAGATAACATAAGATGAGATAACATAAGATAAGACACCATAAGATAACATAACCTAATACAAGATAACATAACAGAAGATAACACAAGACAAGACAACATATGATAAGACAACATAAGACATACCTTTATACACATTGGAGATAACACAAGACAAGATGGGGGGGGGGGTGAAAATACAAAATGTGTCATTCAATGTGTATTGTATTTCATTGTACCTTGATGACGAATACATTTATAAATAAATTAATGTATAAAAAAGAAAAACATAACATATTATAACAACATAACGTAAGATAAGATAAGATAACACAAGTTAAGATAACACAAGTTAATCATAACATAACATAGCATAACATATGGACGAGATAAGAGGGGGTGAAATTGCGTTGGCGGCGCTACGTGGTGATGTCTGGAAGAGAGTTCAGTGTAGGAAGGTAAATAAGAGCACATGAAAACAGGAATGACAGGAAGAGTTAAAATAGAACATAACAGGTGGCAGGGGGCACAGTTCAGCGCGCTGCAGAAGTGCTTGGATGGATGGGTTCCTTCGCTGGCTCGGAGAGAGCTGTGAAGCATCCTGTGGCTCAAAGATGAGTCCCACTGTCCCCCTGGCAGCAGAGCTTCCGAGGGAACATGCTGGTTCCAACAGCAGTACAAATGATGCCTTGATATTCCTAGCCAGCTTTTATGAGCAACAAAGAAATGTGAATCCCGGACCGTTAAAAAAAAAAAAAAATAATAATAATAATAATAATAATAATAATAATAATAATAATAATAATAATAATAATAATAATAATAATAATAATAATAATAATAATAATAATAATAAATACGTATGATACTGTTATTGTGCGCTATATCATATCACATTATATAATCATATTATAATTAATTTGTATATTATATTGAACTATATTTGCAGTATGTACTATTATATTATGATACTATATTGTATTGTATATATTATTTATACAACGGCATGCAAATTTCTCAATTCTGATTGGCTGAAACAGTCCATTTACACGTATGTATTGCGAACAGTCCACGCTTGCTGGCCCAGGACCCGCCCACAACCGAATCACATCACATCAATCCGCCGGACCACAAGGCATTGATGGCTTCGGTGAGCCCTTGGATGAGAGCTGCTGTGCTGTCTGCCTGCGCTGGCGCCTGTTCCCCTTCTGCTGGTGCTACCGCTGGCTGTGGCGGTGGCTGGCTTGGGGCTGCATGCAGCGGTGCTGGCGACGCTGGCGCCTGGTCCCCTTCTGGCTCTGCTGGTGCTGCAGCTTGCTGTTGAGGTGTCTGTCTTGGGCCAAGCATCGAGCTTCGCTGTCTTGGGGCTGCCACCGGCGGTGCTGGAGACGGGCCTTCCTCCTTTACCGTAACGCCTATGAACCTCCCGGGGGGCCGCTCCCATCCGCATACAGCTGGGTCGTCGCCTTTGCTGGCTGCTTGAGCTGCTTGAGCCGCACTTAGCTTCCGCATGGCTGCCATTCGTACTCCTTCTCTGCGTTTAGCTTCTAGCCTGCCTTGTCGTTCCGCGCTTTCCGCTGCCTGCTGCACCTTTCTTCCGGCGTTGTCGGCCGCCACTTGTGCCCTTGCCTGTGTATCTTCGGCTAACAGTTTCCGCATTGCTTCACTGTGCTCCTCTTGATCTCGCAGGCCCTCTACGAAAGCTTGTAGAGACCGCACCGCAGCGGCGGCAGAGTGCCTCTGGCGCGCACTGGTGCCTGTCTTTCCTGAGGCTACCGACCCGCTCTCGAGCATGTCTGGTGCCTCGAACCGCTTCCCTGCGGCGTTCCTGTGGCGCGAGCTGGTGCCTGTCTTTCCTGAGGTTACCGAACCGCTCTCGAGCAAGTCTGGTGCCTCGAACCGCTTCCCTGCGGCGTTCCTGTGGCGCGAGCTGGTACCTGTCTTTCCTGAGGTTACCGACACGCTCTCGAGCATGTCTGTGTCTCCCAGCTCGCCCTGTACGGGCTCTGTTGCCGCGAACAGCTGCCTTGAGATGTCCGCTGTCTGCTGGCTGCAGCAGTCGATGGTGCGCCGTATGGAGTCTTCCGTCACTTCCACGCGCTTCCACTCCTCAAAGGCCGCCACCAGCTTCTTGTTGGCGCAGCCAACTGCAATTACATGGTGCACGGCGTCGAGTGTGCTCGCTGGGGCACATGCGCCCGTGACTTTCAGCTCCGCATCGGCCTTCCGCATCGCCGCCTTCCATGCCTCATGGCACTTAGAGAACTTCCGTTCAATCTTTGTCCTTCGCGCATCCTGCAGTTCTTGAGCCGCGGCCGTCCGCCTGCGTGGTCGGCCCTCTGCCCCGGATGGGTTCTCCGCCTCCACCACCGTATTGGACTGGCTGCCACTATCAGACATCTTGCTGTAATGCCAGGATGTTCGCTGTTCTAGAATGTTCCGGAAGGTTGTGGATGTTCGAGGTTCTAGAAGGTTCCGGAAGGTTGTGGCTGTTCGATGGTCGAGAATTGCACGGTCATCGTGGTGCATATAAGTTTTACTGTAACTGTCCCTCTTGCAATGATGAAGCAACTCGTCTTTGATGTTTACTGATTGGCTTTATTTCCGTTCTAAGAGAACATCTTTATTCCGAACCGTAAAACTGTGAAAACATACATGAAATACAATCAATCACAGATCAAACCATAACAACATACATACAATTTATCGGTCGTTACAAGGGTGGTTGTTAACCCAATGAACTTAACTACAAGCGCAGTACAGCCCCAAACGTACCTTATTGACTGCATGCAATATGAGAGGACTGTTATGGAGGAAGGTGTCGATGTGGCTTGTCTGAAGATGGTGACGAAGTGAAGGGACGAACCTTATAGGGTCTCAGTATTTATACACTAGTGTCGATCTATTATGACATCACAGGCCAAAGGACCGCCCGCCAGGGCGATCCCTTATGACATCACAATGACCCAGAGCATTCTAGCCTGTTATAACCGGTTCTATTATGACATCACCACTGCAGTTACAATGGCGGACAATAATCTTTAACAATGATAGCGTCCTAACGACTAAATATGAAGCGATTCTGTCACAGCGAATGTCTTAGTCCTTTAAACAATGTTGGATGATGTAATTGATGGGTCATGAGTCAATACAGAACAAAAGAAAAATCGCGGTTTGATTGATTGATTAATTTGCGATTTTTTTTCCAATTTCTTTTTCCTTCTCTCTGACTGCAGCCCTCACTCTCACACTGTCCGACGCTGGCTCAGTCTCCACCCACCCCCACACACACACACACACACACACACACACACACACACACACACACACACACACACACACACACACACACACACACACACACACACACACACACACACACACACACACACACACACACACACACACACACACACACACACTCCTGTCTGCAACGCGGGGGATAGTCAGACTGAGAGAGAGCTGGGTGCTGCGCTGTTCTAAGTGAGCATGGCCTATTGAGTTGATTGATTGATTGATTGATTGCTAATTTTATTACTGTACACTTGGTTTCCAACTGGTTAAGTTTAGGCCCTCTACAGTAGGTTTAAAAAAATAAATAAAAAAATAGGGCGAAGAAAACTTTTTTTTCCTATAGGGCAAAGAAAACTTTTTAATTTGTTTTACCTACTTTCTATAGAAGCATCTAAGAATGAAGTTCTATAGAAAGTAGGTCTGCATCCCCTTAACAATTGTGTGTATTGAGCCGTACTGTATTGTACCCATTCTGCATCTGGTAATAAAATGTTCAATCAATCATTCCAATAATACACAGTTGGATGTGTTAGTTGGTTGGATGCACTTCCGAGCTGCTTCCACATGAGGCAACTTCTCTCAATCATTCCAATAATACACAGTTGGATGTGTTAGTTGGTTGGATGCACTTCCGAGCTGCTTCCACATGGAGGCAAATTGTCTTTTTTGTAGTTGTGGGAACTACTTTTTCTGGCGGATGGTTTTTTCAATAAATCTTCGATTAATGTGTGTTTATTGTATAGAAATAAGGTTGGATGAATGTGGCAGTTGTATAAAAGCTTTACACCACTTGCAGTCGTGATTTGTGAACAATAAACCATGCCTAGGGGGGTCTAACGACCACCAACCACTCCTGCACGTGATGTAATGCTTAAGTACTATATATCTCACATCACATTATATATGTGCTGTATACACTATTATGTACTATATACTATTATATATACTATTATATACTGCAGGTATACTATACTGTAATGTGTACTATATGTGTGCACTGAAATGTGTACTATATGTATCTACTATATGTATGTATGTAAAAAATAAAAAAATTAAAATTAAACGTAAGTCTTCAGGGGTAGGGCCCGACAAGCCTAGTGCTTCTCCCTAGCCCTTTTCGGACAATTGGACAATGCTGCAATAGCAGCTGGTAAAACTTTGGTGATTTATGAAATGACCGTTGTTATGTGTCCAAACCCCGAAATAAAAAATAACTTAACTGAACTGAACTGAATCCCGGACCGTACTTTATTATTATTATCTTATTCTTAGGCTTATTTTATTCTTTATTCTTAGGCAATTTTTTTTTATTCTTATTTGTGACTCTCTCTAACTCTCTCTCTCTCTCTCTCTCTCTCACCCCCCCCCCCCCCTTTCTCTCTCTCTCTATCTCTCTCTGTCTACCAGTCGCAGACTGTGTGGACTGACTGTCACTCAAAGTGCTTATGGGCGGAGCCAGGCCATAACAGCCTGAAATCCTGAGGATGAAAAATGATGGTTTTGAGTACTTGATTAGAAATATAAAACAATGCATTTTTTTGAAAAAAAAAACGTACAGATGTCTTCAATAGACTCGCAGGAATTGTGTAAAGTTGCCCATATAGTGCTAGGAATAGCAATGCATGTCCCCTTTAATGTTTACTGTACAGCGATTTGTATAGTGCCAAATTTCTCTTGGGATGATTAAAGTATTTCGATTATAGTCTATTCTATTCTATACCTGGCTGCCAGGTTGAGTGGGTGGAGGCACCGTGTTGGTCGGCATGAATAGGCTTCTAGCCTGCCGTGAAATGTGTCGTCATTGGGCCATTATTTCTCTTTTATATTCTGATGCAAGGTCCTCCTCTCACTCTCTTCCTCTCGCCCCTCTGCCCGCCCTCTCTCTCTTTTACTAACTATGCAGCGAGTGTTGTCTGCATCTAGCTTTGTAAAGTGTAACCACACTTGCGACCGCTTTCGGCTTGCCATTTCCCCGACTGCTTTGTTGTTGAATCAAGTCAAATCCTAGGTAAGCGAGGTAATGTAATTATTACTACAAATCGTAACGGACTGTTTTGAATGACAATACGCATTGAGCATCGGGTATATTGCTGTTCACTGTTATTGCTGCTGCCATGCTCTTTGAGATGCATTCTAAAAATAGATTTCGAAACAAGGAATCGATCACGCACTCGACCTGGGAAAACATTACTCATCCCGATCCCCAAGACAGAGACATTATTAATGTGTTGTTGTATCAGTTTGATTGCTCAGTTTGATACGACAAGATACATTATTAATGTGGTATCAGTTTGATACAAGACAAGACATTATTAATATGTTATTGTATAAGTTTGATACAGGATGAGACATTATTATGTACATGTGTGTTATTAGTTACACATTAGTTGCACATTATTAGTAGATTATTAGTTTGAGAAATCTATTTGTGGTGGGCCTGTGTGATATCATGGTGTGCCACCACAAATACATTTGTGTCTGGGGAAACACATGCTCTCTCTCTCTCTCTCTCTCTCTCTCTCTCTC
>NC_140179.1:49162891-49218825 GCF_963971535.1 Notolepis coatsorum | reverse complement strand
ATGCTCTCTCTCTCTCTCTCTCTCTCTCTCTCTCTCTCTCTCTCTCTCTCTCTCTCTCTCTCTATCTCTCTATCTCTCGCTCTCTCTCTCTCTCTCTCCCTCTCTCGCCTCTGGACAGCGCTCACATCTGAGAGAAAGAGAGAGAGCGAGAGAGACGAGGAGAGGGAGTGCTACTGGCAGGCACTTCACGATCACAAACTCACTTATTCCTACAGTCTATGGAATGCACTAAGTTCGGGCGAAAAAGAACGCTGTGAAGACATCCTTTTATTCGTCACGGTGGAGGGGGGCTCCTCGTGGCGTGTTTTGTCGCCCATACGATTTGATTGGTTCGGATGAACTCATGCAGTTCCGCCCTCTGCTGTGCTCAGCAGTCAATCAAGCCGCTAGGGAGGGAGGGAGGGGGGGATGGAGAGAGAGAGAGAGAGAGAGAGAGAGAGAGAGAGAGAGAGAGAGAGAGAGAGAGAGAGAGAGAGAGAGAGAGAGAGAGAGAGAGAGAGAGAGAGAGAGAGAGAGAGAGAGAGGTAAATGCTCATTTTGGAGGACAATTTGTGACTTAAATAGTGTGATTGCATGGATCTGAGACCCTGGAAAGCAGATTGTGAAATTAATAGAAGGGCGGCTGAGCAATGTTGAATTATAATAACACGTCATTACAGTTCCAATATTTAACTATTATTTATGTATTATTATTATGTTTGAACAAATAGTGACACCCCCTCCCATTCATCCACCTCTTCCTCTTCCTCTCTCTATCTCTCCTACCTCTTCGTCTCTCCCTCCTCTTCCGCTTTCCCTTCCTTTCTCTCCCACTTTGCCCCCCCTATCTCTCTCTCTCTCTCTCCCTCACCTCTTCCTGTCTATCTCTCTCTCCCTCACCTCTTTCTCTCTCTCTCCCTCTCTTCTCTCTCTGTATCTGTCCTAATTGGAGGTTTAATCAAATGTGTTATATTCTAGCAGCATCAGATGATGAAAGGCCTTTGATGTGTTTTATCCTTTTAGGATCACATCATAGTGTGCGCGCACACACATACACACACACACACACACACATGTATGCATGCACGCACACACATATACACACATTACACACACACACATATGCATGCACACACACATTTTCAAGCAGGGCGATCAGAGCGCCTCTTCTCTCTCTCTCTCTCAACCATAATATTTGTGTCTGGGGAATATTATTATATTATTATATTATGACCACTGCACAGTGAACACACTTGTTTATGCATGCATAAGGTAGCCTACATGTAGGTATGCACACATGCCTACATACACACATACATAAACTCACACACACGTATACCTACAATCTACATACACACATACAGAAACTCACACACACACGTATACCTACAGCTACTATCTACATACACACATACAGAAACTCACACACATATACCTGCATACACACATATAAACTCACACAAACTCATCATAGATCCTACACATTAGATCATCATCACACACAAGAAACATAGATTCTATCAGTTATCAACCGTCTCTCTCTATAATTACATCATTTGTATTTTGTATTTATTTATTAACACATAGTTAAACAAAAGTAAAAAAAAAAAAAAAAATACATAATAACCATATTGTGAAGGAGAAGTTAGAAGCCTAGAGGCTTATCGAGAACTTCCCCTGTTTTGTAAAATCAAAACATACAAAAATATACATATTATTTTAAAAATACCAGTAATAAATTCAAAAGATATGTGTTAACACAAACATACATACACACAGTACATACATGCATATACTGTATACTGCAGTGCATACATAATAATACATAACCACCCACCCACCTGCCTACAAACCTACCCACCCACATAACCAAATGCATACCTACATGTATGACCTATTTATCTATCTACTACTTTTGGATATGAGCATTTCTTTGTAGTTTACTTAAAAAAATTAGCAGAGATGGAGATTTCCTCAGTATAGGATCAGCTGCATTCCAAAGAGTGGACCCTCTATACCTCACTGAGAACTGCCTAAGTGAAGTACCACAATAAGGTCTATGCAGGTCCCTGGACTGACGTGTAACATATGAATGAACATCCGAATTAAAAGAAAATTTCCTAATTTCTCACATAAACAAGGTGCACACACACACACACACACACACACACACACACACACACACACACACACACACACACACACACACACACACACACACACACACACACACACACACACACACACACACACACACACACACACACACACACACACACACACACACACACACACACACACACACACACACACACACACACACACACACACACACACACACACACACACACACACACACACACACACACACACACACACACACACACACACACAGTGCCTGTCTCTGACTGAGGAAGGCTTGTCAGGTAGACAGACAGGTATGATACATCTCAGAATAGATTAAAGGAAAGACTGTTATCTGGGAACACTGACCACACACACAAACACACACAGGTGTGTGCACAATACATACATACATACATACATACATACATACATACACACACACACACACACACGCACACACGCACACACACACACACACGCACAGTGTTATGACTGTCTGACAGATAAGTTACACATGCCTTTAGCGCTGCCATGAACTCAAAAGAACTCAAAGACAAACACACACGCGCACACACACACATGCGCACACATCACTTTGATGTCCAGCAGTATCATATCCTCAGCTCTTTCAAATACCCTCACATGGGAATTCAGTTCTGAAACCGCATGGTGACTTCAAAGCTATGAAAAACAGAATTGGACCAAACAGTACCAGGGGGCAGGGGGCCCTGAACATAGCGTATCATGTGTTCCTCCAGCACGCCCACACGAGGATGCACGTGCACGCCACCAGGGTGACACAGAGCGTAGAAAGAGGTGTGCAAGCGTGCCTATTGGTCGATACAATCTCCCTCAAAATATAACAAACTTAATACGGATGGGGTGTAAACAATACGAGAAACCAGAAAAAGAATTGGGAGGGGGGGTATATGAGGTGGGATATGTATTCAGCTTGTAGAATAACAACTGAAAACTCTTGTCCATTCGAGTGGAATTGAGAATATAAACAAAAGCAAGTTGTTTACTAGAAAAACTTGGATGTTGGATATACCTTCTTTAGAGGAAAAATTATTTGCAGGTCCAAAATGAATGTTGCGTGCATATATCCACTCCCTACTTCCCATTTCGGAACGCACCTGATTGGATAAATGACATGCTGGTGCTCTAGTGCGACATCTAGTGGCTGAATGTTATCTCTAGCACCTTTAACTCCTAGATAGTAGGGATGGGCGTGAGAAATCAATACTTGAATGAGTACTCACCGTTTCAACTGAACTCAAGTGGTTTTTGAGGGAACGTGCTCGTTTCTGCCACTGAAACAGAAATATCGCTCTGAAATGGCGCGAGTTGTTGCAGGAAGAAAACAGTGAGCGAGTTGGAGAGGAGTAAAGCTGTCACCACGAAAGGTTTGTTGCATTAGAATACAGCTAGCCAAAACAGATAAAAACAACATGTCGCCCACTTTGCGTATCGTTCACAGACTATTGATACAGACACACTGAAGTAGTTTTCATAGTTTTCATGAGTGGGGAGACCTGCTAGTCAAGGTAATGTAATTATTACAAGTGAGTAAGTGTGCGTACTCGATCTGGGAAAACATTCCTTGTGTCCATCCTTACTAAACAATAAGGGATATGTGGAAGGAGAATCCATGCTAATAAAAATAATTCACGTTATTCATACCAACAACGGCCAGAAAGAAATAAACAGTGTTGGTCTGTCACAGCTGATCTGAGTACAGTAGTAGCGTTTTGTTTGTAAATCCTGTTTAAGAGGAATGCACAGTGGGAGATGTACGCCTCTTCTCCATTGGAAGCTCAATTAGCTCAGACTGCAGCGACTGCCTTAATAATTAGCCTCAGTGCCGTGGTGTTGAGCAATTAACAGACACTCACCTTGTCCACAAATAGGCCTTTCACACCGGCCAGGCTCCGTGCTGGAGCCGGTTCTCGAACGTAATCTCGCACCGGCCGGCGCGTTCACACACCGGGATTAATTGGTTCAGAACGTGACAAATCGGTGATCAGCTGGCACCGAAAAATAGTTGTTTTTTCCTCGCGAACCATGACATCATCAGTGGGCGTGTCATATTCTAGGCTGTGAAGGCGAGCGTAAAACGGGGGAGAGTAGAGAGTCGCCATTGCACTCAACCGATCCATTCAACAGGAAGCGATTTGCGACTGATCTCAAAACGAGATTAGATTCAAATGTATTGTTATGATACAGCCAGGGGAGGAAACAAACTGTTTGGCTTACCAGCTGACTGGCGAGTAGATGATTTTTTTTACCAGCCAAACAGATTTTTTACCAGCCAAAAATAAATCGTGTATGTGTTAGGGCTGGGCGATATGACCAAAAACGTTATCGCGATAAAATTATAAAATTATTTTCATATAATTCGATATCGATAATTATCGTCGATATAATGTCTGTCAAGTTTAATTAACTTCTAATATGCTGCTGCGAATGTCTCAAATCGAGTTGATGTCGTCATCAGTCCGCGCACGTTAACAGTTAGCCGACAAGCGGAGTATCTCATGACAATAAATATGACACTAAAATACTCTCTTCCGCCACAATATATTGAAACGACGTCCACTCCCACACTACTATAAACGTGGCCTCAGAATTCAAAACACACACATACTCGGCACGTAAATATATAAAACAGTGCCGTGCAAGCTAGGTATCCTAGCCAGCCTTGTTGTTGAGTGAGTCCTAGTACCTCTGGGTCTCCTTCCGGATCTCGTTCGCTCTCGGCCATCTCCTTCACTGATTGGTTGTTAGCTGTTGTGCGTATGCACGTCACGTCATCACGTAACGTTGGTTGTTGTTAGTGAGTGTGGTGAGCCGAGGCTGAACGGAGCCAAGCTTGGAAATCGATATATCGAAACTTTGCGACCACGTTTCATGTTTATTTCGAGGAAATAATTTATCGCGATAGTTATCGTTATCGTTTTATCGCCCAGCCCTAGTATGTGTCCCCCACCGGCAGCCCTTTCTTCTCATCTAAACTGCAGAGACAAAATGGGTGATTATTAGCTTGTTAAACTGACGTTACCGTAACCACCAGTCCCCACCCCACCTACCCAACCCCCTCCAATGTACAGTTTATTCCCCCTCAAATGTATATACACTTTTTAGAAACTCTGTCTCTTAAACAGAGTTTCCAACGCCAGGGTCTATGTGACAGGCGTTGTACTCTTAAACAGTGCTGTATTTCTGTAGATCTGGTATGTCATAAATGTCTGGATGGAACAGTACTGTCTATCTGTATGTCATGTATGTCATATATGTTATGATGAATTGAAAATGGTGGACCCTGATGTAAACAAGACGAAAGTCTTTCTCTGGTCTGCATCCCCTTAACAATTGTGTGTATTGAGCTGTACTGTACTGTACCCATTCTGCAATCTGTTAATAACGTTTTCAATCAATCAATCAATCTCCCTCTGGTGTTGTGGTCGTGGAATTCACTGACCTTTGAGAAGTATTTCGACATATACATGGGTATCTTATTGGTGTAGTGTATCTTGTAGACCAGGCCCATTGCAAGTTGCTGTACTCTGTTGTCTACTCTAAGCCATCCTAGGATGTCAAAATGGGCAGGGGTGAGGTGGGTTCTAGGAGTAAGGTCAACATACACATAGTCCTCATACCCCTCCTAGTTACACATACACACAGTTATCATGTCCCTCCTAGTTACACATACACACAGTTATCATGTCCCTCCTAGTTACACATACACACAGTTATCATGTCCCTCCTAGTTACACATACACACAGTTATCATGTCCCTCCTAGTTACAACTTACACATACACACAGTTATCATGTCCCTCCTAGTTACACATACTAGGGCTGGGCGATATGGAAAAAGATCATATCGCGATAACGATATGATAATGTTATCATATTTCTCTATATCGATAATTATCGAATTGTTATAAGTATTACATTTTTTTTTTAACAACACATGTATGTTTATTTTGCAGCAATTCTTTGTCATTGCCGCCATCTTTAGTGTTACATCCCCTCACACTCCAGTTCTCAGGCTGCAGCTGGTTTAAAAGCGAAAGTAAACCGGCTTCTCTGCTGGCTGTGGCTCCAGGGGAGTTGAACAGTTCTGGCTCTGCTAGTTTATTTTCGATCTTTTGGCGCTTTTTTGGTGGACAAACCACCGCACATGTGCACCGTGACTCGTGACTGGAGTCTAGCTCTGCTAGCACACATAGCCTACTGTGTACAGACGGTTTCAAACTGTATTTTAAATTAGAAAGCAAACCAAATAAATGGACAAGAGAAAAATAAATCTCAATTTGGTCAGTATTGTCATTTGGACAAGCAAAGCCATTACTTTAAGTTGCAGGCAAGAAAGACAAGTCTGTCCACTGTCTCTGGTTTTAAAACTGCCCTGTTGCAGGTCAAAAAATATATATATATAGAAAAAAAGAAAAAAAGAAAAAAAAAGAAAACGATTTTTCGATTTTTTTTTATTTCGATATTCGATATCGATTATTAAAATATATCGCGATATTTATCTTTATCGTTATATCGCCCAGCCCTAACACATACACACAGTTATCATGTCCCTCCTAGTTACAACTTACACATACACACAGTCATCATATCCCTCCTAGTTACACATACACACTGTCCACATATCCCTCCTAGTTACACATACACAGTCCTCATATTCCTCCTAGCTACAAATACACACAGTCATCATCCCTCCTAGTTACACGTACACACAAAACCTCCTATCTGAAAATGTCATTTTTTTGAGGATACCCAATACAATACACTGCTTTTGGCTTTTGGAACATATCTTGCAGACAGACTGGACAGGTGCAGATAGGAGGTTTATCATCATCCAAAGTGAAATCAGAAAATCTGAAACTTTGCAGATAGGATGTTATGCGTTTCAGCCATCGATATGACAGACATGAAGCCCATGCTTGTTGTGCAGGAGCCACCAAGCCCATCTCTCTCTCTCTCTCTCTCTCTCTCTCTCTCTCTCTCTCTCTCTGTCTCTGTCTCTCCCTCTATCTCTCTCTCTCTCTCACTCCCTCTATCTCTCTCTATCTCGAATATTGTTATAAAATTGGAAAGATGTAAACAATTATTGCATTAATAAAAGTAAGAAAATATATTCAAAAGTTGTTGTTGTTTTTACATTTGCCATAGTATTTGGAATATATGGGAATATAATGCTATTTGGGGGCATTGACATGGCTCTTCACAGCTCTTCTCTCCGACAGGCAGGCTGGCCTCAGTACCATCTACATCCTCCTACAGCTCTTCTCTCCGACAGGCAGGCTGGCCTCAGTACCATCTACATCCTCCTACAGCTCTTCTCTCCGACAGGCAGGCTGGCCTCAGTACCATCTACATCCTCCTACAGCTCTTCTCTCTGACAGGCAGGCTGGCCTCAGTACCATCTACATCCTCCTACAGCTCTTCTCTCCGACAGGCAGGCTGGCCTCAGTACCATCTACATCCTCCTACAGCTCTTCTCTCTGACAGGCAGGCTGGCCTCAGTACCATCTACATCCTCCTACAGCTCTTCTCTCTGACAGGCAGGCTGGCCTCAGTACATCTACATCAACATCCTACAGCTCTTGCTCTTCTCTCTGACAGTCTAGTCCAGGGGTCCCCAACCTTTTTTGAACCAAGATCTACTTTTTAATTTACCACCTAGCCGAGAGCTACCAGCCAAAATTGTATATTGTAAGCCGTCATTTGAGGCTTTATAAAAGCAGCATAATGAACACAAATCTGTCAGTGCCGAGTCCAACCTCATCTTAAATAACAAACAGCATTGCTTGTTGTAGTTAACAAGGAGAGGCAGAGTTGATTTTGCAACAAAAAAAAAGAAAGAAAAAAAAATGTTATCTAATTTTATTAATCGAGATCTACTTGAAACCAGCCCGCGATCTACCTGTCGATCGCGATCGACTGGTTGGGCACCACTGGTCTAGTCCATTACAGTAGGTCAGGAGCTTGGTTAGTGTAAGGGGGGCCGAGTTCAAGGTCCGAATGGCTGTTGGGAAGAAGCTGTCCTTGAAGCGGGGTGGTTTTTGCGAGGATGGACTTGAAGCGCCTACCTGAGGGCAGGGGCTGAAACAGGGGGTGTGCTGGGAGTGAGGGGTCCTTTGCAATTTTTCGGGCAGAGTGGTCGCTTTCTGCCAGCCACCAGAACAGGTCTGGAGATAATCTACAGCTAATGTGAATTTCAATGACAGTGAGTGTAGGCTATAGCTTAAAAAGGTGGCGGGCAACTAGCAACGCACTGTTTTACAAGCGAGAAGGTGCGTCAGCTTGAGTTTAGGTCCACTGACCACTACACACCCCCGCCTCACAAGTAGGCCATAAATGGAGGTATCTGAGATCATGGGAATTTCATACTGGGCTGTCGCGGTATGACATTCTCTCACCGCGGGAAGCGGTGGTACCGCACTTGTAAAAAATTTAAATAAAATAAAAAGTATTATTATTTTTTTTATATATACATTTTTTTATTAAGACATGTGAGTTTACCCGCAATCGTGATAAGAAAATAATTCTAAGGTCTTAGGAGTCCCGAAACTATTTCAAACATGTTTGATAATCTATCCATTTGTCCCTCAACATTCTGAAATGTGATAAAAGTAGATTAGGGTGTTGCCTGCTCCTTTAAGAGTGATGCGTTGTGGGATATATAGGTCCACGCAAGCAGCGAATAGTCAGTCACACATCCCTTCTCCAACTAACGTTTGCAAAACAAAGCTAACGTTATCCAGTTGACATTACAGATAATAATAGCTATGATAACGTTAGCTAACGTTAACGAAGTGAGAGTAGGGAAACGCTGATATAGTCAGTGTAGCGGGGACGGTAGAGAGAGGCAGCGCAGCACTTAATTTGCGTGTAACGTTAGTCAATAACAATATCACAACTTGTGTCATTGTTCATGGGGGAAAACTAGCTAACGTTATAGATAGCGAACGTTAACTAACGTTTGCAAACAAAGCTAACGTTATCCAGTTGACATTACAGACCATAATAGCTATGATAACGTTAGCTAACGTTAACAAAGTGAGAGTAGGGAAATGTTAATGTAGTCCAGAGTATAGCGGGGACGGTAGAGAGAGGCAGCACCTTAGTTTGCGTGTAACGTTAGTCAATAACATTAATAATAGAGAGCTGCAAACGGAATGAATGCCTTGAGAGAACGGTTTTCTAGTCTACTTTCACCACCTTACAGAGGGAATTACCCCGAAGTCCGACTAGTTATAACATAGGGGTGCACCGATATATCGGTCGGGTATCGGTATCGGCCGATAAGTGCCTTGTTGACTGCTATCGGCCTATCGGCCGATAAGCTCAAATGTGCCGATAGCAGTCGCCGATAAATAACCATCAATTTGTGTAGCGTCAAAAGGCAAAAAAAAATAAAGTTCACTCGCGACCTACCTGCACAACGCCCGCCGTCCCCCACACACACACACAAGCTACTGCATCAAAGTTACTACTTATGATTAACAAGGCATTCGTTTTGTGGCATTAACGTTATATAGTTAGTGTTACACGGACAATAACATCAGCATATTATTATTACCCATAGCAGCAAGGCATTACTCCGAGTCCGTTCATAGCTCAGTTCCATTCCGTTGCAGCATGAGCTACCGGGAGGCAGAAGACTAACGTTACTGGTGAAAATGTGATTTACGTTGGAATACTCCTTTGCCAACTTGCTGTACTTTGCTTGCAGGTCTGCAGCCATTATTGCTGGATTATGAATAGCCCCAACTTTAGCCAACGTAACGTTATGGCTAAACCTTTAACATTAGTTAACGCTAGCTTTCGGTTAGCTGTTCAATGCTAATAACACAACCAAGCAAACCCATCAGAGCTCCCCATCAACACCGCTCTGTCGGGAGGATGGCATTTAAAGGGGAACTATCTTATAAATGGCCTTTTTGAGTGTTTAGCATTGTTTCCTAGCTATGTGAACTTATATTAATATGATCTATGTCTCAAAATTCTCATATTGGCGCATTCTTCCAATTCTCCTCTCACAATATTCACCCTCACTGAACTGAGTCATTTGAAAATGTGCCCTATATGTGATGTCATAAAGACACTGCTGCATGTTAATGTTCAGGCGGGGCCGACGCTGCGCAGTGGTTTAGGAGCCCAGGCTCAAAACAGCTCGAGATCTTGAGGTAGAAAAATGCTGTTTTTGAGGACTTGATTAGAAATACAAAACAATGAATAAAAAAAATATATATATTACAGAGGTGTTCCATAGACTCACAGGAATTGTGTAAAAGTGCCCAAATAGTGAAAGAAATAGTAAAATAGTTCCCCTTTAAGAAAGTATCTGCTGTTAAAATGACACAAACATTCGTTTTGTGGCATTAACGTTATATAGTTAGTTACACGTTCAATTACATCAGCATAGTATTTACCCCGAAGATAGCAAGCAAGCCGTTCATAGCTCGGTTCCATTCCGTACCCAACTACCCATTCTGCAATCTGTTAATAAAGTTTTCAACCAGACAAATGTATAGAAAGGCTTTGTTTTATTATAACATTTGTTGCAGTAAAATCATTGTGTCTCGTTTGGCCATCCTGTGGAGCGCGCTGGTCGGCGGGCACTGCCGGGCAGCTAACGTATTAGCTTGTTGTGGTTCTGAGTTTGACTCGCATTCTCGCAAGCAGATCAATGGCGGCATGCCCCGAAGTAGAAAATGAATAAACGCTTGCCGATTGGTGGTAAGAACAGCAGGTGCTAGCGGTGTGGCGTAATTGGCCGAATCGACTGTCAATCAAAATGGTTCCATTGCATTGGTTGAAAGCTCTGGTTGAGAGAATAGTATCCCGCTGCAGGCCGCCAGAATGGTTCCATTGCATTGGTTGAAAGCTCTGGTTGAGAAAATAGTATCCCTCTGCAGGCCGCCAGACGATACTGGGAGAGGGATAGTGATACCATAAACATATTTCTTGATGTTTCCTTTTTTTAAGTAAGTAAAGAGGCCTACAAATACAAACATACACATACAAATATACAGTAGTTTCATTAAGAAATTAAAAAAAAAGATATAAAAAAAAATATTAAAAAAAATTACAAATACTTATTTTTTGCCACAAGTATCGGTATCGGTATCGGTATCGGTATCGGCCGATTGTGTTAGTTGAACCCCTATTATAACAAGCACGTTACATGACCGGCACTTCGGCCCTGGAGTGTTAGGAGAACGCTCCCCTGTACTCTACTACGGTTCAGATTAATACAGGAAAGGGTATACATACATTGGGGGCTCGAGTCCAGGATATGAAAATAAATCCTGATTTCATCGGTGAGTTGTAAACTGTATGGAAACGTGAAGTTAGCTCATGCTACTGGAAAACGGACGCACGAGGCAATGAGTTAAATGATGACGGTCCCATATGGGATTTTTTTTTTTTTACCACGGTTGTGCGGTTGTTTGTTCTCCATCCGCGGGTGCCTTGATAACCCACGGTATTGCGGTGATGCGGATACCGCGACAGTCCACATTCATACATTTCATACACATAAGTGATCCGATCACATCCCATCACACCTTCGTTAGGCCTGCAGTCCGATCACACATAATCGCACACGTAGTTTAATAAAGATATTGATTTGACCTCCATAGCAGACCCACCACACACCTGAATGAATGATTTTATTTCGGTCTTCTTTTACAAAGCATAGTAGTAGTAGAACATTTAAAAAAAACGAAAAAATTAAATGACAGAAAAGGTGTAGGCTGAAGCCGAGGCTTATAATTGCCTACCCTTTTTACATTACATTATTTACACACACAAAAATAAACATAATTCAGTACATCATTTCGCAAAGGTTATAAAAGTGTCATAGTTTTATAAAACGTATACACATTTATTTATGTTTTTTTGTATATATATCTTTTTTTTCCTTTGTCACTATTTGAAGTTATGTTGTAGATAAAATATAATTAGGATAATAATACGGTTTTATATTTATGTATCAACTTATATTTGACTAATTTCTTAAATGTATGTATATGTAGCGAACTACACATTTGACAAGAGACAAGAGAGATAGATAGATAGATACAGACAAATAGAGATGGAAGGACAGACAAACGAGGCATCAGATGTAGAGAGAAAGTGATAGACAGACAGAGAGTGGTCACAACTTTAACAGACAAACAGACCCAGGTTCTCTCTTTCAGTAACGCCCTGCTTCACACACTCACACAGATACATTCACACCTGGGAGCTGCCCAGTACAACCACAGTCTGCCACTGTTGACCACTAGGAGCTGCCCAGTACAACCACAGTCTGCCACTGTTGACCACTAGGAGCTGCCCAGTACAACCACAGTCTGACACTGTTGACCACTAGGAGCTGCCCAGTACAACCACAGTCTGCCACTGTTGACCACTAGGAGCTGCCCAGTACAACCACAGTCTGACACTGTTGACCACTAGGAGCTGCCCAGTACAACCACAGTCTGCCACTGTTGACCACTAGGAGCTGCCCAGTACAACCACAGTCTGCCACTGTTGACCACTAGGAGCTGCCCAGTACAACCACAGTCTGACACTGTTGACCACCGAGCAGCTCCGCTGGTGCAGTTTGGGGGTTAAGTGCCTTGCTCAAGGGCATTTCAACAATGGGTATATTGGGGGCGAGCGTTATTCATTCACTTCCCCACCCAGATATTTCCCTGTCAGGCCCGGGGGATTCGAGCCGCCAACCTTCTGGTCACGAGCCCCGCTTCTCTAACCTGTAGGCCACCGGCCGAAACTATGCCGAAAGGCTGAAAATGATTAATATAAATATATATATATAATGTATTTTTTTTTTCAGCTACCTGATTATGGCAAAAGACATGATTATGGCAAAACTTAACTTACAAAATATTAATAATCACTATTATGGGCCCATAAAACATTTATTCAGCACTTTTGAATGCATACATTCATTCCAGACTGACTGCTGAAAGATTGCACTGCTTACTAACTAACGTTGATAAACCCAGGTTTACCACACAGTTAAAACACAGCTACTTACATTTGAGGATAAACTTGCATAAGAAGTTTCACTCAAGTTTCACTGTAGATGCCAAGGCTCCCTTGGCTCACCAAGTTGCCTGCATCAAATTCCAACATCCAATATACCATATAGGATGCCAAGAGCATGCTCTACAACATGGGATCATCCATTTCTATCTACAGTAAAAGCTGTTCACATGTAAAGGGTTTTTATAAACTCATGTTCATTCTGTGCTCAATAGTTACATTTTATTACACATCATCCAATAACATTTTCCATGACAACTGTTTCTATTTCCATGTAATTGGTCACTTTTGCTCAGTTTCCATGCCTTTCCATACCTGGAAAATGAAAAAATGAATCCCATGTTTTCCAGGTACCGTGGGAACCCTGAGACAGGCAGACAGACAGCAACGGCCACAAATGCACACACTGTGATTGTATAGCATATTAGCGACCTATTGACCACCACAGGCACCACAACCAAGGATAGCCTTTGTGTGTGTGTGTGTGTGTGTGTGTGTGTGTGTGTGTGTGTGTGTGTGTGTGTGTGTGTGTGTGTGTGTGTGTGTGTGCGTGTGTGTGTGTGTTGGTCTAGGGCCTGGTTTCCCTATCAACAGCAGCTGCCAGTCACAGCAGGGTGTTGCGCTGCTGCTGGCATGCACACATACACACACGCATGCACACGCACACATACATGCACACACACACACACACAGCCTGAAAATCAATAGCATTTCTTCCCCTCCCCCCTTCGCACGTTCCACACAACATGACATGACCACAGGAAAAAACACACACCCACACACACATGCGCAAAATGTACACACAATGCGTATTTAGCACACATGTTGTCACCTTACATGACAGCTGGCTGGTCGTTTGTCTGATTCAATCAAAACAAGAATACTGGTGGGAAAGAATAGCTACTGCTACATGATTAGAGCAGTACGTCCATGAGAGAATGTCACCAATGTTAGCTGTCAAATAATCAAGGGCGCCCGACGCCGTGCCCCCCCCCTCTCTCTCTCCCTCTATCTCTCTCTCTCCCACCCTCTGTCCCACTCTCCCTCTCTCTCTACCTCCCCTTTATCTCCCCCTCTTTCTCTCTCTCCCCATCTGTCCCCCTCTCTATCCCCTCTATCTCTCTCCCTACCTCTCTCTCCCTCTGTCCTGCTCTCTCTATCTACCCCCCCCTTCTCTCCCTCCCTATATCTCCCTCTGTCCCCCGCTCTCTCTCTCTCTCTCTCTCTAGTCTCTCTACCCCCTTCTCTCCCTCCCTTTCTCTCTATCCCCCTCACTACCCCTCTCTCTCTCTCTCTCTCTCTCTCTCTCTCTCTCTCTCTCTCTCTCTCTGTCTTGACTAACCAATACCAATGTTAAGGCTATAAGCCTGTGGTTTCATGTGGTTTCTCACAATCCATTTTCAACACCCATCTCATCAGCAAGAGAAAAAAAATCTTCCTCTAACGACGTTACAGAAAACACAAACAGATATTTAGCTGCAGGAATCCACACACAGCCTACAAATAAGCCAAGGACACAATCTTCTAACAGCCTAGTAGGAATATCCACATTCTCCTCTAACGCCACATCCTGTCCATTCTCTGTCCTCCTATCATGTCCCTATGCCATAAATGTCATGTATGTTGTGTATGTCATAAATGTCAATATGAGTTGAAAATGGGGGACCCTGATGTAAACAAGACAAACGTCTTTCTCTGGTCTGCATCCCCTTAACAATTGTGTGTATTGAGCTGTACTGTATTGTACCCATTCTGCAATCTGTTAAATAAAGTTTTCATTCATTCATTCTCTGTCATCCTCACGTCTCACTCACCTGTACGAGGTCTGTTTCCTGAAAGCCAGTCCTTTCAGTTTCTCCTCCAAGCTGTCATGGTCTATGTCGGGGAGGCTGCAGAAAGTATCGCTGCCCCCCATGGCTTCCTCCGAGCCGGCCCCGGACTCCGAGTCTCCCCCGTCGGCTCCGAGAGAAGCCAACCTCCCGCCGATAAAGCCCCCTCCTCCTCCTCCGGGGCTGCGGTCCTTCGCCAGGGGGTCCATCATGCTGGTCGTCCCTGTCGCTCCCCGGCAGCACTGGACCCCCTCTCCCCGGCTCGCGAGGAGGACACAGTGCCGGTGGTGGTGGTGGAAATGTCGGTGGACGTATAAAGTGACTGAGCGTTGTTGAATTATTATTATTATGAAAAGGACGAAAGGGATTTGACTCCGTTATTTATTTATTTTTTACACAGAGTCACAGACGAAGGGATTTCCCCCCTCCGTTCACTTTACCGGACGAACGAAACAATTTATCTGTCCTTGAATTTATTAAATCAGACTCACGAAATACTCCAGCCCTCCTCTCTTCCCAGTATGTCGTACAGAATGCGGAGCGGAGGTCGTGTTGTTGTTGCCGCAGCCAGGCACCGGGGCACCGCACGCGCAGGCCGGGATGACCGACCAGCACGAGCGAGCGACCGACCGACGGACCGACGGAGTGCAAATGGCAGCAGCAGCAGCAGCAGCGTGCAGCGCGAGCTCGAGAGGCGCGCGCGGGGCGGCGACCAACACACACACAGGTTCGGGTGCGCGAGACGAGCGGAGTAGAGGAGGAGGCAGGCGAGGCGGGCAGGAGCAGCCATAGATATCTATACAGCATCCATCTATCTGTTTGGCCCACACGAGAAGGTGCGAAGGGCATTGTGGGATATTCCAGCTCCTCCCTATCTCCTCCTCCATCCTCCTCCTCTCTGCAGCATCATCAGTCAGAAAGTAGGGCAGAGTGAGTGAGCGAGCACACGCACGCACGTGCACACACACACACGCACTCTCTCTCTCTCTCTCTCTCTCTCACTTCTCTCTCAAAATACCAGATAGGCTACCAGATCACACAATCATTCAAATATGCACATGCACGAACACACATAGCCTACACAAGTATGCATGCACACACATGCACAAACACACACACACACACACACACACACACACACACACACACACACACACACACACACACACACACACTCCATATGTCCAGCTTGCTGATGGGTACACATTCTTCCCCTGATCGGAACAGTCTGATCCCAGCACTCATGATAGCCTGCCAACATTGTACCCTGTAACCGCTCCTGGTTCGTTTCACAATTCATTAGTTGAAATACTTTCAGGGGAAAAAAATATGTTACATCACACACATCCACATGAATAAATAAATAAATAAATAAAACTAGCACAGGACAGAAATATTTGAATGAAAATGGTAGAGTCAGCACAACTTATTTGAATAATAATAAAATATTTTGTAATTTGATTTATATAGCGCTTTTATAGAACTCACTCAGTCACTTTACACTAAGGGGCGACACCATCAAAACACAAACACACAAGGATGGATGGGTGGATGGATGGGGGCTAAGAGAAGGCAGTGGAGAAGAGTGGGGTCTTGAAAAACTGTGAGGGACTTTGAATATCTAATGTCAAGTGTTCCTTGTGAATCCCCTTGGGGAAATGCAGGTGTCATACAACGACAACGACGAGAAGGCCTACCGGGAGGAGGTTGAGGTACTGGAACGCTGGTGCCAGGACAACAGCCTGCTCCTGAACATTGGTAAAACCAAGGAGCTGATCGTGGATTTTAGGAGGAGACAGCAGGAGACACACACACCACTGAGGATAAACGGGGCTACCATGGACCGGGTGAGCAGCTTCAAGTACCTGGGGGTCCACATCTCAGAGGACCTGACATGGACAACACACATAGACTCAGTCGTAAAAAAGGCGAAGCAGCGCCTCTACCACCTGAGACAGTTTAGGAAGTTCAGAGTATCTGGGAAGATACTCCAGTCCTTCTACTCCGGAGCTGTAGAGAGCATCCTGACTGGAAACATCACTGCCTGGTATGGAAACAGCACGGCTCAGGACAAGAAGGCCCTACAGAGAGTGGTGCGCTCAGCCGAGCGTACCACGGGTATTGCACTACCAACCCTGCAGGTCCTATACAACAAGAGGTGCAAATCCAGAGCCTGCAGGATAATGAAAGACCCTCACCACCCCCAACAACAGCCTGTTCATGCTGCTGCGGTCAGGCAAACGCCTGCAAACACCAGCAACTAGGACAGAAAGACTTCGGCTCAGCTTCTTCCCCGAGGCCATCAGAGCCCTGAACACTGAACTCTCCACGCACAAGCACACATGAGCACACACACAACACACACACTGTACACGCTCACACACTAGCAGCCACTTTAACATGAGCACACACACACTCATGCTGCACACGCTCACACTTATGGTCACTTTACAGAAGGAAAGGTCACTTTAAGAATAGTATAGTATTTTATGTTGTTATGTTTATGTGTATGTTTAAAAAATTATAAAAAAATAAAATATAAAAAAAGAATAGTATAGTATAGCTTGAGATTGTAAAATATAGCATTGTATAGCAGTGTACATAAAGACCCAGTGCCTCATCCGTAGCTAACAGTGTATTGCACTACCACAGGACCTAGCATGTCCTAACATGCTCTGTAAATAACTCATGTACAGATACCGATATGCCCTACTTTGTTACTTGTTATTGTACAATGTCATTCTATTGGATTCTTATTATATATTACTATTGTAATTATGCACATCGTTGCGGGCAAGACCCCCCGCATTTCATTGTATACTTGTATGCCGTGACAAATAAAACTCTTGTATCTTGTATAGCAGCATGGGTACAGGCAGAATAGGTATATAATAATAATAATAATAGAGAATAGAACAAAGTGCAGAGTAATAAAGGTGATGGTGATAATAGTGATAACAGTAGAGTGGCTAGATTCAGTCAGACAGTATAGTGATGATAGTATACATACTCCACACCGTAGTAACACGCTGCACCAGAGCCCATGCAGTGTTTATAATTAAGAGTCAGACAGTCTTCAAGTTCACCAGATGTTAGCTTTCCAGCAATTGGCAGCAGTCCATGCTGGGGGAGAGTTCCAGAGCCCGGGAGCGGTACTGGAGAAGAACTTGTGAAATGACGGGAGGATGTAGATGATGAAAAGGAGTGGGCCAAGTACAGAACCTTGAGGAACACCTTGATGTGACAGAGGAGTGGTTGTGAAGTGAACCTGTTGGAGGCAGGACCGCAGCCAGCAGAGTGCGGTGCCAACCAATTAGGAACTAGTTAGCAGCAGTGGACACCCATAGTTCAGCGCCCTGGGGACCAATTCCAGTTGTAATGCCAGTGCCCTGGTCAAGGACAATGACAGGAGTATGTATACATGCATGTATTTATGGTCCACGCAGAAAGGCCTTCCACTGGGGTTCGAAACCCACAACCTTCTTGCTGTGAGGCAACAGTGCTGTCATTGTGCCAACATGCCTCCCGATAGGAGATCATAATAACCAAGTTGTTCCCCCGAAGCCCTCGTGTCAACGTCAGACTGGTTTAGCTTTCAGGCTTTTCAGACTTGCTGACCAAATCACACGTGGACATTTTTGCCGTAATGGAATTTAGCCTTAACTTAATTTAGAAATTAGAAGTCAATAATTGAAGGCACACACTCCATGTCTGTGTGTGTATACGTGCACACACTCGGACACACTTTGTCAGTAGTAGAAAACATCCAAGGGTTTATACAGATATGTGGGTGCGCGCACACAAACACTCACAGACACAGCCCTTTTATTGGCAGTGGGAGACAGCCATGGCACACAATTGAATACCAATATGGAGTCAGCTGCAGGGATCTATTGGTGATTTGTATATGCTTCCAACTTTTGAATAGGGAATATATATGGAAATTAGAGAAGTGTGTGTGTATGTAAACATAACCAGTTCCCAGTATCTATTTGTCACATTTATCTGAAGAGTCTCTTGCATGTCCTTGACTTCAAAAAGACACACCAAAGAAGAAGACGCTTGACTTCAACAACACACACACCAAAGAAGAAGAGATTCAACAACACACACCAAAGAAGAAGATATGCAACAACACACACCAAAGAAGAAGACACTTGACTTCAACAACCCACACCAAAGAAGAAGACACTTGACTTCAACAACCCACACCAAAGAAGACACTTGACTTCAACAACACACACCAAAGAAGAAGACACTTGACTTCAACAACACACACCAACGAAGAAGAGATTTGACTTCAACAACACACACCAAAGAAGAAGAGATTTGACTTCAACAACACACACCAAAGAAGAAGAGACTTGACTTCAACAACACACACCAAAGAAGAAGACACTGGACTTCAACAACACACACCAAAGAAGAAGACACTTGACTTCAACAACACACACCAAAGAAGAAGACACTTGACTTCAACAACACACACCAAAGAAGAAGAGATTTGACTTCAACAACACACACCAAAGAAGAAGAGACTTGGCAGCGAATAGCGGTACTTTTACTAAGGAAAATACTTTATTCACTTTAAAGTACAAATAAAAAGACAGAAACCCTACTTCAGACTGGCTTTACATGTGGAATAAAAGACATTAGAAGTCAGAAGGATAGGGATAAATAGGATAGACGTTTTTCAAATTAAACAACATTTTAACGGTAAAACGTTCCCCCCCCCCCCCCCCCCCCCCCCCGTTTCACCTTGGAACAAATTTTATTTTAGAAAATATGTTTTCTTTTGGACGGGATGGGGGTGGTTCTTTTTGCCCGCTCAGGCATCCTTGATGAGTATTTTATTTCAAAATTCAGGAGGATTCAAACCACCACCCGAAATTTTAATGATATCTGGTGCAGACGTGACATGCAGCAAAGTTCCCAAAATACCTGATTCCCACTTCTGCTGTGACCTTTAACCCTCCCAGAATGAGACCTAGATATCATTGTGCTTCCTTTAAAAACCTGGAACAACCACCTAATATGAGTCAACCAGGGTTACAGAAAAAAATGATATTATATCCTACACAAATCCAGATAGTCTTTTTGGATTTATTCATTTCTGCCTGTGGAACACTTCAAATAGATAATTTCCCCATGATCTGTTCTGTGGACCGTTTTGAGGAACTTAAAGGAAAACTCCAACATTTTGGGAAATTAGCTTATTTGCCATCTACCCTGGAGTTAGACAAGAAGATACATACCTTTTTCTTCTCTGTGCATGCAGTAAGAGTAGCAAGACGCGCACCGTTAGCCTAGCTTAGCGTCAGTCACTGGAAGTAGGTTCCTCCATTAGCCTAGTTCCCAACGTCTTCCTACTCCTACTGCACGCACAGAGAAGAAAATGGTATGTATCTTCTTGTCTAACTCCAGGGTAGATGGCAAATAAGCTAATTTCCCAAAATGTTGGAGTTTTCCTTTAACACAGTAATTATTTATGTTTGCCTTTGAAGTATTTGCCAAACTGGGCCAAACTATTTAATGTCTCAGACGAAGAACCGTATAACTCTGTTTTAAGTTTTCAGAAGAACAATCAATACACTTTATTATCTAAAAGATGGTAAGTTAAGAGTGTTGCGTTCAAGCGGCTGGGTGGCGCAGCGGACATTGCGCTCGTCACCAACGCAAGAGACACCGGGTTCAACTCCGGCTGTCGGCGTTGACTCCGGCTTGGGCCAGTCGTCATACTAACTCAATTGACAGAGTTAGCGGGTGGAAGTCGATGGGTGGTAATCTGGACAGCGACTCCTACAGGTCGGTTGGGGGACGCCTGCACAGCAGAGACAGGAAATGGCGGGGGTAGTAGTGTGAGCCTCCCACACGTTACACCTCGCCAATGAGAGTCCGCGCTGGCAGGGGAAAAGATGTGACAAGGCTGCCTCCTCGTGTACCGGAGGGGAAACGTGATGCAAGGCTTCTATCCTCCCTACAACCGGCCAGTGGGGGGCATATGCGAGCAACGTTCAAGACAGGGGAGGGGAGAATTGGCACAGCGGGTAATTGGGATGGGAGAAAAATAGGAGAAAAAGTGGATACAAAAAATAAAAAAAATAGTGTTGTGTTCATTCATAGTTAAAACAGTAGAGGTTGAGTACTTTATTATATAAAGATGGTAAGTTAGAGTGTTGTGTTCATTCATAGTTAAAGACAGTAGAGTTTGAGTACTTTATTATATAAAGATGGTAAGTAAGAGTGTTGTGTTCACCCTTTCACTGCCACACGACAGCCGGTTAACTTTCACTGTGACAATACAGAAGGTTAGCCCTTTACTATCACACAACCGACGGCGATGCTCCATCATTAGCATCATTAGCTCCGCAAATGCGGAGCTAATGATGCTAATGATGGAGCATCGCCGTCGGTTGTGTGATAGTAAAGGGCTATCCTTCTGTCGTGTGGCAGTGAAAGGGTTAATAGTTAAAGTAGAGTGTGAGTACTTTCTTGTGATATATCACATTCACACTTCCCAAGTGATTTGGATTGACTTGCAAAAAAAAGGAACAAACTTGAGTTATATGGTTCTTCAGTGCAAGGGGCCAATGATCAGGTCCCATGACAGGTCACATGACAAATGGGCTGAATAAGTTACAATAACCACTGTCCTGCCGACACATCATTTAATTCAGAACATATCAAATATCATAAGACAAACGCACAACAATAGAGACCGGGTTGAAGTAAAGCTCTGGAAATGTCTCCATTCAGCTGTATGTACACATGTATAGTTTGGATTTTTAAAGCAACGAACAGCGATTAATAGGCCCGCCCGAAGGTGGAGGAAAAGGGTGAAAGTAAGGCAGTGTATGTGATTCAGCAGCAACACAGCTGTGCCAAACAACTCTGAATTAATGATGGAACATGAATCAAATGGCAGATCTCATTACATTTAGACTCACTCTTTTATCAATGTCTTATACTACCGGTATTTACAAAAATAGATCCTTTTTTTCTTAATGTTTTTTTGGGGGGGATGCTTAGAGAATATATATATACTATATTAGGACATTCATTCTTTTGAAAATATACACTGGGAGGTTCAGTATGAAGACACATTTTACACTACAGATCGCAGGTTTGACATGGGATGCTGACTGAAACAATTATCATCACACCGCAAACAAAAGGTCACGCGTCCGTCCAGGTTGTCATTTGTGAGGGCCGGTCGCGAGCCAGGTTCCTCGGGCCATCGGTAAACACAAGTTAACCAATTTATACCGACACGACAGTTCACACAAAGACTAACTTGGGTCCGCGTAGTAAGCCTCGTACACACTTGCACATTGAGACATTTGCACATTGAGACTTAAAACAGTCGAATCATTTAAATCTAGGCTGCGAAAACATTTAAGTTTGAAACAACCAGGAGCTAGCTAGTTTTGAAAACATTTTGGAAACCGTTAAGAGGGTCTCAACTTTCAGCCCGATTGCACTTAAAATATGTAAGTAAAGTACTTATCGACCACAGGAAAAAGGTACATATTGTACTTTATGTTATAGCCATAAGTAATATATTGACGTATTTATGTATTTACAAATAAGTACATATATTACATATTCAATCTTTTTTTACTTTTAACGTTTTCAGAGAACATTTGAGTTCCCCCGCTGGGGGACAAACCCGGGACACTCGCATGGGAGGCAAGTGCCTTTAGCTCAAGACTAACAAGACACTTTTCTGATAGCCTCGCCCAAACCCTAACCCTAACCACACTGTTACCTTAAACTAACCATAACCATAACCCTAACTCTAACTTTCTATCTTAACAATAACCGTTAAACGTTAAGATGAATCATCATCATAGCATTGCTGTGTTTGTATCAGGATGGGTGGGTGTCTTAGTCTAATAGTGAGAGCACTCGCCCGCAACCACAATCATTGTTAGTTCGACTCCCGGACTTTCGCCCAAAACGAAATGTGAATATATTACTTGTACAATAAGTAAATATATTACTTATGGCTATAACATAACATACAGTATGTAATTTTTTTCCTGTGGTCAATTAGTAGTTGTAGTAGCTCTGTCAAGTCGTGTGAGCTCTGTGCCCCGCAGCATTAAAACCATTCTAAACTCGTCTCCGATAGAATATATTATTCTGGTGGATATACTTTATTAATCTGTACTATCGAATTACCTAATTTTTAAGAATGCAACTCAGTATGCACTGGGGAAAGACTTAGCTCACACTCATCTCGTTGACAACGTTGCTACGACTACTACGTTGCCACGACCACAACGTTGCCACGACCACAAAGTTGCTACAATTACAACATTGCAACAATTACGACCGCACCGCCAACGCCGAGAACATTCCGATGGCGAGCGTTCCCTTAGTTTCGTTCCTTGTGGAATGTCTATAGTTTAAGTCCAACGTCCAGTTTAAGTCCACTTTTTGACTCGAGTGAAAAAGGTTTTCAAAATGGAAAACGCTTAAAGATCTGAAAATGTGTACGAAGACTTTGTGGGGGAAAAGGGGTGCAGCAGCCTCATTAAAATTATACCAGCCATACATACAGTACGTATACACTGGCGACTGACGCACCATAGCCATCATTATGAATGGGGATTATCGATCATTCAAATATAATTAAATGGTTAAAGCATAGATGATAATGTACCAAGAAGCGATAAAGCAAAAATAAGAACGATATATAAAAGAAAAGAGATAACAAATAACATAAAAACACAAAAATATCAACACAAATAAAAAGTATCAAAATGTCATGTATGCATTACTGTAATGGAATAAAAACATTATATATATATAAAAAGAAAAAAGCTACAATAAAGAACAATAAAATTATTTTTGAAGAAGAGAGAGAAAGAAAAGCTCTATAAATACAGAATGTGTCCATGCTCTGGTGTTTATCAGTGTCCCAGAAAAATATACAAAAATAGAAAACTTTGCATCTCCCATTTCTTTTGGGGCTTTTGAACGCTGACAGTGATTTCTAGGTCATTATTGAGGTCCACGTTGATTCAACTTAAATGTATTCAAAATCACTGATTCTAGGAATTCTAGGACCGGTCAATAAAAAATTCCCCACATTCTGAAAGAGGGAGGAAGGTGGTGTGTTGTGTGTGTGTGTGTGGGGGGGGGGGGGGGGGGAATCTCCCTTATGAGTCTTGTAAACTTGAGATTTTAGAGAAAAAAATAAAAATAAAAGGAGGGGGTGGGGTGGAGGTGGTGACATTCTCTGATTTCCTTCCCTTGCACTGAGTTTGACCGAATCGAGCCAATCGCCCGTACAATCAGTCTCATCCGTCTGAAACCTCGTAACATCTGCGATTTTGCAGTAATATCTTCAGTACGGCTACAAAAGTATTTAAGGAATATGTGGTGGCCATTTTTAAGTCACTCAATTTGAATGAAGAGACGGCCTGTGTGAGAAGGCCATGCATACCTGAAGAGCCTGGGAGAGACATCATAATAAAGTTACTATATTACATTATATTATATTATATTATATTATATGAATACTAAATCAGGAGCTACTTCAGTGTTGTCCTTTTGAGTAAATGTGTAAAGAAAGGAAACCATAGAGAAGGAATTCACGAAAGGTTTTCTGATTCTGTGTTGTTTTTTTCCAGGACACTGAAGCACAGCAGAGAAAAGGTCAAAGGGTGAGGAGGTTATAGGTCAACCTCAGGAGGTCTCGTTGACCGTCCGCTCCAGTTCTAAAACTTTACTGGTGCTCTCGTTCATCCTCTGCTCCAGAGACCTGAGAGAGAGAGAGAGAGACAGAGGCAGAACATTTAGAACGTGTCTCACTACTTAAGACATGCTAAGTTAGAACAACAGTAATATACTGTACTGTCCCTTAACTCAATCAGCGCCGGAGCGATATGCGTGATGTGTTGTTAAAAGGCAGACGCTCTAAGTATAGGAATACGTGGCAGTGTTTGCAGGGCTATAACTATATTCTATATTATAGCTATGGATACAATACTATGGCCCATTTGACATCACCTATCTATCGTTCAATATGTGAAAAATAATTCATTTTTCCATCCATACGTTCCTGTGTTATACCGTGGTGAATATAAGTATGGTTTTAGAGCGGTCTAGGGTAATTCCCGAAATGCTGAGTTATAGCCGTATACGTCAATTCCACTATAGACGTTGCCGTTTCTTGCCTGTACTTGCCTGCTACTTGCCTGCTATTATTCCGAAATCAAATCTATATCATATGTATTATGTTCCATCATGAATGCATGAAAGGGGGGGGGGGTCGTTTCTGATTATTTGATCGTCAGTAACGGCATTCGTATTGAACACTAAAAACGCTTATCAGCCCGACTGGTATAAAAGCATTGCAGGATCAAGCAAAAATGTACGTCAGATCATGCTTACCTGTGATCGGGAGTATTCCAAAAATAATATTCCAATTGTTTGATCGCCATCTGGTACATCCAATGTCCATTTGCTCTACGGCATAATCCACCACAACATATGGATCGGGGATATTTGACACGCTTCAATGGAACCGGGAAAACCGTTCACCTCGCCCAACAAGGACAAATTAAACCTGAGACATTTGGCCGTCCCACAGGCCAAGATACAAGGTTACAAAGGGTGCTAGATACTGCCACCTGGGTGGATGCGGCCGGTATTGCACTTTGGCATTCTCAGGATGATTTTTTGATTTGATTTGATTTGAAGTCTTTATTTCGAACATGCAATGAATACAACAAACAATAACAAAAAAGAAAAACAACTCAATCTGCATGTTCGAAAAGGAGTAGGAAGAAGTATACACTTATTTAATCCTACCCCTTTTCCACTACTCAAATGAGTGTACTATTTTAAACATAAAAAAGAAAAGAAAAGAAAAGAAAAAAAAATATATATATATATATGCAAAACAAAAAACAAAAACTATATATGTATAAAATAAAATAAAATAGAAACAAAATAAAAATGTAAACACCTGTGAATATCAAGTCCCTTCTTCATCCCTGTACCTTGTGAACATAATTTCCTTATACATCAGTTTGAATTGTCTCATGTTTGGACATTGCTTTAACACCACATTAAGACTGTTCCACAGTTTCACTCCACATATTGAGATGCAGTGTTTTCTCATGGTAGTGCGTACGTTTAGCACCTTTAAATTGTGTTCTCCCCTCAGATTATAACCCCCCTCCCTATCAAAGAACAATTCTTGAATGTTTCTTGGAAGTGCATGACTTTTTGCTTTATACATTAATTGTGCCGTTTTAAATTCCACAAGATCATTTAACTTCAATGTCTTTGACTCCAGAAACAATATGTTAGTGTGATCACGATAACCTGCAATGTGAACTATCCTTATGGCCCTTTTTTGGAGTATAAAAAGTGGTTGTAGTGTAGACTTATAATTGTTTCCCCAGACTTCAGCACAGTAATTTAAATATGGTAAAACTAGTGAACAGTAGAGAATGTAGAGTGATTTTCCATCCAGGATGTGCTTTACTTTACTCATGACTGAAATGCTTCGTGAGAGTTTAGATTGGACATGTTTTATGTGAGGTTTCCAACAGATTTTATGGTCTATTATTACACCTAGGAATTTATTTTCATAAACTCTTTCAATAATCACATCATTTATTTTAACTTGTACCTGAGTATCCAATCTACAGTTTCCAAACAACATAATTTTAGTTTTGCTCAAGTTCAATGATAATTTGTTTCTATCAAACCATTCCTTCAATTTCTTCATTTCAGATGTGATGACCTCTAAAAGCTGCTGGACATTCTCACCAGAAAAAAAAAGATTAGTGTCATCCGCAAATAAAATACATTTAAATATATTGGATACTTTACATATCTCGTTAATGTACAAGATGAACAGTTTTGGACCCAACACTGACCCCTGGGGGACACCACAAGCAATGTCCAAACATTCAGATTTATAATCTCTCATTGTCACAAATTGTTGTCTTTTATTTAGATAGCTTCTTACCCAGTCCAATACTACCCCCCTGATCCCATATCTCTCCAATTTCCTGATTAATATATCATGATTAATAGTATCAAATGCTTTTTTTAGGTCAATGAATACTCCAGCTACATGTTTTTTTTGATCTATGGAATTTGTGATTTTTTCAATGAGTTCTATTAACGCTAGTGATGTTGACCGGTGTGTTCTGAATCCATACTGGCTATCGGTGAGTAAATTATGTTTATCAATGAATTTATCTAATCTGTTGTTGAAGAGTTTTTCTAATATTTTTGAAAACTGAGGAAGTAGAGAAACAGGCCTATAATTTGTGAAGTGGTGTTTATCTCCAGTCTTGAACAGAGGTATGACTTTTGCTATTTTCATTTTATTCGGAAATCGACCAGTTTTGAATGATAAATTGCAGATGTGCGTGAGTGGTTTTGAAATCCCAATAATGAAATTTTTTACTATTTTCATATCTATTTCATTACTGTCTGTAGATGTCTTGTTTTTACATTTATTAGTAGTTTCTATAATTTCATTTTCATCTACCGCTTCCAGAAACATTGAACTAGGATTTCTTTCAATGTAATTGTCTTTTATGTCTTCAGGAGTCACTGGATCTGGGATTTTTCCCGCTAATTCTGGTCCAATATTTACAAAAAATTTATTAAAGTTGTTAACCACATCATCCATATTGCTAATAGTTTGATCCTCTTCCATAAAATACTGAGGATAGTTTATTTGTCTTGATCCATTCCTGATAATACCATTTAATATCTTCCAAACACCTTTAATATTATATTTGTTGTTATCTAATATTCTACTATAATGATCCTTCTTACATCTTCTCATAATATTAGTCAACTTGTTTTTATATTTCTTATATTTATTTTCTGCCTCTTTAGTTCTATGTTTTATAAATTCTCTATATAGTGTATTCCCCATGTTAACCCAGATGTCCGTGTGCCTGTAATGAATGGAAATAAAAGAAATAACAATGAAAGCCCGACTATACAATGGGGGAGCTCCCGTAGCTCACCGCATATCTCGGCGCTATTTCTGCGTCGGGGAAAACCGTGCTCGTCACGGATCTGGGGGACACGAGTTTGATTCCCGATTCATTTCTCAGAATGTCTTCCCCTGCTCTACATCCCATTTCAACCTGTTTCTGTCGGTCATGCTTGACCAGAAAAGCGATAAACGGTAAAAAATAAAGTAAAAAAAAAAAAAAAAAGCCAGACTATACTCGGATTATCGGGGGTCCTGGCGGCGTGAATACTTTACCCAAGGCAGTTGTCCTTCCGCGTTCGGTTTGCGTGCCCTGATTGGCCTCTCAGCGCCCAATCGACTATCGCCTAACTACTCGCTCGTTCTGCCTCTACTAACAGCCTGCATTATCCAATTCATATCAATCCTCTCTATATTAACGTGATTCCATCAACACAACATAAATGTTCAAAACACGACAAGACCGTTTGCATCACTTCCCGCGGTTCTCGGCACTTATTCTACCAGTAGTGCGGTAGTTGTTGCCACGGTCGGTATTGGGTCTTTGGGTGAATACTTCATTGGCGGGGAAGAAGAACACTGATAGCGGGGTGTGGACCGTCCCGCGAGCCCCAGACCACCGCCCTGCGAGCCCCAGACCACCGCCCCGCGAGCCCCAGACCACCGCCCCGCGAGCCCCAGACCACCGTTCCGCGAGCCCCAGACCACCGTCCCGCGAGCCCCAGACCACCGTCCCGCGAGCCCCAGACCACCGCCCCGCGAGCCCCAGACCACCGCCCCGCGAGCCCCAGACCACCTCCCTGCGAGCCCCAGACCACCGCCCCGCGAGCCCCAGACCACCGCCCCGTGAGCCCCAGACTCTGGATGGTGGTCTGCGGCTCGCGGGACAGTCCACACCCCGCTATCAGTGTTCTTCTTCCCCGCCAATGAAGTATTCACCCAAAGACTCAAAGACCCGTAGCAACAACTACCGCACTACCGGTAGAATAAGTGCAGAGAACCGTGGGAAGTGATGCAAACTGTCTTGTCGTGTTGATGCACGGTGATAGTAGTACGAGCGAGTAGTTAGGCGATAGTAGGGCTAACGCGATTGGGTGCTGAGAGGCCAATCAGGGCGCGCAAACCGAACGCGGAAGGACAACTGCCTTGGGTAAAGTATTCACGCGTCCTGGCGCTCAACGCATGGCAAGATAACCCGACTATCATCGGGTCTGGCGTCCAAAGAGTTAACTCAATCAGCACCGCACCCGATGATAGTCGGGTTAACTCGCCAACCGTTCAGCGCCAGACCCGAGTATAGTCGGGTTTTCATCGTTATTTCTTTTATTTGATATTTCCATTCATTACAGGCACACAGAGAATCATCCTGAGAATGCCAAAGTGCAATACCAGCCGCATCCATCCAGGTGGCAGTATCGAGCACCCTTTGAAACATTATATCTTGGCCTGTGCGTCGATCCTATTGGTCAGGCAAGGGGGGGGGGGGGGTTATAACGGTCGGATTGAGAAGCGTGAATTGCTCCCGGTGCATGATGTGTGGCGGATTATGTTGGCGACACGATCGACACCAATATCGTGATCAGATAATTGGAATATTCTTTTTGGGGTACATCCTAGTGAAGGTAAGGCCTATATGGTATCAATCCTGCTGTGATCCAACCATGACTTCACTTGGATCACAACATGTGTGTAACGTTACTCCACAACGTGTGCCGTTGGTGACGATCAAAGCATAAAAAAACGACCCCCCCAGGCGGCTGAGTGGCGCAGTGGGCAAGGCGCTCGCCACTAACGCAGGAGACGCTGGTATCGAGCCCAGCTCTCTGCGTTGCTACCGGCTTGGCCGGCCGTCATACTAACACAATTGGCAAGTGTTAGAGGGTGGGAAAGCCGGTGGGGGGGGATTGGACGTTGTGGACAGCGACTCCTACAGGTCGATTGGGTGACGCCGGTGCAGCGGCAGCGTGAGTCTCCCACGCGTTACTCCTCGCCACTGAGAGTTCGAGCTGCTGCGGTGAAAAGATGCGACAGGCTGCCTCCTCGTGTACCGGAGGGGACACGTGATGCAAGGCATCTATCCTCACTACAACCGACCAGTGGGAGGCATAGTCTAGCAACGTTCAAGAAAGGGGAGGGGAGAATTGTAAATACGAAATTGGGATGGGGGAAAAATAGAAAATGGGGAGAAAAAGTAGATAAAAAAAAAAATGAAAAAAACGACTCGCCCCCCACCCTTTCATGCATTCATGATGAAACATAATACCGATAATATAGATGTGATTTTGAAATAGTAGCATGTACAGGCGAGAAATGGCAACGTTTTTAGTGAATTGCACGTATTGCTGCATAGCGTTGTTTTCTGGGATTAGACAGGATTACTCTAAAACTATAGTCATATTCACCACGGTATAAAACGGGAATATATAGATGAAAAAATTATTTCTTTAACACATATTGAACGATAGATAGTCGATGTCGAATGGGCCATAGTATTGTATCCATAGCTATAATATAGAATATAGTTATAGCCCTGCAAACACAGCCACGTATTCCTATATTTTAGAGCGGCAGCCTTTTAACAACACATCACGCATATCGCTGTGGCGTCCATTGAGTTAAAGGAACAACATTATGGGAAATGCGCTTGAGACAAGAAGATAGATACCAATTTCCTCTCTGTGCGCTCAGTAGAAAGCTAGGTGGCTGCAAGCTAGCCTAGTTTAGCACAAATTAATGGAAACAGATACAGACCACTAACCACCATTTGTTTGTGCTAAGCTAGGCTAGCTTGCAGCCAGATAGCTTTCTACTGAACGCACAGAGAGGAAATTGGTATTCCTTTAAATTATTGACTTCCTATACCATCTCGAGTCACACCGATAGGATCTATGATTTTTGTGTGCAAGTGTGTGTCAAACGTGGGTGTTGTGTATGCTTCTGTGCGTGTATGTAGGTATGTGTGCCTACCTGTGGGCTACTGTACCTTTACGCAGGCATAAGCAAGTATCTGTGTGTGCATGTGCGTATGCGTGTGTGTGTGTGTGCGTGCGTGTGTGCGCACAGTGGTCAGCACAACAGTAAATCACACAGCAGCAGCTGAACTGCACAGAACGGTGCGGAACCGATGCCGAGCAGCACCTGCATCAAGTCAGCACCCGTGTCACCGAGCAGCACCAGTGTCACCAAGCAGCACCCGTGTCACCGAGCAGCACCCGTGTCACCGAGCAGCCGTGTCATCAAGCACCCGTGTCACCGAGCAGCGCGCTCCGCGCCGCCTGCCGGGGTGTAGGGGTGACACTCCTGCTCCGAGCCTGTTCCCGTCGCGCGCGGGTCAGCAACTTCATGGGAGAGGCACTCACATGAGCACCCTCCGCCACGTGTGACTTCCACCAATTACCCTCAGATGACTATTCATTACTTGAAATGATCAGAAACATCTCTATAAAACGCAGTTTATTTTGTATAAGAATATATTTTTCAGTTTAGATAGACATGAATACTCAACCAGATACGCTATAGGTGGATATTTTATATCAGGGGTAGGCAACCCTAGGCACGCGGGGGCATTTTCATAGGCACAGGGGGCAGCATAAAAAAAAATAAAAAAAAATAAAAAAAATTATAATTTTTTATTTTTATTTTTTGCTTTGAAATATTATAGTGAAATATTTTGCACTGTTGTCGCATTTATCTTGTTGAAATCCTCCCACAGGTTCTTTTTACTACCACATATTTAATTGAGACCCTTTATTTGTTTATTATTTCAATTTAGCTGGAAATACATTGCTACATCATTCAGTAACATTTGCAGAGCCTTATAACAAAAACATTATTACAGTCACCATTGTGACCAGTGGGATTAATCAACACATTTTATTATTTATTTTTCTATTTCATTGAACATTGCACATGTTAAAAGCAATATTTTTTACTCAATGTGAGTATTACCAAGTCAACTTGTGTTCTTAAAACAATGACAATAAACATAGTTTTATTAGGTTGAAATAATGTGGTACTTATTTTTCTGTTAATTTATTATGGATTGAAAACTGAAAACCTTAATGCACAGTAACTGAACTCAATATTTTTAAGTTCTGGTAACTTATTATTATATTTTTTGTACAGTGTAGTCTTGCAATCAATCAAAACTTATTTACACGATATACCTCACATTCACCCTCCATTCACATCCTGGTGTTCTCCTGGTGTTCTCCATTAGGCCTGTAGGTGGAGCTATGACAGCACACGTACAGTACACACACCAATGGTGTGTGATGTGTCCAATAATGAATGGGCAAATGTGAGTGAAATGGTCGCACTGTATGCAGCTGTTTGTCTGCATTGCACCCCCCCCCCCCCAACTCAGATTTAGGGTTGATACAACCATCATAATAATATTGTTAATAATAACAATAATGATGTAATAATGTAAAAATTATCATTAAAAAGACCTGATTATGAGAAGAAAAAAAATTCGATGCATGGAATATTGTTGAGGCACACTAGTTACAACTATATTTCAAACAGGCACTCCATGTCAAAAAGGTTGCTGACCCCTGTTTTATATTATCAAAAGTGAGAACAAACCCAATCAAACGAACGGTTATGGTTAAGGGTTAGGTTTATAAACAGTAAGGTTACGGTAAGGGTTAGGTTTATAAACAGTAAGGTTAAGGTAAGGTTTAGGTTTATAAACAGTGAGGTTAAGGTAAGAGTTAGGTTTATAAACAGTGAGGTTACGGTAAGAGTTAGGTTTATAAACAGTAAGGTTAAGGTAAGGGTTAGGTTTATAAACAGTAAGGTTAAGGTAAGGTTTAGGTTTATAAACAGTGAGGTTAAGGTAAGAGTTAGGTTTATAAACAGTGAGGTTACGGTAAGAGTTAGGTTTATAAACAGTAAGGTTAAGGTAAGGGTTAGGTTTATAAACAGTAAGGTTAAGGTAAGGCGTAAGGGTTAGGTTTATAAACAGTAAGGTTAAGGTAAAGTGATGTTGCTGGTGACTCTCCCTTACACCATTCATTATCCAGTCAGAGATTTCCATTATTCAAAATGAGGATCACCCAACACACACACAGTCACACACACGCCACGCACACACACTAGAGGCCTTGCACAGAATGGTTGTGTAGTGCTCTTTCTTCAAGCATGGCTGCCTGTAACCACTTTCAAAAGTAAACGCCTAATTTCTGTGCAGTGGTTGAGTGGGTAAAAAAATTATGGAAAAGCATGATATTGGGGATATAATTATGGGAATGTCGACTCAACCACTAAATTACATGCTTTTTCCTCACATGATTGTGAGTGTGCTGTTGAGCTGTCACAATTCTAACTTGAATCGTTATATTATTATTATATTTATATTATATTATCCATCAGTTTAAATGGTAAATGGTAAATTGCTGCATTTATATAGCGCTTTTATCCAAAGCGCTTTACAATTTGTTCCTTACATTTTACCCATTCACACACACATTCACACACCGACGGCCGAGGCAACCATGCACGGTGCCGACCTGCTCATCAGGAGCAATTAGGGGTTAAGTGTCTTCCCGGGAATCGAACCGGGAACCTCCGGATAACCAGACGATCTACCTACTGAGCCACTGTCACCCACAGTGGGCGAGGCTTATTCTAAGTATTCATGAAGAAGTTCATGAACGAGCATTAAAGCAATAGAACGGTTTGTCTGAGGGAAGCAACGGTTGTGATTGGAGGATCAAGAAAAGAGGGCGGGCTTGAGATCAATTGGAGTCTCCACCATAGTCTCTTTAATTTGCTGTGTCATCAGCTCTCCAGATTGAAATGGCTATGTTCTCTCTGTGTGTGTGTGTGTGTGTGTGTGTGTGTGTGTGTGTGTGTGTGTGTGTGTGTGTGTGTGTGTGTGTGTGTGTGTGTGTATGTATGTGTGTGTGCGTGCGTGTGTGCATGTGTATATTACCTGTGCAGGTCTTGTAGGAGGTTTTTCTGTGACTGTGTATCGTTGCTGGTATTTCTGAAAGGTGGGCGGGGCTCCACTGTAATGGGCTCCTCCTCCCTCAGCTTCTGCTGCTCAGAGCTACGCCACGCTGCCATGACGACGGCAGGCGTGTCCTCCCATTGGTCGGGGTAGTCGCCGCCCAGGCCAAGGAGGTGAGGCTGCTCTTCCTCGAAGGTAGAGAGCAGGTTCCTTGACTTTACTGAGGGAGGGAGGGAGGGAGGGAGGGAGGGAGGGAGGGAGAGAGAGAGAGAAAGGGGGAGAGGGAGAGATAGAGAGAGAGGGGGAGAGGGAGAGATAGAGAGAGAGAGGAAGAAAGGAGTTTAGAAAGATGTTATTAGTCCCATCTAGAGTGAATTATAGCAATCGCAAGCAGTAAAATGAGCTCAATTACTTGAGGGCAGACTGACCCACAGTAAATAACCTCAGAATATACTACTACACATAAAAGACCACAGTGAGTAAGTACTAACAACAAATAACCCCCTCCTCCTCCTACTCCTCCTCCTCCTCCTCCTCCTCCTCCTCCTTGATGAAGGTCATATCCTTTCAGTTCATGTTTGTTGATATCGCTGGGCTACTGTGAGTCACCCACCCCACCGCTGGGCCAATCGCTCACCAGCTGCTGGCATCTGCATTCAGATCATTCACCAGACAATTAGTCCCTAAGCGGCAAGAGGGGATGACTGGCGGAAAGTATGCATCACGTGCCTCCGTCCAGGACACACCCCTCTATCCAGGACTCATCCCTATATCCAGGACACACCCCTCTATCCAGGACTCATCCCTATATCCAGGACACACCCCTCTGTCCAGGACTCATCCCTCTATCCAGGACACACCCCTCTATCCAGGACACACCCCTCTGTCCAGGACTCATCCCTATATCCAGGACACACCCCTCTGTCCAGGACTCATCCCTATATCCAGGACTCATCCCTATATCCAGGACACACCCCTCTATCCAGGAATCATCCCTCTATCCAGGACACACCCCTCTATCCAGGACACACCCCTCTATCCAGGACACACCCCTCTATCCAGGACACACCCCTCTATCCAGGACACACCCCTCTATCCAGGAATCATCCCTCTATCCAGGACCCGGGTTCGATTCCCGGACCCGGCGTTCTTTGCCGAATGCCCCTGCTCTGTCTCCCATTTCCTCCTCTCCCTCTCTCTCTACCGGACTGCCTGGTAGTAAAAATGCAATAAAAATCTACAAAAACATAAACAAATTAAAATAAATAACAATAATAATAATAATGACAAAACAATAAGAAATAATAAATACAGATCTGAACTTAACTATTAAATACAAATATACCAAATAAAAATAAAAACAAAAACACCACAAACACAAAAGACACCAGACATTAGACACCCTACCCTAAGCCTAATGTTAACCATGACCTTTGAACCAAAGATCAGCTGTCTAGCCCAATAGGAAAAGCTGTCCCAAAATCAACTGGTTTATAGTCTGAAATGTGTCCCAGAAACACACAGTTCAGTTCAGTATTCACAGTATTTTCAGCAATCAGATTAAATTCATGAGGATAGTTGACCTTTCGCTGCATCCCCTCTGTCTCTCAACAACACAGGACCGACCTCTCCTGCTTCCCACACAGTGTTTATTATTCAGATGCCATCTGCATGTGTGTGTGTGCACATTTGTAAGTGTGTTAGCGCGTGCAACTGCATGTTAACTGCAACTGTGCATGCATGTGTGTGTGAGTATGTGTGTGTGTGTGTGTGTGTGTGTGTGCATGAGTGTATTACTGCATGCATGTGAGTATGTGTGTGTGTGTGTATGTGTGTCTGTGTGTGTATGTGTGTAAGTGCATGCATGTGTCTGTGTGTCCGTGTGTGTGTGTGTGTCCGTGTGTGTCTGTGTGTGTGTGTCCGTGTGTGTGTGTCCGTGTGTGTGTGTGTGTCCGTGTGTGGGTATGTGTGTGTGTGTCCGTGTGTGGGTATGCGTGTGTGTGTGTCCGTGTGTGTGTGTGTGTGTGTGGGGGGGAGGGGGGGTTTGCACAGGGAAGGAAAACCTAAAGGTCAACGATTGGAATCAGCCTCTTTTGCTTTTATGACAGTGGTGCAGACAGACTCATCTGATTGGTGGAGACATTACAATTAGCCTCAATTGCTTTTTGATTAAGCTAATGAAGAAGGCCCTCGTTACAATCAAGGCTAGGCACTCAGGAGAGGCCAAAACACTTCAAAGGTAGTGTGTGTGTGTGTGTGTGTGTGTGTGTGTGTGTGTGTGTGTGTGTGTGTGTGTGTGTGTGTGTGTGTGTGTGTGTGTACATGTGTACGTGTGTACGTGTGTGTACCTGTAGCTGTGTATGACTCTTGGATAGACAGCTGTTTAGACTGTCCAGACTCAGTGATGGTGGAACAGGGGTTCAAACTACTGGGGTAGAACGAGCCCAGAAACACTGCAAAACACAACACCACCACCTAGAAAGAGAGGAGAGATAGAGAGATATAGAGAGAGAGACAGCGAGAGAGAGAGAGAGAGAGAGACAGCGAGAGAGAAAAAGAGACATTAATTATGAATCAAACTAAATGCTGATAATTAATTAACCATGGAGGCTAGGGATGCTCGATATTGGCTTTTTTACCGATACCGATATACCGATATTGTCCAACTCTTAATTTCCGATACCGATATCAACCGATACCGATATATGCAGGGTCCCCCCCCCCCCCCCCCCCCCCCCCCCCCCCAAAAACGGAATAATTTCAGGTAATTAACATTACATATCTCTTGTGGAATTAACACAACATTATGCATACTTGTTAACAGAATTCGACTATAGGGCAACAATAATGTGGTCAAGAGGCATGGTTTCTATCTTGAGCCTTAACTGGCGTTGTTCCTTTTTATTCACATGGAAAGCAGCAGTAACATACAGGTCTCCTGGGCATGGGGGGAGAGAACGAAGTGGGAGTATACATTTTCTTTTATACTCGCCGCAAGGTGGTGTACCTGGGTGGCTCCGCCTAGAGCGCCCTCTAGTGGGAACAGATATATATATGCAACTAGACAGTCACTGGTGGAGACAGTTATATATGCAGGTAAACAGTTACTAGTGTAAACAGCCATATGTACAGTTAGACAGTTACTAACAATCCTACACAGAACCTCTGATCTCAACACTCCCACTTAGGTTTGCATTAGCATACTGGCTGACTTCTTGGAAAAACATTTAACAAAGGAAATAATATAATCCCAAAAACATCCATCGGGTATGACAGTCAATATCTTCACATTAAACATGACCTTTGCAAATCCCTTCAATTTTCATTTGAAACAGGCTCCCTCATAGTATCTATTACTCTGTTGTCCATTGGACAGTAAACCGGTGTCATTCTTTCTTATCTGATGACATACCTGATGAGATGATTATTTATAATGACATGTTTACATCTATATTGACACATTGGGTTCCTAGTAATCACAATGGTCCCCTGGTTGTCCTCATAAACAACAGTCTCCATATATACACAATGTTCATCATTTTAAACGGTTTTGACAGAACGCCCATTCTTCAAAAACACCATATTTGGTATAGAGGATACATTTCAATTACCTACTGCATTTTGAGCAATACATTCATAACCTTATCTTCATCACTTTGAGCAGTTGCTCTAGATAAACACATTTTGCATCGTTATAGCTAGAAACATATACTCAGCTTCACAGGCTGATAGTATCACTGTAGGCTTTAATCCTTAAACCTTTGTTATCTTTTCTGAAACACCGCTGTCCGTCTGCAGCACCTCTGGGATAACGAAAAACATATTTTTGACGTAGTTCAATGATTCTCTGTGGGGTCAACAAAAATACTATGACACTCTTACTCACTACAGAACATAGGTCAGGGCGAGTACAGGTTGTCCAACAGAATGAAGCTACCCACAGTTTATCTATACATTTCTTACTTCAGTCAAAAACATCTCAGGACCTTTTCCCACATATCTCTTCTGGGATATTTTTACACAGTTGGCAAACTGTTCGAAGACCATACCTATAAAATGGTTTAACCTGCCTAGGTCTTTCTTTTGTGGTCTGGAGCGATGATCAAATCCTTTGTATTTTAAACATAGATCCTCTTTTGTATTTAAACATTGAATCACCTCTGTACTTTAACATTGTAAACCACCCACCATTGTATTTAAACATGGGGTTAAACATAAGATCCATTTCAGTATTTTAAACCTGGTAACTCATCCACCTCTGTACTTAAACATGGGACCAAACATAGGGCTAATTTCTTCAGCATTTAATCAATTTTCTATGAGCCATACTTTGTATTTACCGTGGTCTTCAATACCCTCCTGGGTTGAATACAACCATTTCCCTCCCACTGTCTGTCTGCCCTCTGGTAACTTGGTTGAATACACCCATTTTCCTCCCACTGTATGTCTGCCCTCTTCGGGGGACAATGTGGCCTCCTTAAAGGTCGGGTTTACCCCACGGACTACCCTGTAGTAGTACTCAACGGGGGTAGGTGTAATGTCCTCCTCGTCACTCCCTTTCCTGGTATAGTCTGGCAGATATTCTGGGGGTTTGTGTTTCCTTCGGGGATACCTCCCACTGCTTGGGGCACTTGACGTCACCCTCAGGTGCTCCTCGTCATCGCCCTCTGGGGGTTGCTGACTGTCTGTCTGCACTACTGTACTAAGTACACTGGGGTGATGTGTTTCTGTTTCTACACACCTTGCTCTGGAGTCCAGCTCTGGCTCCTCTGTCTGTGTCTCGCTCTCACAGGTTGTCTTCGTGACAAACTTGACTAGCATGTGTTTCTGCACTCTCCCGTTACCGGGGTGATAAACTAGGAAAGCAGGGCTTCCTCTGTCGTGTGCTACGAAAAATCCTTTTACATCCTTGGACTTGGGTTTTCCCCTGTCCTGCAGGTACGCATAACACACTGATCCAAATCGAGCGGAGTTCTCCTCCGCTCCAATCCACTCCGGGCCGCTCACAGTGGTTTAACACTGATGTAATATACATGTAGTACAATGCCAAAGCAACAGATGGCGATGTACAAACATGAAGGCCATTTTCAACCAATGAGAAGGGTGAACCGTCACTCACATCCTGTTAGAAAAAGTATATGACGACATTGTTGTTGTCGTTAGCTTACATGCTAACGTTAATGGCAGCGACCATATCATTGTGGCTAGGCTAGCTATCATCGATTAGTAGAGCTATAAACAACGTTATTTAACATTGCAGAATGGGTACAATTACAATACGGCTCAATACAAACAATTGTTAAGGGGCCCAGGGGGTGTAGACTGTTGTAGTTTGGTCAAATCAAGAAAATTTACATCATGCTCAAAAAAAAAGAAAAAAAATCTGCCGAGCGATGTGGAGCAGCGTGCGCTCGATTCAAGGTGAGCGGTGAGCGAGCGGAGAGCGACTTGGGGGCGGGGTCAACATGAGCGATTAGCGGAGCGGAACAAGCCGTCTAGAGCGAAGAGCGGATTTCTCGCCCGCACCGATCCGCTCACAGGCCCTGGTACACACGTCTGTAAAAGACGGTACATATCTAAAACCTCCTATGGACTCGTTGCTTACTGGGCCTGCTAGGTCCATGTCAACTAGTGCAAGTGGTACCCTTACTCTGTCTGTGGGATTTCTGTATCTCGGTTGGGTAAACTTCCCCGTTTTGCACATTGCACAATTTGTCAGGTCTACGCTTCTCCCCTTCAATGTGCATGCCCTCTGACACTACTTGCAGTTTCAGTAAATCCTCGTAATTACAATGACCCATAATCTCGTGCCATGTCTGAATATCGTGACTGGCCGTCCCGCTACACACATCATCATTATCATTACACTGGTCGTTGTCATTATACTCAGTTTTCAGATAAAATATTCTCTGGTACATCTTTATGTCAAACCGGGTACCGTCAGGTTCTACAAGCTTCTATCCCCAGGCCATCAGGTTGCTCAACAAACAATAACACTATGCAACAACCATCAAATGCACTCACAACACAACACACACAACACACACAGCCATACGCACACACTCACTTTAAACAAACAACACACTGCAGCACCCACTCTCCACACTTTAGAACACATAGACACACTTTATATTTATTGGTAAAGGATTTGCACTACAACCCATACCTCAGTACACCTTACTGTAAATTGTACCTCATCCCATTTCTGCTTTGCACTATATAGTATTGTATATTAGTATATTGCATAGTATATTGTATATTGTACGGTAACTCAGTTACTCTATTCTGCATCGAACATTGTACATATGTATATACTAAACACTGTGTCTACGTACGTGACTTCTATTTTTACTTCTATTTTTACATGCTATACTATTTTATTTTATTTTATACTTATCTTTTGTCTAGCACAGTCTCTGGAGTGTAATAGAAAGAAGCATTTTGTATAAAAGTATTCTGTACTTCTGTATGACAACTATTAAAGAAACTTGAAACCTTTATCGAAGAATACCTTGGCGCCGCTTGCAGTAGCAGCTATTACAGAGAATAGTCCTTGTGGGAACGATGGTACGTATAGAGCGTTCTTTAGCGTCACCGTACGCTGGCGCCCCTTGCTGTCCGTGAGGCATACCTGTGCGTCTCCCCTCTCTTGTGCCAATCGGTAGATGAGTCTACCGTCCGCCAGCTCCATGCAGTGCCTCTCCGGGTGGAAAGTGTCATCAAAGTTCTTGAACCGACCCCTGTCGTTGATGACATGGGACGACGCGCCCATGTCCACGATCAGTCCCCTTCTCTGGGCCCGCTGCAGCTGGGCCGGTCCGGCGATGCCCGCCGTCCGGGCTCCAAAAGTGCAGTCTTCTTGTCCCGTTATTCTCCGGGCGTCGTCTCGACTCGCCTCACGTCGATCGTCGCCGCCATCGATTCTCCGGGCGTCGTCTCGATTCATCTCACGTCGATCGTCGCCGTCATCGTGTCCGCTGTCGTCACCCCGTCCACAGACGTTATCTTGTCCGTAGCCGCCATTTCGTCCGTGGCCTCCGTCTCGTCTGTAGTCGCCATTTTGTCCGTGGCCTCAGTCTCATTCATGGCCGTCGTCTCGTCCGTAGCCGCCATCTTGTCCATGCACGTATCGCACGCTCTGGTTGTATTTCTTCATGCACGCTCTGTCTGTGTGCCCCGTGGATTTGCAGAAGCTACACCAGACAGTCTTTGTGCAGTCGCTTCTCCGATGGCCTTTATCTCCGCATCGCCAACACGCCAGATCCGTTGTGGTCCTGGTTCTCTCTCTTGGAGTCGCTCGGGCCTTTAGCACCCTCTCCCCCTCCTCCGCGGCGGCTGGGTGGGTGTCTTCTGAGGCCTCGAAGTTCCTTAACTTAGCCTTAAACTGTCCCAACGTAATAGTTATTCACATGGAAAGCAGCAGTAACATACAGGTCTCCTCTCTCTGAGAGGCATGGGGGTTGAGGACGAAGGGAGTATAGCTTTGCTTTTATACTCGCCACAAGGTGGTGTACCTGGGTGGCTCCGCCTAGAGCGCCCTCTAGTGGGAATAGATATATATGCAACTAGACAGTCACTGGTGGAGACAGTTATATATGCAGGTAAACAGTTACTAGTGTAAACAGCCATATGTACAGTTAGACAGTTACTAACAATCCTACACAGAGCCTCTGATCTCAACAATACTTTTGACAATAAATAAAATCTGAATTTGTTACTTGCTTGCCTGCCTGGTTAAATAAAGGTTATAGAAATGTAAAAAAAGAAAAAAAGAAAAAAAATTGAAAACCGATACAGATATTTTCCGATATCACATTTTAATGCCAATATCGGCCGATAATATCGGACATCCCTAATGGAGGCAGATGTTTTCAATTCAATATTATAATCACACACACACACACACACACACACACACACACACACACACACACACACACACACACACACACACACACACACACACACACACACACACACACACACACAGGGAACAAAATAACTGCACGCCATTCGCCAAATGCGTGTAGATTTACCGTCTGGCGTCTAAAAATAATAGTCTGCACGCCAGCTGGCGTGTAGTTCATATCGATACTCTTATTTTGAAAATCCTGTGCGGGTCTCATTGCCGCCCCAAGCGCAGCTCCAGTCATAATATCTGGGCTCCGGCAGCTAGCAACGTTCAGGTTCATATGATACTCTTATTTTGAAAAACCCTTAGCAACTCCGCGAGTCATATGATATCCGCCCACTCCGCGTTGTCAGTTGAAAACAGAGCAGCAGCGTTAAACACAGCAGCGTTAACACAGCAGTGCGCCTACAGACGCGAAATAAGTCTGTGATGTTTTTTTTCTTCTCACAACGAGTCCAATGCAGCTACATGCTTTGCACCGTCGCCATTCCTTTATGCCCACATCGCCCGAAATTAACGTTTATATACCAATCACTACAACGTTAACGTAAGCTAACAAGCTAATCCTGATGATCAGACGAGGCAGAGCCACAGTGAACAGCACTGAGGAAAGGGAAATGGGGGGGCACTCTCCCCTTCCCTGTGTGTGTGTGTGTGTGTGCGTGCGTTTGGAAAGACGACGGAGTCACTAGTCAGGACTCAGGACAGGAGTATATTATAGTAAACTGAGGATTACTGAGGATGGACAGATAATGTTGATATTCAAATATAAAAAAGTTTCAAGAGGAGTGGAAGTTTGAAGACGGACTACAATATGATGCGGGGGTGGTGAGTTGAAACAGTGTGTGTGTCCCGACCCCACTTCTATGTTTCAATATTATATGTAATAATAACACATGGCGATATACTAAAAAGCTATTTATAATTTTTGGCTGGTAAAAAATCTGCCTGGCTGGTACTTTAAAAAATCTACCAGCCAAATGGCTGGTAAGTCAAAAAGTTAAGTTTGTTCCCTGCGACACACACACACACACACACACACACACACACACACACAAACCTACCATTAGGCAGGAGGAGGTCTGGGTACCAGTGACCCTGCAGGTCCTGGAGACTTTGCCTGCTACCACGACCTGAAGAGAGTGTAACTGCTGCAGTAGAGATCTGGGAGGGGAGAAAGAGAGAGAGAGAGAGAGAGAGAGAGAGATTAGACACACACATGTACTAAAGAAAAGTACAAGAAAAGACATATAAGGCTTTTCCTCTGACAGCCGTATTCCTCTCCATATCCCCCTCTCTCTCTTCCTCTCTCTCTCTCTCTCTCTCTCTCACACACACACACACATATACACACACACACACACACAGTTCATCCATGCATAATGAGATCACAGCACGATCTATTTTAAAACACTGGGTTTGATGAAGATGTTCAAAAACAGCCTCATCATCCTGCTTCTAGACTTTGAATTAAACGTAACAATAAATAAACAAAAGCAGAGAGAGATATGTTTGGGGTATTCCAAGGTGATGACACATCCCCAATCTATTAATATTTTTCTTTTTTCTTTTTAATCCTCTCTTTCTCCAATTTTTTTTTCTCTGTTTTTCTCCCCGTCCCAATTTAGTCGTTGTGCCAATTCCCGCCCTCCCCTACCTGGTTCTTGTGCGCATGTTCTCCTACTGGTCGGTACAAGGGAACCCTGAAGTCATCCGCACGCTTCCTCTGACACGCGCGGCGACAGCCAGTGACTCTTTTTTCACCTGGCAGCGAGGACTCTCATTGGTGAAGCGTAACGCGTGGGAGGTCACGCTGCCTTCATCAAGTCCTGCCTCCGCTGAGCAAGCGCCCAGACCTGACCTGTAGGCGTCGCTGTCCACAACGCCAGATTCCCACCCATGACTTCCCTCCCCCTAACTCAGCCAAACGAGTTAGTATGATGATCAGCCCAAGCCAAGGCAATGCTGACTCCGGGAGTCGAGACTGCAGCCTCTTGCATTAGTGACGAGCGCAATCTCCGCTACGCCACCTGACCGCCCCAATCTATTAATATTTTAAAGTAATTTCCAATAATGTCATTATTTTCTTGATAAATATGTAGCATACAGTGGAGCCAGCCAAGAAAGATAGGACAGATAGACAGAGAGAGAGGGAGAGAGAGAAAGAAAGAAAGAGAGGGAGGGCATGTGACATAGGTTGTAAGTTCGAATCAAGTTGTCAGTCCGAGATCTAAGCCTATTGAGCCACCAAGTCCCCATGGTGACCACTGAGTATGTGGTATGTTACATAATATAGTATAATGTAATCTGCTAAACATAATTAATTATTGTTCTGTAGTACAGATGCAATAGTGGTTCATATTCCAAGAAATGTCTCTTACATGTTGCTGCATTCCACACAATCCATGCCTTGCCTTTGCCGTGTGTGTGTGTGTGTGTGTGTGTGTGTGTGTGTGTGTGTGTGTGTGTGTGTGTGTGTGTGTGTGTGTGTGTGTGTGTGTGTGTGTGTGTGTGTGTGTGTGTGTGTGTGTGTGTGTGTGTGTGTGTGTATGTCTTACTTGTTGCTGCACTCCAGGTTCTCTACTTTCCTGCGTAGCTCACTGTTCTCGTTGGAGCATGTCTCCACCCTGTGGACGGACGGGAGCATTACAGCATCAGAGACTAGAACAGATGTGACTATTCATCAATAACAGACCTCTATGTGCTACAGATACACAACGTTTCCTAATTCACTTTGTTTGTTTGTGTTTGTTTGTTTTGTTTCTATGTATTTTTTTTGGTACTGACAATACAGTTTTGATATAGTTTAAGTTGTCTTTAATTTTACATTTTGTAATTGTAATTATATAGTAATTGTAATATAATTGTCTTTAAAGGTGCTATAGATAAAATGTTCATTGAATCATATAAAAAAACAATGAATACATGCCCACAAAAAAGTATTGATTAATCATTTAAAGATGAGTTAGCGGGTCCAAAATTAATGTTGTTGTTTACGTGTTGCAGGCCTGTACGCCTATATTCGAATACCAACCGGTTCATGCTTCCGCGTTCGCGTTTTGCGCTCTGATTGGCCACTGATGTTTTTGGTCACACCAATCGTGTGACGGCAAGTTCTTTCACCGGTTAAGCTTAGGCAATCTTTCGAAGTTGGTTAACACATTCGGGACGGGCCACGGAGATCTCCGTGTTTCGATTCCACCGGTTGTGGACAGAGGCACGGATATATCCGTGGGAAGTTGTTATTGCTTTTATTCCATTTTAATAACCTATTCAAGGTCGCCGAGCGGCACTGCAGATTTACCCTACTCTATGAATTCGAGAAGGTGCAATACCGGCCAGATCCTCTTAGGGGCGCTATCGCGCTAATGCAGTGTGCCCTGTGGCTGAACGGATCAGTCTTTTTTTTTTTACTTTCAATGGAGATTTCAGTAGCAGGATTCTGGATGTGCAGCATGTAGCTTGGATTACGTTTTGGATCGCAGATTTCACCATGCAATAAGGGGATTTATCATCAGCCAATGGACATATCGATCTACCAGATGGCGATCGATAACGGGGAAATACTCAGGGGGGGGGTCAGCCCGGACCACGGTAAGATCTTTTTCACGTAAATTACAGCCCGATCGGGCATTGTTTTGATAGCCATCCAGGCGATCGGTCTATGTGGCTAGTTAGACGAACACGGTTATTGGTAATCAATAATAATAAACGACGTCCCCCGCCCCCCCCTTTCATGCATACATGCTTTGGGATCGTCCCGATCATATGCAGTTTGAGTTATTTCTGTAGCATCTCTAAAACGGAAATGCCATTGGATATAACGTTAGCAGCTATTAGCCCTATATCTAGCCTTCCAGAAAATACTAGTCCCAAATCCCGTATAACGCTTATATTCACAGCGCTATAAAATGAGAACCTATTGATGAATTTCTTTTTTCTTTAAGCCATTTTGAGGGGATGGTTTATGGACTCAATTGACAATGAGAATGGACAGATAGCAATACTATACAGTATAGATTTAGCTCTACAAACAGCCCCACGTTTGTTTACATTCCCCGGTCCTCTTGACATTAATTAGACTCATCCCAATGGCCCCGAATGTGTTAAGGTTAGAGTTCGTCTTAGAGCAGGCCGATATCGTGTGATGGCAAGTTCTTTCGCCGGTTAAGCTTAGGCACCCTTTCGAAGTTGGTTAAGGTTAGAGTGTGGATCGTAGGCGCTAGGTAGTTTGCTGCTGGTCGAGGCGGAAATGGGCACGTCACGCGATTGGGCGCACATGTCACATGACCAGAAACGTCCGTGGCCAATCAGATCGCACCAGAAACGGCAGTGGCCAATCAGATGCGCAAAACGCAAACGTGGAAGCATGAACCGGTTGGTATTCGAATAGACGCGGCCTGTATCCACTTCCCCTTTCCCCACGTGGAATGCACCTGATTGGATTACATGCTGGTGCTCTAGTGCGACATCCAGTGGCTGAATGTTATCTATAGCACCTTTATCTATATATATCTATATCTATATATTATATATAAGAAGCTAGATCTATGACAGGATGCACCCTCCTGTTTATGCTGCTAAACCAAAGTCATGAAGCTCCAAGGTAAAATAGGTGAAAAGGAAACACACACACCTATCTGCTTCATGATGAAAGGATGATGAAAGGGTGAGGAGATGGGAGGAAGACTTACTTTTTTTCCAGGGCGTCCATATACTCTTTCTTCTTTCTACGACTCTCCTGAGCTGAGATCTGAGGGAGAGACAGAGAGAGAGACAGAGAGACACACAGAGAGAGAGAGAGAGAGAGAGAGAGAGAGAGAGAGAGAGAGAGAGAGAGAGAGGTTAGTCAGAGTTTAAAGAGAAGACAGTATTGCCGCTCATCTCAGCTCTAGGTCAGATATAAGCAGAAAACAACTGTAATGTTATTATTTGTGGTCCCTTTGAAGACCATGACACAGCCCTGTTTATGACTTAACCTGAAATCAGACAGAACACTATTGAATTGGGGACAGCTTGTCTGTGGCCTGCCCTAACTAAACGTGTGCGTGTGTGTGTGTGTGTGTGTGTGTGTGTGTGTGCGTGCGTGCGTGCGTGTGTATGTGTGTGTGTGTGTGGGTGTATGTGTTTGCGTGTGTGTGTGTGTGTGTGTGTGTGTGTGTGTGTGTGTGTGTGTGTGTGCATGGACCGCGGAACCGGTATGGCCAGTAGGGCCGTGGCCCTACAAACTTTTGGGGTGAAAAAGAAATATATATATATATTTTTTTTTAATTAAAATTTTTTTTTTTTTTGCTCTGCGCAGTTTTGGCGTCCTCCTCTATATCTGCAACCATTATTTTTACATAAAAAAAATCGAACATAAGGGAAAATTAGCCAAAAATCTAAAACGGTCGGTCGGTCTGAGCCTCAGTTTTAGGTGCTCACAGTCTTTCTTTCTTCTTAATTTTCTTTGAAAGCTAATTTGCACATTATTTTATTGTTTCTTATTGTTGTTATTATTATTATTATTATTATTATTATTATTATTATTATTATTATTATTATTATTATTATTATTATTATTGTGTGTTAGCTAAGTTGTTTATTTGTTTTAATTCTTTAGTGTGCACTTTACATTTATTCTTAGCTCTTGTTCTTGCTTGTAAAAAATAAAGGTGCAGTACTTTACTGTATAACTGTTAACCCTGTTAACTGCCACACGACGGAGGGTTAACCCTTTATTATCACACAACCGACGGTCGTGAAAGGGTTAACCTTCTGTGTATTGTCGCAGTGAAAAGGGTTAACCGGTTGGTAGCGCGCAGTGGTGAACCTCGCATAGGGCGCCAAATGTGCTAGGTCCGCCCCTGGGTGTATCAAACTCAAACATTATGTAAACATTAATAATAATAATAATAATAATAATAATAATAATAATAATAATAATAATAATAATTAATAATAATAATAATAATAATAATAATAATAATAATAATAATAATAATAACATTAATTAATTAACATTAACACTTTAACTGCCGAAAACGCCGGAACTCGTCATTCCCCGCCATGCTCAAGTTGCCGCGGACGCCGTAACTCGTCTTTGATATCAATATTTCAAAAATCTGTGATCGGAATCATATTTCCCCTCTGCAGCCTTGACACACAGTTCTGATCTCCTCTCAATCCTCTAGCGGTTCAAGAGCGCCATCTGGTGGCCGATCGGCAGATCGAAACCGGATGTCAACCTTTAACCCGGCAGGACTCACTCCATATGTGGTCCGGGCACTCGCTAATGTTAGAGAGACTCAGTCTTCACACAGTGAACATCGATCGGTGGAAATAACTCGAAAAAACAACATGATTTGGACGTATATACTATTATACAACCTGGAAATAGATCGGGTATTTCGACATCCCATAATGGAAAACTGTCTACTCCACGCTGATCGCCCAACGGCCCGAGGAGACTGGGGTGAGTGTGTAGTATTACCGTGTTCGATATAAACTGCTATGATGAACATATGACCCACATTAGATGAATGGTATAACGTTGCCCACGGAATTATAAACGCCCCCTCGCCCATCCGGTCAACATCAGATGACGTGTAGTAACTTCCAGAACCACATCCAGTTGAAATTTATTATCTGGCACAGATCGCTATCAAACTGTATTTCATCATCAATATAATGCATTTGGGGCTATAAATCACGTTCTGGAGAAAGCTGCAGAGAGATGAAAACATACTTATACTTTAGACCATATTTTAGTATGAATATGTGAATGAAAAAGTTTAACGTTCATACACCCTGAACAATACATATAGGACATTGAATGGGCCCTAATAATGGCAATCTAGCAATAGAATTTAAAAAGTTATAGCCCTGCAAAGAAGGGGAACTTCTCCATAGACAAATAGAGCTGGCAAGCGATGGTATATCATGAATTTAACCTTGGCAGTTAAAGTGTTAACATTAACAGTCAAATGTATATCAGCAAATACATTTACGTCCGCGCAGTGTGCAGTGTGAGTGCTGCAGGGATCTATCAAAGTCCAATCAACCAGATGACCCCGCTGTACTTGCAGGTACAAAACGGATACAGGAGAAGGTACATCTCAGAGAAATCGGTCTGTTCATTCCAAGTGGTTCAAGGACCACAGATGGCTAACGTTTTGCCAAACAAGAGCAAAACTGTTTTGTACACAATGTCGTCTTTGAACAATGAAAGGACTCGGTTCTGGTTTAAGCAAAACCAACGAGAATGCATTTTCAGTGCTTGGATTTCAAAATTGGAAAAACGCTGTACATGTCTTTAAAAAACAAAAAGTAGCAAATACCACAAAGAGGCCATGGACTACCACCAGGTACACGTTTCCTACCAACGCCCTACCAACTTTGAGTGTAAAAAAAATAATATATATATATATATATATATTTAATTTTAATTTTTTTTAAATTAATTAATTAATTGGCCAGACCTATTCCAAATGCGTTCCGCGGTCATGTGTGTGTGTATGTGTGTGTGTGTGTGTATATGTGTGTGTGTGTGTGTGTGTGTGTGTGTGTGTGTGTGTATTTGTTTGTGTCTCACCTTGTTCTTGATCTTCCTGCGTATCTTCTTCAGGGCCTTCTCCTCAGCCTTGGTGAGGGGCAGCTTGTTGGGGACGGGGTAGCCCTCGGCAACCAGCGTACGTCTCTCCTCCTCGGTCAACATCAGGGGACCTGACCCCTGGAGTTTCTACAGGGAGGGGGGAAACGTCAAAGGTCAAAGGTTAACACATATCATAGTTTGCATTTAAACATTCTAACAACATAAAACGTCATGGTCTTCATGGTTCCAGTGTGAAAGGGTTCGTTGAGGCATTTTAGTGATTTTTACAGTTAGTTAGTTGTTTAGTTGAACCTTTATTAACCCCCTTTATTAATCTCCAAACTAAAGAGGTGAGGTTACATCATCGGCACGCATCAAAGCCAGGTGTTACTCACATGAGGAGCAGTCAGCAGGGGGGAGTTGGAGAGAGTGGACGGGGCACGGGGCGCCACCTTCAGGGCAGGCTGTGTGGGTGCAGGGCTGTGGGGGGAGGAGGGGCAGGAGAGGCCTGGGGGGGCGTGGACGGGGCTCTGGCTGCCCTCTGAGTCACTGCCGTGAGAGCTGGGTGGGGTGGGGGGCATCTGGAGGGACTCCAAACCTGAGGGACAAACAGAACATCTTAGTGATTCCAAAATATGAGAGAAACAGAATTTTTTTAAATCAACGTCATACTGGTGTTTATGAAAATTGTCTTTTTTAATTTATTTTATTTATTAAACATACACACACAGGGCAATTGTATCATTCTTTAAATAAATCTTTCTTTATTTGCTATTATTTTATGGCAATAAAAACCATTGCCATGAAAAGCCAGCAGGGGCATAGCAAGAGTTTGAACTTTAGGCTCTGGTTTTCCTGGAGGTCACAATAGGTAATCTTATACAGTGAGACCAGGTTTGAAAAAAATTGCCTCACTACAATGAAATGGCTAGTATTTCACACATGGTTAACATCATCACACATGAGTACAAAAGGGCCACAAGAGTCTCCGCTTTCCAGTCCAATGTATGCAATTCCAAGACTGTTTAGGGAACTCGGTAGGCAAATACACCATTTTTAAAATAGGCATAAATAACACATTTGTAATACATGCTAAATAACTGCATTGGTTTGCCTGAAAACGACATGGGATTAGCATAAATTGGGCAGTTCTGTAAAGGGGAGACTCTATCCATACATAGGACCCATTTTCATTCTAGAGGTGAGAGGGAAAGGGACCGTTTTGAAAATGCCATGGTACCGATGGATTCCGTTGATTGTCTAGTTTTATATGATAGAAGGAAGCAGGAAGCCGGACCAGCACTCACAGATTCAAAGTTTTAATTGCAGCCTGGAACATACATGTTTCGGAACCAATGTGTTCCTTCGTCAGTGTTGATGCTAGCTTAAATAATGAGCACACTAGAGCCTGCAAAAGTCAGATAATGGGGCTAAGAAGATGTTTTTGGGAGAGGAATTTAAAGGGAGGCTTGGTCAAAACTAAAAAGAGTCTGGCGACACCCCTGCCTCGGAGCGTTAGATAACAAGTCAATATTCATATAGTATGATGTAGAGAGGCAGGGGAACTATGTGAGAATGCTGTTCATCGACTACAGCTCAGCATTCAATACCATAGTCCCCTCCAAACTCATAGCCAAGCTCAGGGACCTGGGCTTGAACTATGACCTGTGCCAGTGGGTCCTGGACTTCCTGACGGGCAGACCCCAGGTGGTAAGAGCCGGCAACTGCACCTCCTCATCCATCACGCTCAACATAGGGGCCCCCCAGGGCTGTGTTCTGAGCCCCCTCCTCTACTCCCTGTACACACATGACTGCGTAGCACAGCGGAACAACAACACCATCATCAAATTTGCTGATGACACAGTAGTGGTGGGCCTGATCTCTGCCAACGACGAAAGGGCCTACCTGGAAGAGGTAGAGAACCTGTCACAGTGGTGTCAGGAGAACTGCCTCTCCCTGAACGTCAGCAAAACAAAAGAGATGATTGTGGACTTCAGGAGGTCGGGGGTCAAGGACTACAGCCCCCTCAGCATCGACGGGGCACCAGTTGAGAGAGTGAACAGTTTCAAGTACCTCGGAGCCCACATATCCGAGGACTTGACATGGACCACACACATTGACAGTGTTGTGAAGAAGGCACGACAACGCCTCTACTTCCTCAGGCGCCTAAGGAAATTCCAAGTCAGTCAGAAGATCCTTAGGAACTTCTACTCATGTACAATAGAGAGCATCCTGACCGGCAACATCACCTCCTGGTTTGGGAATAGCACTGCACAAGACCGTAGCAGACTACAAAGAGTGACACGTTCAGCCGAACGCACAATTAGAGGGGGGCTTCCCACCCTCCAGAACATTTACAACAAGCGGTGCAAGGGGAAGGCTAAGAGAATTATTAAGGACTCGAGCCACCCGAACAACTGCCTCTTTGAACTGCTGCCGTCAGGCAAGCGATACCGGAGTCTTATGGCGAGAACAGAAAGACTCAGAAGGAGCTTCTATCCCCAGGCCATCAGGCTGCTAAACGAACAATAATCGCTAAACGAACAATAATCACTATGCAACAACCATCAAATGCACACAGCACACACACCCACACGCACACACTCACTCAAACAAACAACACACTGCAGCACCCACTCTCCACACTTTAGATCACACAAACACACTTACACTTTATATTTATTGATAAAGGATTTGCACTACAACTCGTACACCTACTGTGAATTGTACCTAAACTGCACCTCGTCCATTTATGCCTTGCACTATATAGTATTGTATATTAGTACACTGCACAGTATTGTATATTGTATGGTAACTACGTCTACGAACATTGTACATATGTCTAAACTGAACACTGTGACCTCTTTTTTTTACTTCTAATTTTTACTATGTTTTTATTTCATACTTATCTTGTCATGCACAGTCTCTGGAGCGCAACAGTAAGAAGCATTTTGTACAAAAGTATTCTGTACTTCTGTATGACAACTATTAAAGAAACTTGAAACTATCTGTGTGTGAGAGTGAGTGAGTGAGTGAGTGAGTGAGTGAGTGAGTGAGTGAGTGAGTGAGTGAGTGAGTGAGTGAGTGAGTGAGTGAGTGAGTGAGTGAGTGAGTGAGTGAGTGAGTGAGTGAGTGAGTGAGTGAGTGAGTGAGTGAGTGAGTGAGTGAGTGTGTGTGTGTGTGTGTATGGTTACTTTTAGGGGACAGGTTGAGGAACTGGTCAACTTCATGAGGCTCCAGTTTAATCTGAGGAATCACATCCTCCTCTTTCACCTAGAGAGAGACAGAGAGAAAGAGAGACAGAAAGAGAGGCAGGGAGCGAGAGAGAGAGAGAGAGAGAGAGAGAGAGAGAGAGAGATCCTGTGATAAAATATCACACAAATGTGCAATATTTGTCCCGTAAACTCTGTGTGTGTGTGTGAGTGCATGCATGCGTCGGGCTGCTGTGTACCTCAGCATGCTAGCATGTGTGTTTCTCTTTGTCTACTTAAATGTCTCTCTCACCTTGACGGCCTTGCCGTGGGCTGGGGGGGGGATGGTCGTCTGGGCGGGGGCCGGTGTGGGGGCCACAGCTGGGCTCTCTTCTGCCTTGGGGACCAGGGAGAGGGAGAGGGTGGGGAGGAGCAGGGAGGGAGACTCGCACAGGAGACCCTCTATGGTGTCCTCCTGCTCCATGGGCCAGTCCCCTGAGTCCCCAGGGTCGGACTCCCCTGGGAGGAGACCACACACACCAGTCAACATAAACATCCTCTCCAGCTGGAGGTTAAACCCCGAAAACATTCTGAAAACAGCGGCTTAAGTCACTCATCGAAGATCATGCTGTTCCTACCTAGTTGATTGAATGATTAATAAATACGATATATTCTAGATTGGGTTCAGTTGATTCCGTTTTTTTCTAAACTTGGAAATATGAACGAGGCCATTATTTGGTGACAATATTAAAAAGGGGCACTTCACCGAAAAACAATGCAGATTTATTTTGCACATAATCTCACCCACACATCCAACAAAGTTGCACACATTCATTTAGTTTCATAGAACTATAGAAGGGCTAGACAGGTTGATCCCTGGTGTTTCATTATAAGCATCACAAAGTGAGGTTGCTTGCATGATTTGTCGTGTGACAGTGAAAGGGTTAACCTTTTTTGTGTTTTATTTTTTTATTATTTTTTAAACATAACATAAAATTAGATATACAAGCATTAATTAACAGTACACATCCAATGAAATCACCATTTAAATAAATGTAGTATACGAGATATACACCTAATACTTGCTATCTAATACCCTACAATTATGCTCTCGCTCGCTCCCCCCCCCCCCCGGACCCCAAAGGGTTCCTTCTGTAGTGTGGTAGTGAAAGGGTTAACACTTTGTCATGTGGCAGTGAAAGGGTTAACATTCTGTATTGTCGCAGTGAAAGGGCTAACCATTTGGTAGTGTGGCAGTGAAAGGGTTAACCGTCTATAGTGTGGTAGTGAAAGGGTTAACCGTCTGTAATGTGGTAGTGAAAGGGTTAACATGCTGTATTGTCGCAGTGAAAGGGTTAACCTTCTGTAGTGTGGTAGTGAAAGGATTAACCTGCTGTATTGTCGCAGTGACAGGGTTAACCTTCTGTAGTGTGGTAGTGAAAGGGTTAACCGTCTATAGTGTGGTAGTGAAAGGGTTAACATGCTGTATTGTCGCAGTGACAGGGTTAACCTTCTGTAGTGTGGTAGTGAAAGGGTTAACCGTCTATAGTGTGGTAGTGAAAGGGTTAACATGCTGTATTGTCGCAGTGAAAGGGTTAACCTTCTGTAGTGTGGTAGTGAAAGGGTTAACTGTCTGTAGTGTGGTAGTGAAAGGGTTAACATGCTGTATTGTCACAGTGAAAGGGTTAACCTTCTGTAGTGTGGTAGTGAAAGGGTTAACCTGCTGTATTGTCGCAGTGACAGGGTTAACCTTCCGTAGTGTGGTAGTGAAAGGGTTAACCTGCTGTATTGTCGCAGTGAAAGGGATAACCTTCTGTAGTGTGGTAATGAAAGGGTTAACCGTCTGTAGTGTGGTAGTGAAAGGGTTAACCTGCTGTATTGTCACAGTGACAGGGTTAACCTTCCATAGTGTGGTAGTGAAAGGGTTAACCTTCCGTAGTGTGGCAGTGAAAGGGTTAACGTGCCATCTTCAAAGACGTCGGCTGGTCTCACCTGCTTCGCTGCCTTGCTCTCCGGTCAGGTGGGACAGGGGCGACTGGGGACGGCTGTCCCCGCACAGCGAGTAGCTGTGCTCGGCCGCGATGTGGGGGGGCAGGGGGGAGGAGGGGGTCAGGTCTTCCCCGTCGTCGCCCTCCATCGCCTCCCCTCGTCCGCCCCCCCGCACGCCGGACAGGAAGGGGTCACTCAGCAGCTGGCCCAGCAGGGCGTCCTGGGAGAGGTCGTCGAGCAGCTCGGAGAAGTGCTGCGGAGAGGAGGGTGGGGGGGGGAAACACTTTAAAGTTTGTTTTTTTGCAACAAGCGGTGCAGGGGTAAGGCTAAGAGAATTATCAAGGACTCCAGCCACCCAAACAACTGCCTCTTTGGACTGCTGCGGTCAGGCAAGCGATACCGGCGTCTCATGGCAAGCACAGAAAGACTCAGAAGAAGCTTCTATCCCCAGGCCATCAGGTTGCTCAACGAACAATAACACTATGCAACAACCATCAAATGCACTCACAACACACACATCCACACGCACACACTCACTTTAAACAAACAACACACTGCAGCACCCACTCTCCACACTTTAGAACACCTAAACACACTTTATATTTATTGGTAAAGGATTTGCACTACAACCCATACCTCAGTACACCTTACTGTAAATTGTACCTCATCCCATTTCTGCTTTGCACTATATAGTATATTGTATATTAGTATATTGCATAGTATATTGTATATTGTATGGTAACTCAGTTACTTCTATTCAGCATCAAACATTGTACATATGTATATACTGAACACTGTGTCTACGTACGTGACTTCTATTTTTACATGCTATACTATTTTATTTCATACTTATCTTTTGTCTAGCACAGTCTCTGGAGTGTAACAGAAAGAAGCATTTTATATAAAAGTATTCTGTACTTCTGTATGACAACTATTAAAGAAACTTGAACTTGAGAAACTAATGAGAAACGGCTATTTGTTTTTAAATGAACGTGGTGTTTCGTTTCGAGTTGTATATTTACTACTTCCTGGAATAACAGACATCCTAGTGATGTAACACATCTCAACTCTTTGTCTCGATAGCTCTCGATCCAAATTAATATGTACAAGACTGTTCACAGGCTGGTCGACGTGTGAGATTATGGGATGTAATCAAGCGGTTGTATTTTCTGGGTGCCATGTTTTCTTAAAGGGACACGGCAACATTATGGGAAATCGCATTTACCGTTTTCTCCAGAGTCAGACAAGAAGATCGATACCAATCTCCTCTCTGTGAACAGCTCTCTACTGAACGCACAGAGAGGAATTATCCATC
>NC_140179.1:48908551-49162691 GCF_963971535.1 Notolepis coatsorum | reverse complement strand
ATTCCAATTTTAGGCTTATAGGCTGGGATAACAAGAGGAGGATGGACGGATGATATAGATGAATGGATGGATGGATGGACAGGTGGATGGATGGATGGATGGACAGGTGGATGGATGGATGGATGATATAGATGAATGGGTAAATGGATGGATGGATGGATGGATGGATGATAATAAATGGATGGATGATATAGATGAATGGGTAAATGGATGGATGGATGGATGGATGGACGGACATGGTATAAAAAAACTGCAAAGTAAACTAGATTAGTTTCAGATTGGCTGGGGAGACCATATATACGTACATATATACAACAGATGACAACATATGGAATTGTGTCAACAATTTGTTTACGTGGATAGGAAATGCTGTATCACAGTTTGTGTGTGTGTGTGTGTGTGTGTGTGTGTGTGTGTGTGTGTGATGGAGTGTGTGTGCGTGTGTGTGTTTGAATCAGCCAGTGACTCATCATCAATGAGTCACATAATAAGTTAGGAAGCGAGAGATGGAGAGAGAGCAAGAGAGCAAGAGAGAGAGAGAAAGAGAGAGAGAGAGCAAGAGAGCGAGAGCGAGAGAGAGATAGCAAGAGAGCGATAGATGGAGAATGGAGAGAGCGAGAGAGCAAGAGAGCGAGAGAGATAGCAAGAGAGCGATAGAGCGTGAGATGGAGAATGGAGAGAGCGAGAGAGAAAGATAGCACACATCTAGATGCTTTTGTGTTCAAGACATTATATAGGCTATAAGTGACCTTCTCTGCATCTGAATCTGTGTTTGGGAAAGGGGGAGTGTGTGTGTGTGTGTGTGTGTGTGTGTGTGTGTGTGTGTGTGTGTGTGTGTGTGTGTGTGTGTGTGTGTGTGTGTGTGTGTGTGTGTGTGTGTGTGTGTGTGTGTGTGTGTGTGTGTGTGTGTGTGTGTGTGTGTGTGTGTGTGTGTGTCTGTCTGTCTATCACACCACATCACTAACAAACACACAGCACTTTACAGGCCCAGCGTCTCCTAGCAACCAGTCGCCCGTAGATGCTGAGGACCCCCACCCCCCCCTAATTTATCCTGTTATTACACTAACCATGATCTCAACACACACACACGACAGTTAGGGTTGTGGTGGGGTGATTGTTATGTTACAGTTGCCACAGAGAATAAAATACTGGGTGTTGACCCCATGTGGAGAGGAGGAGGTTAAACACAGAGTGGACCAGAAAGATAAAGAGGGAAGAGGAGAGGAAGCATAGGATTAGAGGAGAAGGAGAAAGAGGAGGAGGAGGAGAAGAAAGAGGAACACAGTGTTTCCATTTGTCTCCTATTGCAAGTCAAGGAAAAGAAGTGGGTGGTAGGAGAGGAAAGGAGAGATGATCATAAATGAGAGGAGAGGAGAGGAGAGATGATCATTAAGGAGGGAGAGGAGAGTAGAGAGATGATCGGAAATGAGAGATATTCGGAAGGAAAGGAGAGGAGAGAGGAGAGTACAGGAGAGGAGAGGAGAGATGATCAGAAAGGAGAGAGGAGAGGAGAGATGATCGGAGAGGAGAGTACAGGAGACCGGGAGAGGAGAAGAGAGCTTCTTCCCAGGGCAATGATAATAGGGCTGTCTTTCTTAAGTCAAACTCAATAAGTCTATAAATTGGCAACTCAATTAAGTCGATCAAGTTGGTTTGTTTGTTGTTTTATAATGCTTTTTTGTTTGTTGTTTGTTTATTGTTTGTTTTAATGTCAAGTTAGTATTTCTTGGAACATCATGAGCACACATCTCTGGCATTAGCACTGGGACAATAGGGAAAACGTACTTTACAGATTTGTCATTTAGATTATTACCATTAGATTAATCAACAAAGTCATACACCTATTTCTTGACTAAGAATTCCTCTTGTCAGGGACAACCATGATGACAATATCAAACAACAGCCATCTTAACTGTACTGGCCAAGAGACATTTAACATTAGTTGAATATAAATAGTACCAGCCAGGAGCCATTTTAACATTTGTTGAATATAAATAGTACCAGCCACGATTGTGTTGATTTGACTAGAAATGTGTCCGTTAGATCAGATAAACCACTGAAGGGCATTGACTTGAACAGGATGTGTTTCAAGTCTCATGTTCTATCCGTTCTAGTTCTGCTTTAGAATCTTAACTATTCTTTGTCCAGGAAGTGGGAGGGGTCAAACTACACAGCAGGAAAAATGAACCACGCCTGTCCTCTGCCTGTCATTACCAGTGTGTGTGTGTGTGTGTGTGTGGGGACTGTGTGTTTTTGGAAACTAAATGTAGGGCACTGGGGTGGGGTGGCTGGGCTGCAGTTGAGCAGGGCAGGACTGGTAACTGGTCTGATCTGTGTCGCTCACACACACACAGTATCCCATCCCCGTGAACCACACACACACACACACACACACACACACACACACACACACACACACACACACACACACACGTCACACACACACACACACAGGGCTCCTTTCTTCTCTGCTGGCTCTACAGAATAACACAGAGGTGTTATAGAGACTGACTTGATGTAAGTTGATACCCAGTCCAGCTGGAAACCAGCGGCTGAGGAAGCTGAGGTCAGGCTGGAGGGGTGGAGTCAGGCGAGGGGGGGGGGGGGGGGGGGCTGGGGGGGGTGTAGTCAGGCTGGGGTCCGGATGGGGGGTCAGATGGGTGGGGTCAGGCTGGGGTGCTTCAGGTAGGGCCGGGGGTGGGCTTGGATGGGGGTGGGGGCTGGGGGGCGTGGAGTCAGGCTGGAAGTGGGCTTGGATGGGGGGGGCATATTGTGCAACAAAATAATTTGTAAATTGTTTGTGAATTATGTTGTCTAGTTTTGTTGTTAATTAGTTCCGTGGCACAGTAGCGAAAATGTGTTCCCATCGACCAAGAACAGCACTGAGAACAGTATAGTATATAGTACAACCGTATCATTTTAGAATGAGCAGCAAATCTGAAGTCCAGCTGAAGTCTTGAGCAGCAAATCTGAAGTCCAGCTGAAGTCCAGCCATAGATAGAGACGATGGGTTCCAGATAGTTTAATAAATTTTATAAAGACGAATGTTCCGTAACCTGAAACTCTCCAGCAGCTGGGGGGTATCTGGGGCACAGTGCTTAAAGGAACTTAAGTTCAGACACACTATATTGAATTGAATAACAAAAAAGGTTTTTAATGACAAAAGTACTAGGAAGCCTTTAAATAAAAAATCTTCTTGGCTCTTCTCAATGCTTTGATCTTGCACTGGGAGTGACAGAAGTATTTGTAATCTTAACCTCAGACTGAACTTAATGTACCCTTTAAATTCCCCCTTAAGGAGATTCAAAGACTGGACAAATAAAATACCTACTCTATCTTATGTTTATTTCATGCATACCTATCTGGTGATTGTAACGCTTCCAGTCACAGCATGTGCTTAATGAATGATATCTTCAGAGCTATGGATGCCTAGACCGGCCAGTGTGTGTGTGTGTGTGTGTGTGTGTGTGTGTGTAGGTGTGTGTGTGTGTGTGTGTGTGTGTGTAGGTGTGTAGGTGTGTGTGTGTAGGTGTGTGTGTGTGTGTGTGTGTAGGTGTGTAGGTGTGTAGGTGTGTGTGTGTAGGTGTGTAGGTGTGTGTAGGTGTGTAGGTGTGTAGGTGTGTAGTGTGTGTGTGTGTAGGTGTGTGTGTAGGTGTAGTGTGTAGGTGTGTAGTGTGTGTGTGTGTGTGTGTGTGTGTGTGTGTGTGTGTGTGTGTGTGTTGTGTGTGTGTGTGTGTGTGTGTGTGTGTGCCTGATACAGACAACAGCTGGGACTGGACTGTTGCGAGCGCACCACTGTGAAGGAAGGGTGCGCTGCATTTACAACACAAGACAAAATAGAGAGCAACAACAACTCAATTATCTCGTCGTCTTCATGATCGTGGAAGCCATAATTGTGATCGAAATGGACACTAGAGGAATCGCCCAGCCCTGTCCTACACACAAGCAAGTATACTTCCTCTTTCAGCAGAGTCTCGTTCAACGTCTCCAACCTACAAGTTCTGCGGCTGGGAATTAAAATAAAATATATACGATATTGACTACTTCTGAATTAAGCTGAAGGATCGTATATTACAACACGGGAGTGAGTTTTAACCCGATCTCCCCACCCCAATGAAACCAGAGATGGGATGAGATGGAGCAGAGTGGGTGGGGTGGGCTACAGGGGGGGCTTGGAAAAATGGGAGAGCAGGAACTGTGGCTACTTGCTGGCTTAAAAACTTGAAACCTGAGGGCTTGGGGCCATATTTTTACGAGCGTCCCGGGACTAGTGAGGAGGACCCCCTGGGGAACAGCTCTCCTTGCCGGCAGCAGTGGAACTTCAAATCTCCCATCACACGGCGTTTACGGTGCACTTAGCTTTTGTGATCGGATGTTTTAGAATGAAGATTTGAACAATGACCAAAGACAGCGGAGAGCGAGAGAGAGAGACGGTGATGTCAGCTTTCAGTCCAACGTGCAGCACCGATAGAAATAAAGTTGTATATGATCGGAGGTGGGAAGTGGTATAGTTTTAAAAATATATATATATATATAAAAAATATATAAACATGTTTTTACTTGGGAGATAAATATGATAGATTTTATTTGCAGGATGGCCAGGGACAATAGTTGCCCCTTCCTAGAAGTAGATGAGAATTATCTGGATATTAAAACACAACATAGTTGTCAGTATTTTGTCACATATTGGTACATAGCTGCATAGTACGACTATGCCACGGTTGACTTCTATTCATTATTTTAATCCATATTCAATATTATTACATTATTTATTGCCTTCCTATTACCCTGCCCATACCTGTACCTACCCCCCCCCCCCCTCCCCCATGCTGCTATGAGATCTGAACTTCCCCAAGGGGAACAATAAAGGAATCTCTTATCTTATCTCAGCACATCCAGTTTTGAACCCTGGGGCTCATTCTCCTCTAATTAGATCACGCAGCACCTCGCCCCAGGGTGGTGCATCGTGGGTGTGGATGGGCCATTTGTGTGACATCATGCTGTGGGCTTCCACTGTGATCCATTGGCCACCGCAGCGCGGGGGGAGAGCTTGCGTCCGGCAAAAGTCGACTAGAGTTACTTTCTCACGGAACATCGCTCCTTTCTTGGGGGGGGGGGGGGGGGCAACTGTCGGAGCCCAACACAACTACTCCCATTCAATAGAAGTAAATGACCCCATTCAAAACAAGCAAATGTCCCCATTCAAAAGAAGCGTTTTACCGTGCATTGTCTGATTAGATCTGAATGAGCCACAAAGGTGTTTTCAGTGATTTTGAAAACAAGGGCGGGGGGGGGGGGTATTTGACTATACCATCTCCTAGACCCCCATTTTAACTTCTGTCCTGTGGTAAGAAGAATGTTGTGCTGGCCTGTTGTATGAAGGCTGTCTGAGGCTGTTAGAGGGTCAGTATGCTGGGCTGTCCTGAGGCTGTTAGAGGGACACCGTCTGCTGGGCTGTCTTGACCCTAATGAGCAGCCTGTAGCAGGCTGACTGATGGGAGGATGTGTGTCAGTGTATGCGGTATACTTCCGAGATGCCTTCTTCCCTGAAATACTAAAAAAACAGATGTGGTGGCGGACAAGGTTTATACTGCATGCCAAACACACGCACGCACACACACACGCACGGTCCAAGGGTCAACCCCCTCCTGAGTACCTTTCCCCTGAATCGTTTGTGTGTACTTAGTCACTGATGGATGAGACAGCATTAGATGGACTCATAAGTCTATGTAATGTCCTCACATTTCACATACAGTAAACAAATGCATGTGTGTGTGTGTATGTGGGTGAGTGTATATTATACACTCACACATACATGCGCATTTGTTTATGTGAAATGTGAGGACATTACATAGACTTACATGCATTCTGTAACTAACCCTAACCTTAACCTTAACCTTAACATAACCCTAACCTCTCTGGTGGCGTGTGTCCAGGTGTTGTTAACTGAACTAACATTAGCACGTTCTCATTGCATCACCTCTCCTATCATGACCAGATACGGGTGTTAAGTCTTCAGTCAAGGTGTCCCATCCACACACTGTTTCCCAAGCACATTTAAAGCCCCAATCTGGGATTTTCTTTCTCCTACCATATCAGATTCACACCATGTTGTAGTTTGATCTGTAGATGTAACCGTAGATCATGTAACCAAAGCTGTTTGTAACTCTTTTAACCCACTTGGATCAACTAGAGAGAGTCGATCAAAACACATCTCCAGTCTCCTTTCTGGTTCCTGGTGGTGAGACTACCCATACCTTTACGTCTGGACCACTAATTGGGTGGTTCCCCTAGATTTTTTATTCAGTGGGTAGGTAACACTATTGTGTTAAGTCATACTGGCCAGCGGTACGTATGACTAGTAACTAAGAGTAGGTAAGGGATATGTACAAATATATTGTATACAGGTACTGTATGTAAAAAGGATTATATGCAGATACATTCAGACAGATATAGATATATATATATATATACAGTAAATGTAAATATATGTATACAGTATATCAAATTGTAGGGGAAACATTGTATAACACTATATATTATATAGCATGGGTGGCCACAGTAGGAATTGCACCCGCAACCCTGGCAGTGTTAGCACAATGCTCTACTGAGCTACAGGCTCACTCATTATTATAGCGCTGTTGTCTGTCGTTCTTCTTTTTCTTTAGATGTGATGCACCTTTATAGTCGGCGATGTCACTCGTTCAGTAAATCACTCTGACCCTTGTGGCCCCTCTTTATGAGGATGCTTGGCATCGATGACACTGTGTGTGTTGTTTTGTTCTCTACAGGGCTCCTGTGTAAAGGCTGTGTGCTCTTCCACAACAGGAAATAAAGATGAGCTCATCGTATGTGTGCCAGGCTGTAGCTGAGCCATGTGTGAGATAGCCAGGATCAGGCTGAACTATAAACACTGGGTTAGCTCTCGTACTACACACATACACACACACACAGACACACACACACACACACAGGTCACTGCCAACCAAAACAGCTTGCTTGCTTGCAGAGCTTGTGTGTGTGTCTGTGAGAGAGTGGCACAAACTCCAGACTGTGTAGGAGCCCCACTACTATCTGGGTGCCTTATCGGGGGGGGGGGGGGGGGGGGGGGAGACAAGCCAGGCTTTGGGCTTCTGTGCCTGGCTTGTGTTGGAATGGCAGAGGGGGTCTAGAGGGGGTCTAGTGGGGGTCTAGCGGGGGTCTAGTGAAGGTCTAGCGGGGGTCTAGTGGGGGTCTCTCTGTGTGGTGAGGGTGGGGAAAGCCTACGTTGTAAGATACTTCTTTGTTAAAAGGGACACTTTTAGTAGTCTGTTCTTCAAGCTTTTCAATGTTATTTCCATGTGTATTGTATTCTACCATACAGCACACAAGACAGTATATGAAGACGTGACTGATAAAACAAACTATCTACATAATCTGTCGGAGGTTGGAGGCCATCGGAGTTTAACAGTGCGTTCAGGAAAGGGAGAATGTTTATGAAACGTACGTTTAGAGACGGACACTCCGATTCAACTTGTTTAGGTTATCACTGCTTCTGTTTGTACACATGCACACACGCACACACACTTCCTGACCCTGATTCTCTTGAGTGCTGGTCTGTGGTCAGTGTTCAGATCCTTCCTACTAATCAGTTATATTATTCAGGGCTCCAGGGTGCGCCGGTTTTGGTCGCATTTTGCGACCAAATCTCAGTGCAGTGAGACTGGCTGTTTTCCCTTGTCGCACTGGTGCTCCCAGCAGGTCTGTCTGTCTGTGTGTCTGTGTGTATGTGTGTATAGTTTTTCCCCCCGTGGCCATGTGCGTTCAAAAAAAAATCTCTGCCTTTGATTGGTTATAACACGTGCATTATGCAAAGACCAGCCCCGATCTGGCTCTGATCATCACCCTGCCATTATTATTCGCTGAATGACGGGATAAACAAAAAAGCCATGTGACATCAACTGTCCAAATTGAAACGATAAAAAAACACAGCGTCTCATACTGGTTTCATAATACAACGTTTCCGAATGGACGTTTGGATTAAACAAAGTGTATGCAGTGATGCTTTCCCAGCGGAACACAAGCTGCTTAACGTTACACAGGTATGTTATACACGTTAATTAAGCTATGTAACGTTAGACCGCAGTCCTTTAGCTTTAGCTAACGTTAAGATAGCAGGAGCCGTCGGCCAACAAAGCTGTTTCAACAAATGTATTCACAAAATGGATTATCATTCAAACGTTATTCAAGCCTTCCGTGACCAGTAAGTAGGTACATCTACTACTCAACCGCAGCAATGTGCGCCATGTGCTTAAACTTTGCTAGCAGGGAGCTAAATTCACTTTTTGACTCACCGACCAGTGGCGGGTAGATGGGAAGAATCTACCCACCAAGCATATTTCTTACCTGCCAACTTTTTTTTGATTAAAAAAAAATAATTATTTTATATAAATTTTTTTTTAATAAAATATATATATTATATAATCATACTTGTAGTTGTATTATCTGCGAGACATCGCCACCTCGCTGTCTGCAAACAGCTCCACTGTCTGTGTGTATACTCGAGTGGCCTCCAGCTCCAGCAAGGATTCTCCGGCGCTGCAGCTGGCCCCTAAACTCTACATTCAGCATGAAAGGATTCTCCTGTGCTGCAGCTGGACCCTATTCAGCAGCCCTCATGCGATGTAAGCCAGGGGCTCGAATACGCATGTTTTAGGACATTGATGTCAGGAGCTATCTGTAGCTCCTGCTGGATGGCGTTGGGACAACGCCTCAGTGAACTATTTAGTTTACTGCGACATTTCGTAGTGACTAGTGAGCTAACGTGGGCTACCTAGCCAACGGAGGTATTATGCACTGGACTATTGCTGGAGCAGTTGTTGATGTCGGGAGCTATCAGTAGCTAGCCGGCTGGATAACGTTACACAATGCCTCATGTATTAAACTAAAAGTGAATAGTTGACTGGGTCATTTTGTAACAGTAGCTAACATTAGCTCACGGAGGTCCCTCTGACTAGACTAACGTCACGGTGACTGTCCGAGGCAATAGCCTCTGTTTACATGCAGCATACAGAAACAGGTGCGGGAGGGGTAGGAGGAGCAGTGCGCGGTGCGCTGCATGTCTGTGCTGAGACAGCGAGTGAGAACTCCGCTAAGAAACGGATCATGATTTTCGGTTTTCACATGACTATTTGATTGCCCGCCACACGGCGGGCAGACCTCTCAGTGGGAGTCGCCAAACGTAAAAACTGACCGCCAATGGCACTTGGCGGGCTCTAGTTTCGCCCCGTTTGCTAGTCAAGACTTGACAGTACGCTTACGCTGGGTTGAGGCACGGGCGGAAGTGGCAATTTTTCTAAATAAAATACCCAAAAGACTATTAGTATAGGGAGGTGTAGTGGTTACTTCCTGGTCTATAGGGAGGTGTAGTGGTTACTTCCTGGTCTATATGGAGGTGTAGTGGTTACTTCCTGGTCTATAGGGAGGTGTAGTGGTTACTTCCTGGTATATAGGGAGGTGTAGTGGTTACTTCCTGGTCTATAGGGAGGTGTAGTGGTTACTTCCTGGTCTATAGGGAGGTGTAGTGGTTACTTCCTGCCTGGTCTATAGGGAGGTGTAGTGGTTACATGATTGCTGTTTCGGGCCAGTCCATCATCTTGAAAACACAATGTATTTGCCCATTGCCCATTTCTAAATCGTCTCGTTTAAAACAAATAAAGCATCAACATTTGCATGGTGTACCTTTCTGTGCGTATTCATCCACAATCTATAGCTCAACATGAAAATATTCGCAATTAATTGTAAAAAAAGAAATCGCTGAATTTAATTTCAACCAAAAATGCTTAACAAATAATGTTAGTGATAGAAGGGAACTCATTTTGTGCAAAAATGGAAAGCTTTCCAAATGTTCATGAGGTAGAATTGTTACAATAGCCGATAATCAATTTTCCCAAAGATAAATCCCAATACGGGTGGACCTCGCAGGCGGTCCAAAGTGACGTCAGACTACACCTCCCTATTTAGGAGCAAATTGTTTGCATGATTAAAAACGATGGTTCGAAGTTCGAACATCCGTTCGAAAAACCCTGGCGAATGTTCGAATCCCAAAAACAGGCTTGGGACAGCTCTAACTGGAGCTGAGCTGAATGTGTTTAAATAGACATAAAAAGGTGAAGGATTGGACTTTGCGAGCTAACTGTAATACAATGTTATTTTTTACAATAATTTACATAACATCTTAAGAAATTACTAATGTGTATGGAAACTGACAAAAAAGGTAATGGTAAAGGTAACGCTTAAAATGCATTATTGCAGCGGCAACATTTTTGGGTGCACCTAAATGATGTGCTGGTGCACCTAAATTAAAAAGTTAGGCGCACTGGTGCAACCAATGTAAAAAGTTAGTCTGGAGCCCTGTTATTATTTAAAAAGAAGAAAAAAGAATAATAATAACATAAAACAAATCAGGAGAACAGAATATCCACAGAAAACCTGTGTTAAAAGCCAGGCATCCTAAGATGAAAACATAACATGTACATCCTTTAGCAGGGAAACTGATCTAACAATAGCCTGTTCAAGCTGCTGCGCCTCCGCATACATGCAGCAAGAACAGAGAGACTCAGACTCAGCTTCTTCCCCCAGGCCATCAGAACACTGAACACTGATCTCTCCACACACAAGCACACTTGAACACACACACACACCACACATCCTCACTTGCACTCTCACACACACTACAAAAAAAATTCACTTTAAGAAACATAACATACATTAGCATATTATTGTATATAGTACTTTACCTTAATTCTTAAGCTTAGCATTGTATTTTATTCTTATTACTTTTTAGCATGTCTATTTTATTATCTATTCTATTATTTGTATTTTTGCACAATCGAGGCGGGCATGGCCACCTTCATTTCACTACATGTCTTGTGTATACGTGACAAATAAATCTCTTGAATCTTGATCCCAAGTCAGAGCTTATAGGCGGAATCCTCACTCCGAGGCAGATTTCTTACTCTGAGCTGGGTCAAAGATCAAAGAGACCACTCAGACAATCACATTGGATTAAAGGATGAGGGAGGGGAGTGACCTAAATGGATGACACACAAGTTAGAAGGGAATTATATGAATTCTATAGGCTACTTCAGTCTCTGCATTATGTCACCACATTCCCAGAGGTGGTGAGAGCATAAACTAAGCAACAGTTGTGATTGGATGATCAAGAAAGAAGTCATGTATAGGCATGCTGCCTATATGCGCAACTCTTAATAATAATAATAATAATTACTTGCATTTATATAGCGCTTTTCTAGACACTCAAAGCACTTTACAATGTAGGGTGGAAATTGCCTCCTTCACCACCACTGGTAGCACCCAACCTTGGGCTACGCAGGCTCAATGGCTACAATACACTGGCACCCGGCACCCGGCACACATCACACTACACAATGGCTAAACGGCTCAGGAGACAGGGATTGATATCAGCCAATTAAGGGGAAGGGATGATTAGGTGACCTTGATGTCAGAGACCTGATTGGGAATTTGGCCAGGAACGTCGGGGAACCCCCTACTCTTTACGATAGTCGACCTGGGTTCATTAACGACCGAATTCAGTCAGGACCTCGGTTTAGCGTCTCATCCGAAGGACGGCACTTGCAGCTGTACGGTGTCCCTATCACCGTAACAGGGGGATTGTTACTGACAAGTCCAGAGGACAGAGTGCCCCCTGCTGGACAACAACACCACTTTCCGACAGCAGCCTTGACCAGGGCTTGAACCGGTGATCTTCCGATCATGAGTCCGGAGCTCTACTCATGTAGCCACGCTGCCGCTTAAATCCCTGAAATATGTCTATCATTCTGCTCTCAGATTCATCACTAATGACCAATTCTGAGTGGTTTATCCTGCCCCCCGGGGCATATGGCCCTGAGCCATTGTCTTATATATCTCATCCTGTATACATACGCTTGCAGTAGTTCTTAGTTCTATCCATTACTCAATTTCACAATTTCTTAACCAATGCATATGCTCACTACATGTATTGCTCCATCTCCGCCCACTACAAACATGGGAACTCTCTAACCCCCCCCCCCCCCCCTTTCTCCATCCCTTCCTTAATTTTTGTAACAGTGTGTGCGATTCCTCAATGCAAATCGACGTTAAGCGATCCACCAAAGACCGCCCCTGGCTGGTTTCAACGCGAGTACAATAGCAAACGCAAACCAAACGCTCCAGAACCGAATACAGTTGACTTCCAGTCGGCTCCCACTACAGAACAAGGACAAAAAAACACACAACAAGTGACCATTGTTGATAGAAAAAGACCGTCTCTTGGCCATGTTTTGATATTAACAAATACAATCAGTGAACGAGACGGGAAGCCAAACGGCGGTAGTGGTAAATGTTGCCTAGCAACACTCCAAACATTCCAATGAAACCATCTAACGTCTACAGTATACCAAGATGACAGGGGTAGGGAGGTGACATGGGGTATGTATGGCGATCCCGTCACCATGCATGCATAATTATGTATGTGCGTTGATGGCAAACTAGCCTAGACGTTGATGTCCCCCTGAGAAAGAGGTGGGAATACACTCTTAAAGCGTGTCAAGACATAACGAGCAACTTAAAGAGGTAATGGACGTCAACAACAGGATGTGTGAGAAACAGCAGGCGTTATATTCAACAGGATTTGATGTGTTTACTTAGCACCCACTGAGAGGGACACACACACACAGTCACACACAGTCACACACGCACACACACACGATTCATAAGAATCTCCTTTGCTATAATATAACACGCCTTGCATCCAGAGCAACACCAGCCTGGTTATAGTAACTCTATGCTAGCATCAGACTCAGATCAGTTGAATTGTTCCAACACAACTGCCTCGATCAAGGAATATATTCGGCGATGACGTTGGTTACCGTGTGGTGACGGAGCCTGTTGCACTTTGTTGACTCTCGGCTGCATGACAACGATAAAGATTCTGCCTCATAAAGTGTACGGGCAAAAACCGCCACTCCAGAATGTTAATTATAATAAGAATAATAAACTGGACTTTTTGAAAAAGTCTTTATTTATCATGCAGTGACACACACATGCGATGGGCGGCACACACAGGAACACACGCATGCAATTTTCTTTGAGTCGCCGATGAAATTGAGTCTCTGCGCTTGACCCATTCCATCGTCCTTCCCTCCCCCAAGGGCAGCCGGGAGCAGATGAGGGCTGCAGCGTGGGGCCGCGCCCCGGGGACCGATCCAAGTGCTCCTGTCCGTCTTCGTCAGGGAACGCTACAGCGTTAGCGATCTGTTGTGCATGTTTTTCCATTGGGTTTATCTTATCGGGGGGGAAACCCTTGCGAGCACGGGGGGAACATGCAAACTCCACACAGAAAGGCCCGGGAGATACCCCACCTGGGTACCTGGCAACGCGGAAACCTGGTCCCCAAGCGGGAATCGAACCCTGGACCTTCTAGCTGTGAGGTGACAGTGTTAACCACTACACCACTGTGCCGCTAATTAGTGAGTGAATCCGGGTCTATACCCAAACATCGTTACCAGACATTCATGTAATTTCCCTGGTTGTTCCAGGGCTTCCAGAAGGGTTTGGGTTTAGGGTAGGTTACGGTTATGGTAGGGTTAGGGTTAGGGTCATCAGAGTTGCTATGAGTGAGCTAGAGCCTAGACGTAGTAGACGGGACAGGAAGTGACATTAAAATAGGAAGTGTTGTAGAGAGGTCGAATTGAACCACTTTCAGCCGACGGGTGGAACACATCCTGGGTCAAAAATCAAAGTCGCAAGTCAGAGCGGTTAGAGGAAGAGGGGGAGAGAGAATAATGTGTGAGAAAGAGATGGAAAAGAGATGGAAAAAGATGGTCACAAAACTGACCATGAGATAATGACTGGAAAAATCCCCCCCCTCCCCCTATACACACACACACACATACCTCATCTCTTCCGATCACTGGGGGTCTTCTGAGTCAAAAGGCTACCCCCCCCCCCCCCTCTCCCCAGCACACACACAACAATTTTTCCACCACTACACTATCACACTGACCCTTAAGTAAGTGCACCCCTGCTAGTCACCCCCACACACACATATTCCAGAAGTTGCTCAACTAATAGGCTACACCGTCTCCTCCCATTCTCAAACACAGCTGCCAGATGCAGAAAGAGCGTTACTACAGTTAGTCTCTCTCAAGCATGCATTTCTCTCTCTCTCTCTCTCTCTCTCTCTCTCTCTCCTTCTGTCTGTCTCTCTCTTTCTTTCTATGTTTGTCTGTCTATCGGTCTCTATCTCTCTCTGGCTCTCTCACACACACACAACTCAAATATTCAATATTCCAGAGGTTCAACAAGGTTCAACATCGGTCTGCCTCTGTGTATGCTGGATAGAAACTGGGTCATGGTGTTCCTCCTCGCCGTAACTTCCAGTTCAGTTTTGAATCCTCTGCCAGGGGAAGAACCTTGTTTGGGCGCGTCGACTTCTCAACTCAACTCCTCCATTTACTGAACTACGTCAGGTGGATGTTTTTGCTACAGTGTTCTCTCTTGACTTCTGTCTTGGCCTTCTAGAACTCCACAGCTTTCAATGGCCAGTAGGCTAGCAGGGCTCGTCAGTACGAACTTTTAAGTATTCATTTCAGTTGAATTTATAAGAATATTATGAATTTGAATGCAAAATCACCAGTTGAAATGTATGAAAAACGTCTGTAGCCTATATTTTGGCGCATTCTCAAACGCTGCTCTTGAACGTAACGTAACTTAAACCCGTTCACTGATTCAGTCACACAAATCTCATGGTGAAGTTCCCCTGCTAGCTAGTTTGTTGTTAGCACATGTGCTAACTGCTACTAACACTACTCCTCAACATCAGAGTCACTGTTTGGAACATATTTGTATCATGTTGTTTTCACAGCGAGATTCAGCAGACGGACACTGTCGTCTATAGACTTCAGTATCAGTATTAGTCCTCTACAGACTAATATGAGGATACATGTTCATACTAGCACTACAATTAGCTGAAAATGAGTGCAGATTGTCCCAGCCATGTACTGATTGCATTGGTAAATATGATACTGAAGATAGTTGCCATTATGACATTGAATGTTCTGTTCTCCAAATTCTAATCTCATTGAGTGTGATCGGTCATAGACCTGAAAGGGTTAAAAATGTGAGATTCTGAAACACTGACGCATGCCAGCAGAAGCATGCTGACGGTCTTCTGAGCAAAGGTGTGCAGATCTTTACATGCTCAAATGACACCACTTAACATTAATCATAATAATAAGGTTGATCTGGGAGGAATTTTAAATGGAAGGTTGACATTTGAATGACGTGTGAAGAGAGTGAGAGAGCAGGGGAGAGAGAGAGAGAGAGAGGGGGGGGGGGGGGGGGAAAGACATACAGAGGTGTATTCATTTGTTTGTATCCAGTGCTCAAGATCGATTTAGTGCATTTGAAGCTGAACGTATGAACTTGCTGAATGCTGACTGACAGCTCTAGTCAAAACGAGAAAACAAGCAGCACGACAGAGGAAGAATTCACGATGGAAGGATGAGCAGAGAAGACTGAAGGGGGGGGGAGCGAGAGAGAGCGAGAGAGAGAGAGACAGCAGTATGGCACCCTGGACATGAGCTGACATGCCTCCCCCCTCTCTTTACTGTGCCCAGGAGGAGCGGAACACATAAAAGGGAGGAGGGGTGGAGGAGGGGTAGTTGATAGCAGATGTGAACAAGAAGAGAGATGACAGAGCAGGCAGACAGACAGACAGACAGACAGGCAGACAGACAGACTACATACATGCAGACATACTACATGCATGTATGCAGACAGACAGTGGGGGAGGGGCAGAGAGAGAGAGAGTGAGACACAATGTCATATTTGAGTTGAATTGAATTGCTGAATTGTAATGTGATTGAATGTTTTTTTTTATTACATTATTGTCGATATGACTGTTGATATTTTCAGACGATTGTTCATTTGATTTTATTATTATTTGTCAATAATATACACAATATTTTCTGTACTGTATAATATTCATACTGTATTGTATAATATTCTCGTCTGTCGTACCAATAAAGCTTATTTGAAATTGACACAGAGAGGGTGAGGGAAGGAGAAAGAGATTAGAGATACACAGAAATTGAGAGACACAAAGTGAGAGAGAGACTAAGTGTGAGAGAGAGAGAGAGAGAGAGAGAGAGAGAGAGAGAGAGAGAGAGAGAGAGAGAGAGACAAGAAAGAAAGAAAGAAAGAAAGCGACAGAAAGCGGGTGAAGAATCCTGTGGTTCCGAGTAATGATCCCTCTCCCGACACGATGATTACTATCTGCTCTAACTCACAAAGGGCCACATGCTCTGGAACACACCGCTTAAGTCTATTTCTAAGTCAAGAGCTTGGTTTCGTCAGATATGAGAGAGAGAGAGAGAGAGAGAAAGAGAGAGAAAAAGAAACGCTGTGACATCACAGGATTCCAAGTATGTCCATGTGCACGCCATGTGTCCTGCCAATGGAGCTATCCCAACTGCACCAGTCCATTCTGAATGCTGTGTGTGTGTGTGCTCGTATCTTTTATCTTTGCGAGGACCAAAAGGCCCCACAAGGATAGAACAATGACCTAAATCCTTTACAGTGAGGACATTTCGGGCGGGGTCCTCACCTCAGCACTGCTGAGAACGTCCTGTACTCAAAACTAATTTGACTGGGGGCCGGGGGGGGGCGTGTTCTCACCCGTGGTCGTATGGGTTTCCTCCCACACAGTATAAAAGACAGGCGTGCTATAGGTCCATACTCCTGCCATTGCCTTTGACCAAGACACTGGCACTGGGGCGGCACGCGGTCGTGTAGTGGTTAACACTGTCGCCTCACAGCTATAGAAGGTCCTGGGTTCGATTCCCGCTTGGGGACGACCAGGTTGCTGTGTTGCCAGTTACCCAGGTGAGGTATCTCCCGCGCCTTTCTGTGTGGAGTTTGCATGTTCTCCCCCTCTGTGCTCGCAAGGGTTTCCCCTCGCGATAAAGATAAACCCAATGGAAAAACATGCACAACAACAGATCGCTAACGTTGACGAAGATGGACAAGAGCACTTCGATTGGTCCCCGGGCGCGGTGCACGCTGCAGCCCTCGTCTGCTCCCGGCTGCCCTGGGGGGGGGGAGGATGACGGGATGGGAGGTGCAGAGAACATTTCGTCAGCGACGACTCAATGCATGCGTTAGTTATGATGGGTCAAACAAACGTGCAGACTAAGCAAATCACACCGAAACAATCTGAATGGATAAATATTACTCCAGAGAAATGTATCTAATTTATATTTAAAAAAATATATAAGCATTTCACTCATCATTTCAAGGGAGTGTTCTCTTTTAGGCACGGTTATTATTACTAAATATAGAAGAGTAAACCGGAGAAAAATTGAACCTTCTAATTCTAAATATGACGCAGCTCCTGAGGCCTAACAAAATTAATAGTTGGTTTCAGGTTGCCGACCGACCCTGCCGATTTAGGTGCGACCCAATATATTTTATGAGTTTTAAAAAAAAATTATAAAAAAAAAAAAAAAAAAAAAAATCCTTTTTTTTTTTTTTTAAAGAATAAAGTTTCATAGAAATCTTAGTCAAACATTTAGTATTATGGATATTAAACATGCTGGCAGAGTACATGCATCCATGTTGTTGTGAACATTTTAATTAAATAAAGAAATTCCCTATCCATAGTCGCCGTGGGAAAGAATAAAATAAAAAAATAAAATAAAATAAATTCCCTACCTACCCATGGCCAAACTGACAACCAACCTGAAACCAACTATTAATTTTGTTAGGCCTGAGGGTTTATAATCGGACCATCCTGCTCCACGCCTGAAGGAATAACACGGTTTGTTTGTACGGGTGGGGAGAATATTCTTTGTTTGCTATCATACAAGGAACAGGACACAGGTACTCATACTGAACACAAAGGACTATACTATACTCAGGTCAAGTTGTACCCAGAGAGAATCAGGTTTCATATCAAGGTTTATATATTGTACACAGGAGTGTAGGCCGCACAAGCCCGATCTGGCTTAAAATATGTAAATAAATCACCACATTACTGACACATAGCCGAGGGCTGAACACGATATGGACAAAATATCACATTGCCATTATTATATAGCGAGGGCTGTCCTCGACAGAAATCTAGTGCTCAACAGAGATGTGCTCATCATTTTATATCTAATGCTCAACAGAGATGTGCTCATCATTTTATATCTAGTGCTCAACAGAGATGTGCTCATCATTTTATATCTAGTGCTCAACAGAGATGTGCTCATCATTTTATATCTAGTGCTCAACAGAGATGTGCTCATCATTTTATATCTAGTGCTCAACAGATATGTGCTCATCATTTTATATCTAGTGCTCAACAGAGATGTGCTCATCATTTTATATCTAGTGCTCAACAGAGATGTGCTCATCATTTTATATCTAGTGCTCAACAGATATGTGCTCCTCATTTTATATCTAGTGCTCAACAGAGATGTGCTCCTCATTTTATATCTAGTGCTCAACAGAGATGTGCTCATCATTTTATATCTAGTGCTCAACAGAGATGTGCTCCTCATTTTAAATCTAGTGCTTATCAGAGATGTGCTCCTCATTTTAAATCTAGTGCTTATCAGAGATGTGCTCATCATTTTATATCTAGTGCTTATCAGAGATGTGCTCATCATTTTAAATCTAGTGCTCAACAGAGATGTGCTCTTCATTTTATATCTAGTGCTCAACAGAGATGTGCTCTTCATTTTATATCTAGTGCTGACCAGAGATGTGCTCCTCATTTTAAATCTAGTGCTCAACAGAGATGTGCTCATCATTTTAAATCTAGTGCTGACCAGAGCTGTGCTCATCATTTTATATCTAGTGCTCAACAGAGATGTGCTCATCATTTTATATCTAATGCTCAACAGAGATACGTGCTCATCATTCTTCAGTAAATAACTCACTCAGCAAGGGGGAAAAAACATAAAAATAGTCTTGATCAACTAAAACCAAAGTCACCAAACCGACCCATTAATCGACTCAGATGTTAGTCAAAATATCTTTTTAGTTTAAAAAATCTTCCAATAACACAGCATATTGTGGGAATACGTGTGCCTGCTATGTACGTGTAAAACTATGGCATTACCCTGTCTCCTATTGGATATACCGCTGATGATCAACTTAAGGCAACGTCCTTCCTTGTAGCAAACATTTGAAATCGTTTGGGAAATGTCCACATTGCAGTATTCTTGATATTGCATTATTTCATGCTTCTAAAATCAACACAAATCCAAATTTCAGCCCAAAGAAGGCTAATAGGACTGGATGCCCTCTGCCTTGGTGAGATGGTGTGTCATCATCACACACAGGTCAGCGGGAGCCACCGCGTTACCATAGCAACAGCCACAGAGCAAGACTGGAGAGTGACACAACGTGGGGAAAGTGACCACTGACCACCAGTGAAAACTACAAAGGGTCAACTGTACAAAACACACAGCATGTGTGTCAAGATGACAGGGTGTCAATGGATCACTACGTGGCCGACAGGGAGCCTTCAATTGTTGTTCAGTAGGGCAGCCACCTCTCGGCCCATTAGTGGGTCGGTTTGGTCTTTAGGTCAACCAAGTTTTCCTTGTTTGTCTATTTTTTACTTTGAATGAGTTATGTCCTGAACAGATCTCCGTTAAGCACTAGATTTAAAACTATAAACTCATCTCTGTTAAGCACTATATTTAAAATGATAGAGAGACAGACCGATAGAAACAGAGAGACAGACATAGACAGAAACATAGACAGACAGACAGAGAGATAGACACAGATAGAGAAACAGACAGAAAGAGAGAGATAGATAAACAGACAGAAAGAGAGAGAAAGAGAAACAGATAGATAGACAGAGAGACAGACAGACACAGAGACAGAGAAACAGATATATATAGACACAGAAAGAGACAGACAGAGAGAGAGAAACAGACAGAAAGAGAGAGAGAAAGAGAAACAGATAGATATAGACAGAGAGACACACAGAGATAGACTGAGAGAGAGAAACAGATAGATAGACACAGAAAGAGACAGAGAGAGAGAAACAGAGAGATATAGACAGAGAGAGACAGACATAGACACAGACTTAGACAGAGAGAGAGAGAAACAGACAGAAAGAGATAAAGAGAAACAGAGCGATATAGACAGAGAGAGAAACAGAGAGAAAGAAAGAGGGAGAGACCCAGACACAGAGACACAGAGACACATAGACACAGAGAGAGACATTGACATAGACAGAGAGAGAGAGACATAGACACAGAGAGAGAGACATTGACATAGACCGAGAGAGAGAGAGAGAGAGAGACATTGACATAGACCGAGAGAGAGAGAGAGAGAGAGAGGCCACTCAGGGAACAGGATACCCAGCCCCAGTGGAGAACAGGCACTGCTCTGTGAGCACATGGAGAAAGTCAGCTCTGTTTACTTAGACCATGTGTGTGTGTGTGTGTGTGTGTGTGTGTGTGTGTGTGTGTGTGTGTGTGTGTGTGTGTGTGTGTGTGTGTGTGTGTGAAATTACACTTCTCAATTATGAGTACCCTATGTGTGTGTGACGTGTGTGTGTGTGTGTGTGTGTGTGTGTGTGTGTGTGTGTGTGTGTGTGTGCACGTGTCTATATTTTCAGCCTCAGGCATCTGATAACATTGGTATCTTGCCTGTGCTGAGAACGTGTTAGTTTGAGTTAGATTGTGTGCAAGCCACACACGCACGCATGCACACACCAGGTATTCTGCACATGAATACATTATCTCTCTCTCTCTCTCTCTCACACACACACACACATACACATACTACTACTACCAATACTACTAGCGCTAGTAAACCCTCCTCTCTGTGTAGAGTAAACCCTCCTCTCTCTGCGTCTCTCTCTATCCAGATGTGCCTGCAGTGAGAACACCATGTGCTGAAAAGGCTCAGCAGCAATGTGAGCCTCAGGCCTTGGCCCTTGTCCAGACTAAAACGATTTTGATCTTTTTCGTTTTCGTAAAAAACAAAAACGTCTCAAGATAATAAGTGCATGCCACAAATTTACAAAATAAATGTCTTTCCTGTTTTAGACATCGCTCTTTTATTTTGAAAACCCACGACCGGAAGTGTTGTCGTTGTTTTTGATAACTTGTGCCGTCCGGTTCCGTGCTCTTGAGCTGACCTAGTTTCCAGAGACATACACCGCGGCACAACGTATGTTCGGGAGTGGAGAGAGAGAGAGAGAGAGAGAGAGAGAGAGAGACCGCGGCTCAAACTACCTGTGTTGTATTAAAGTAATTGATTGATGTTTAACTTGTACCTGTGTCCAGTAGGGGTGTAACGGTACGCGGATACGTACTGTACCGCGTCAATGTGGTCCTCCGGTACAGTACGGGCTGTGCACCGTACGATTGCAACGGTGCGGAACCTTTTTTTGCTGAACTTAAATCCCCGCGGCCCCACGTAATTTATCAACAACACTGCGGTCTGCTGTGAGCATTATAAAACAAACGTGTGTTTAACCGACCGTGAATTAAAGTGTCAATGCTGTTTGTCATTTTAACAGCAGATACCTTCTTAAATGCCACATCGTCCCGACAGAGCGGTGTTGACGGGGAGCTCTGATGGGTTCGCTTGGTGGTGTTATTAGCATTGAACAGCTAACCGAAAGCTAGCGTTAACTAACGTTAAAGGTTTAGCCATAACGTTACCTTGGCTAAAGTTGGGGCTATTCATAATCCAGCAATAATGGCTGCAGACCTGCAAGCAAAGTACAGCAAGTTGGCAAAGGAGTATTCCAACGTAAATCACATTTTCACCAGTAACGTTAACTTAGTCTTTCCATCTCCCGGTAGCTCATGCTAGCTAACCTAGCTCACGTTAACGTGATCACTGATCGACCACCTCGCGTACACAATTAATGACAATGACATGTTGCGGACAGCCATATCGGTGACAATGTTTAGCTTTTAGTGCCAAATGATAAGAGTCTGAGGCGGAGTCTCAAAAGAGAATGTTGAATATTTATTGTGCAAAAATCACAACAGATCCTCTGTGCTACTTCAACGGAGCCTTCTGGAAGCAAGTGCAGCAACGAATAATGTCCGTGTGGATCATTGGAGTAGGGTCTCCCCCCCCTCTCTCTCTGTCCATCTCACCCTCTCTCTGTGTCTGTATGTCTCTCTCTCTCTCTCTGTCTGTCTCTCCCCCCTCTCTCTCTCCCTCTATATATCTCTCTCTGTCTATAAGGAATTTAAGGCATAGAATGACTGGCTTGCTTGTCTCTCTCTCTCTCTCTCTCTCTCTGACATAGAATGGGTATACTCAGCTACTGAATATATATTATTCACAAGAGAGAAAAGCTGGGTTTGGCTTGGTGTCCTTGTTGGCTCTGGGGCAGACCAGAGGGCAGTTTGTAGGCGTGAGGACACATGCCCCATGCGCCCCCCCCCCCCCCCCCACACATTATAGTGACTGCACTAATTGTGAACATAATGGTACATATTAATGACTATCTCTACTAAGTAACAAAATAATAAAAGTCTAAAATAGATAGCCTAAGAGAAATAATAGGTCAAATGGACGAAATATTATAGACAAAAAGCATCTCTCTATCTCTACCTACCCCCCCCCCCCCCCCACTCCCTCTCACTCTCGCTCACCCGCTCTCTGAACTGCCTTCAACTTGCTATAGTGTCAAGTGCTGTTGCTCTGGGTTACTGTACTGGTTCTCCAGTAGCTAATGTATTTAACATGCTAATCACTTTACCATGAATGACTTTGCTCGGCCCAAGCACAGGACTGAAGACTCACTCTTCTCTTGGAAAGTAATGAACAGAATGTTCTAACTAACAGTCATGAATATCACACAACCACACATTGGACAAAATGTCACGACTATCACACCACAACGGGGCACACTATGTGTTGCAAGACGTACGACATCATACAGCACAAGTCATAAGGGACAGAACAGACGGCACACGTGTTTTGGTTGCAATCTGTAATTTATCAGACAGACCTTTGCACAGTCTTCTTGCCCACACACACTCAGAGGCCAACGTCTTATCAAATAATGGTAATGCCTGTCGAGTTAAACCATCAAGTCATATAAAAGAGATTAATTTGAATATGAATATTGATACCCCCACTATCTGCGCTCAACCATCAAAACATCATAAATAGACAATTTGAAATCCACGACCACCGTGACTAATGTGTACTGAACTATTGGAATTTAAGAATTTGAACTATTATGTGGTCGTCACATGATCGTAACTCAAAAGCGGTTTTGAATTCCAGAAAGGCCCCCCGACGACTAACTCTGTTTAAACACCAAGTGATAGAAAATGTATAATTGAAAATTTCACAAACACCACCACAACCACAACGGTCTGTGTTTGGTTGTGAAGGACAGTCCAATCTATCGCACTCCGGGACTCTTAATACTAATGTTATGCCTTAACGCATGGTTTGAACACATGTTTTGTTGCAAACACTGAGGAGCTTGATTTCGAAGTACTGGTTATGTTACAAAACGTTGTCTCAAGATCTAACCTAAATTAGTTTAATAATATTCAGTCATTATTTTGACATACTAGCGCAGACAACTGTTTGACGGGAAAGAAGACACAGTGAAAAGCCTTGCAGCTTAACAGACATCTTTGCCCCTTTTAAAAAAAGGAGACAGTGTCATAAATGCAAAGAATTCTTGCGTTGATTTAACTGGTGGAAACAAGGCCCATGCCTGTGAACCACTACTAGGGCAAGTAGACATGAATATGCAAATCAGAAACAAACATCAATTGATATTTATAAGGAATTCCAAGTCGGCAGCTTATTCTTACCACTAGATGTGTCAATAGCTACTCAGCTTTTTGTGTATTCTGCCGCTAAAGGTGTTGAGTTACCATACTGGACCATGATAGGTTAGTTAGATCTATTAGTGAAATCACACATGCAACTCAGATTTCAGGGAAGTACAGCGAAGCTCTCTCTCCAGGGGGAACAATGTTAAGAAGGCAGACAAGTTCTGCACAAATAACAATCTATATAGTCAAAGTCATACTTCCAAGAGGAGTCAACCATGAAAGCAGTTTTTGAGTGGAGGCGGATCTTTAAAAATCAGTAGCCTTCATTGTGAAAGACAAAAATGACCAAAAGTCACAGACAGGCATATCCAAATGTCAGTATGGCTCACCTGTGGAAAAAGGTTTGGAACCTATATTCCCTTTTATATTATTCTAGGTGTGTTGTTTTTTTGTCCTCTTTGTGTGAGCAAACACCAAGACAGATTCCTTGTAGTATGGCATACTTGGCAATACACCTCATTCAGATCAGCGGCAATTCCTGGCCTGAAGCTTCCTGCTATGCTGACAATGGTTTTACTAATGGTATGTGAATGGAGACGGTAAAAGACACAAACTTCATACCAATGTAATGGTATTGTACCCTAACCTGAAATACCTGCAGCGAAGTGATGGGAAGTGAGAGAGAGTGAGGGGGGGGGGGGGGCAGAGAGAAGAGACAGAGATGGGGGGGGGGGGGACTGAGAGAGAGCGGGGAGCAGATAGAAGAAACAGAGAGACTGAGAGAGTGTTTTCTTTCTTATTAATGATAATGGGAGAACCAGGCGTGAGGAACACATACACACACACAGCTGAAAGCTGTTTGCATTGTTGTTGTTGTGATGAATGTCATGTCAACCAACCCTGAGGAGTGTGTGGATCATTTGAATTCCATCAAGACCATGGATAATGTAATATGTGATAAACTATCAAGTCTTAACCCTTTCACTACCACACTACCAAAGGGTTAGCCCTTTTACTGCAACAATACACCATTTCACTGCCACACGACAAAGGGTTAACTGTCGCCTCACAGCAAGAAGGTCCAGGGTTTGATTGCCGCTTGGGGACCAGGTTTCCGCGTTGCCAGGTACCCAGGTGGGGTATCTCCCAGGCCTTTCTGTGTGGAGTTTGCATGTTCTCCCTGAGCTCGCAAGGGTCCCCCCCCCACATCAGATCGCTGACGCGGTCGCATCCCTGACGAAAACGGGCAGGAGCACTTGGATTGGTCCCCGGGGCGCGGTACCTACGTCTGCTCCCGGCTGCCCTTGGGGGGAAGGACGACGGGATAGGTCAAGCGCAGAGCAGTGCATGTGTGTGTGTGTTCCTGTGTGTGTGTGCCGCCCATCACTGCATGTCGTTGCATGCCGAATAAAGACTTCTGAGTTAAGTCCTGCATTATTAACCACACTACAGAAGGTTAACCCTTTCACTACCACACTAGACTGTATATAGTGTGGTAGTGAAGGGGTTAACATTCTGTAGTGTGGTAGTGAAAGGGTTAAAGAGAGGTAGAGGGGAGGTTTTTAGAAAATGCCACAACCATTTGCGACACCATCGTCACTCAAAGTTGTTTTGAATTCCAGAAAGACCCCGACTACTATCGCTGTTCTAAACACCAAGCCATACAAAAGAGATTATTCTCCTGACATAAATGTATGTCTTGTGTGAGTGAGTGAGTGAGTGAGTGAGTGAGTGAGTGAGTGAGTGAGTGAGTGAGTGAGTGAGTGAGTGAGTGAGTGAGTGAGTGAGTGAGTGAGTGAGTGAGTGAGTGAGTGTGTGTGTGTGTGAGTATGTGTGTTGTGTGTGCACATGTATGATAAGAAGATAAGAATAAACTTTATTGTACCCGAGGGGAAAATTTACTTGGAACATCAGTGCTGCATCATTCTGCGATAACAGTGTAAACAAAGAAGAAAAAAAGATATATACTATCATTCATTCACTCATTCAGTTAGTAAAAAGGACTTCAGACAAATATGACCATACATAGAGACATGCAACCATAATTAGTAGGTAAACTCATTTCAAAACTTCAAAAAGCTTGTGCGTGTGTTGTGAGTGTATGTGCATGTGCGTTTGTGCGTGTGTGTGTGTGTGTGTGTGAGAGTGTATGTGTGTGTGTGTAACCTAAGGAATGAGCAGAGGAACAAAGAAACCACTCTGTTCTCATGCCATCGGAGAAGATCAACCTTTCCTCTTCTCCTCCCTCTCTCTTTCTATCCCTCTCTCTCTACTTCTCTCCAATACACACACAGACCCTCGCTCCTTCTATCTCTCTCCATTTCTCCTTCTCTCGCCTATAATGTCCTGCTACCTCACCTTCTTTCTCTCTCTCTCCATCTCTCTCTCTCCCTTCCCCCAGTCCAATACACCTACTATCATTCCTATAAACTGGGTGCGGGCCACGTGATTGGCATGGAGTAGGGATTCACGTTCAACACGTTCTTCTGCATCATCATCAACATTGTCCTCCGTTTAAGCGACTACTCTCGTCTAAAACCGCTGAGAAGTACTCAGGAGGAGCTCAGTGTTTCAGGTCACGCAACGCTACTTTGCGGGTTTTGTGTTTCTTACTGTCGTTGCGTGACTTCAAAGTTTCAAGCTTAAACTGTGTTGACACGTTAACAAGTTTAGAGTTGCCTGCAGTGGACAAGCCACAACCGCCTACGATACACACAAACAGCATAGCTTTCCCTCGTACCTCAACCACGGGTACTGCGTTAGCCGCTGTGGTCGAAAGCAGTACTTTTTTTTTCTTATTCACTGGCTCAGTCGGTCTCCTGTCTGCACTTTCATCACCAGTGGCGTCTGAGGGGAAACCTCCTCCTCTCCCTCTAAACCAGCCCCTTCCTCTCCCTCTAAACCAGCCTCCTCCTCGCCCTCTAAACCAGCCCCTTCCTCTCCCTCTAAACCAGCCTCCTCCTCTCCCTCTAAACCAGCCTCTCCCTCTAAACCAGCCTCTACCTCTCCCTCTAAACCAGCCCCTTCCTCTCCCTCTAAACCAGCCTCCTCCTCTCCCTCTAAACCAGCCTCATCGTCTCCCTCTAAACCAGCCTCATCGTCTCCCTCTAAACCAGCCTCCTCCTCTCCCTCTAAACCAGCCCCTTCCTCTCCCTCTAAACCAGCCTCCTCCTCTCCCTCTAAACCAGCCTCCTCCTCTCCCTCTAAAACAGCCTCATCGTCTCCCTCTAAACCAGCCTTAGGGGTGCACCGATATATCGGTCGGGTATCGGTATCGGCCGATAAGTGCCTTGTTGACTGCTATCGGCCTATCGGCCGATAAGCTCAAATGTGCCGATAGCAGTCGCCGATAACTAACCATCCATTTGTGTAGCGTCAAAAGGCAAAAAAAAAAATTCACTCGCGTCCCCCCCACACACACACAAGCTACTGCATCAAAGTTACTATTTATGATTAACAAGGCATTCGTTTTGTGGCATTAACGTTATATAGTTGTTGTTACACGGACAATAACATCAGCATATTATTATTACCCATAGCAGCAAGGCATTACTCCGAGTCCGTTCATAGCCGGGAGGCAGAAGACTAACGTTACTGGTGAAAATGTGATTTACGTTGGAATACTCCTTTGCCAACTTGCTGTACTTTGCTTGCAGGTCTGCAGCCATTATTACTGGATTAAGAATAGCCCCAACTTTAGCCAACGTAACGTTATGGCTAAACCTTTAACATTAGTTAACCCTAGCTTTCGGTTAGCTGTTCAATGTTAATAACACAACCAAGCGAATCCATCAGAGCTCCCCATCAACACCGCTCTGTCGGGAGGATGGCATTTAAGAAAGTATCTGCTGTTAAAATGACACAAACATTCGTTTTGTGGCATTAATGTTATTATAGTTAGTTACACGTTCAATTACATCAGCATAGTATTTACCCGAAGATAGCAAGCAAGCCGTGCATAGCTCGGTTACATTCCGTTGCTCATTCCGTACCCAACTACACATTCTGCAATCTGTTAATAAAGTTTTCAACCAGACAAATGTATAGAAAGGCTTTGTTTTATTATAAAATGTGTTGCAGTAAAATCATTGTGTCTCGTTTGGCCATCCTGTGGAGCGCGCTGGTCGGCGGGCACTGCCGGGCAGCTAACGTATTAGCTTGTTGTGGTTCTAAGTTTGACTCGCATTCTCGCAAGCAGAAGCAGATCAATGGCGGCATGCCCCGAAGTAGAAAAATGAATAAACGCTTGGTGGTAAGCAGGAGGTGGGTGCTAGCGGTGTGGCGTAATTGGCCGAATCGACTGTCAATCAAAATGGTTCCATTGCATTGGTTGAAAGCTCTGGTTGAGAGAATAGTATCCCGCTGCAGGCCGCCAGAATGGTTCCATTGCATTGGTTGAAAGCTCTGGTTGAGAAAATAGTATCCCTCTGCAGGCCGCCAGACGATACTGGGAGAGGGATCAGTGATACCATAAACATATTTCTTGATGTTTCCTTTTTTAAGTAAGTAAAGAGGCCTACAAATACAAACACACATACAAATATACAGTAGTTTCATTAAAAAAATTAAAAAAAATTAAAAAAAAATTTAAAAAAAAATTAAAAAAAAAATTAAAAAAAAATAAAAATACTTATTTTTTGCCACAATTATCGGTATCGGTATCGGCCGATTGTGTTAGTTGAACAATCGGTATCGGTATCGGTGGCCAATTTTCATATCGGTGCACCCCTAACCAGCCTCTTCCTCTCCCTCTAAACCAGCCTCTTCCTCTCCCTCTAAACCAGCCCCTTCCTCTCCCTCTAAACCAGCCTCCTCCTCTCCCTCTAAACCAGCCTCATCCTCTCCCTCTAAACCAGCCTCCTCCTCTCCCTCTAAACCAGCCTCATCGTCTCCCTCTAAACCAGCCTCCTCCTCTCCCTCTAAACCAGCCTCATCCTCTCCCTCTAAACCAGCCTCCTCCTCTCCCTCTAAACCAGCCTCATCGTCTCCCTCTAAACCAGCCTCCTCCTCTCCCTCTAAACCAGCCTCTTCCTCTCCCTCTAAACCAGCATCTTCCTCTCCCTCTAAACCAGCCCCTTCCTCTCCCTCTAAACCAGCCCCTTCCTCTCCCTCTAAACCAGCCTCTTCCTCTAAACCAGCCTCTTCCTCTTCACCAGCCTCTTCCTCTAAACCAGCCTCTTCCTCTCCCTCTAAACCAGCCTCTTCCTCTCCCTCTAAACCAGCCTCTTCCTCTCCCTCTAAACCAGCCTCCTCCTCTCCCTCTAAACCAGCCTCTTCCTCTAAACCAGCCTCTTCCTCTAAACCAGCCTCTTCCTCTCCCTCTAAACCAGCCTCTTCCTCTCCCTCTAAACCAGCCTCTTCCTCTCCCTCTAAACCAGCCTCATCGTCTCCCTCTAAACCAGCCTCCTCCTCTCCCTCTAAACCAGCCTCATCGTCTCCCTCTAAACAAGCATCTTCCTCTCCCTCTAAACCAGCCTCTTCCTCGTCTCCCTCTCCACATTTAGCTTTTTGAAATAATCAGCCACCGCAAAATTTTTGGAACACGGTTAACAGCTAAATGGATTGTTTCGTAAAGTTCTGTCGCTGTGACTTTGGACAACGTGAATCCGATTCCCATGCACCTTGCACAAATGCGACCACGTGATTTTAACTTGCACACTCTGAGGAAGGAGATGTCCTTTTCTCCCCTCTCCTTTCCTATCTCTCCTTTCATCCCCTCTCTCCTTTCCTCCCCTCTCTCCTCTCTCCTAGCCTGCCTCCCTCCGTCTCTCACATATACAAACAGTTCAGTCTTGTTTCTACAGACACACACACACACACACACACACACGCACACATACCATGAACAGCTCCTCTATTCAGAAAGCCCTGGCTAAATATAGTATAGTAGGCCTATATGTATTCACAGCTAAAGAAAAAAGCACAATTTCTTATTCACAGCAAGAGCACACTGCAGTAAGATAAAGTACACTATAGCTGTGTCAGAACCATGTGTAATGTGTCAGAACCATGTCTGATGTGTCAGAACCATGTGTAACGTGTCAGAACCATGTGTAACATGTCAGAACCATGTGTGACTGTGATGTGTCAGAACCATGTGTGATGTGTCAGAACCATGTATTGTGTAATGTGTCAGAAACATGTGTGATGTGTCAGAATCACGTGTTTGAATTGAGTCTATTATTGAGTCTATTATGTTTGTTTATTACATGGCGTTTTCACATTCGCCGAAATGCTTGCTTGTGATTGGTCAATAGCGCTCGTCAGAGGTCCGATATTACTCGATAACGGACCTCTGCCGAACAATAATGACCGCTGTGTGCAGCTGGACCAATCAAGCCCACTACACACACTGTATCAGTGCTGCTCAGCATATGCACAGCTGCACTCAGTCATGCAATCAGACCACAGACCTGCCGGCTGCCGATAATAATAATCACTTTATTTGGGCTGACAGAGCCACAGAACAACTGCGTCTGCATTTGATCTCGTCTTGTCGATGAATTAGGTATATTGTTAGTAAGTTAGCCATGTAATAAGCGGGATAATGTATAGCCTATATACTCCGTGTCGGTCAATTATTTTGCGACAATGACCTCGTAGCTATACATTATCCCTTACTTGTTTCTCTCCTCCTATTAGCAGTAAAAAAAAAAAAAAAGTAGTATACTGGTATTAGCAGTATAAAGGTGGTATACTGGTATTAGCAGTATAAAAGGTAGTATACTGGTATTGGCAGTATAAAAGGTAGTATACTGGTATTGGCAGTATAAAGGTGGTATACTGGTATTAGCAGTATAAACGGTGGTATACTGGTATTGGCAGTATAAAAGGTGGTGTACTGGTATTGGCAGTATAAAAGGTAGTATACTGGTATTAGCAGTATAAAAGGTAGTCTACTGGTATTGGCAGTATAAAAGGTGGTATACTGGTATTAGCAGTATAAAGGTGGTATACTGGTATTAGCAGTATAAAGGTGGTATACTGGTATTAGCAGTATAAAGGTGGTATACTGGTATTGGCAGTATAAAAGGTAGTATATAGGTATTGGCAGTATAAAAGGTAGTATACTGGTATTAGCAGTATAAAAGGTAGTATACTGGTATTAGCAGTATAAAAGGTAGTATATAGGTATTGGCAGTATAAAAGGTAGTATACTGGTATTAGCAGTATAAAGGTGGTATACTGGTATTGGCAGTATAAAAGGTGGTATACTGGTATTAGCAGTATAAAGGTGGTATACTGGTATTGGCAGTATAAAAGGTATTGTACTGGTATTAGCAGTATAAAAGGTAGTATACAGGTATTGGCAGTATAAAAGGTAGTATACTGGTATTGGCAGTATAAAAGGTGGTATCCTGGTATTGGCAGTATAAAAGGTAGTATACTGGTATTGGCAGTATAAAAGGTAGTATACTGGTATTGGCAGTATAAAGGTGGTATACTGGTATTAGCAGTATAAAAGGTAGTATCCTGGTATTAGCAGTATAAAAGGTAGTATACAGGTATTGGCAGTATAAAAGGTATTATACTGGTATTAGCAGTATAAAAGGTAGTATACAGGTATTGGCAGTATAAAAGGTAGTATACTGGTATTGGCAGTATAAAAGGTGGTATCCTGGTATTGGCAGTATAAAAGGTAGTATACTGGTATTGGCAGTATAAAAGGTAGTATACTGGTATTGGCAGTATAAAAGGTGGTATACTGGTATTAGCAGTATAAAAGGTGGTATACTGGTATTAGCAGTATAAAAGGTAGTATCCTGGTATTAGCAGTATAAAAGGTGGTATACTGGTATTAGCAGTATAAAAGGTGGTATACTGGTATTAGCAGTATAAAAGGTAGTATCCTGGTATTAGCAGTATAAAAGGTAGTATACTGGTATTAGCAGTATAAAAGGTAGTATATAGGTATTGGCAGTATAAAAGGTAGTATACTGGTATTAGCAGTATAAAGGTGGTATACTGGTATTGGCAGTATAAAAGGTATTATACTGGTATTAGCAGTATAAAAGGTAGTATACAGGTATTGGCAGTATAAAAGGTAGTATACTGGTATTGGCAGTATAAAAGGTGGTATCCTGGTATTGGCAGTATAAAAGGTAGTATACTGGTATTGGCAGTATAAAGGTGGTATACTGGTATTAGCAGTATAAAAGGTAGTATCCTGGTATTAGCAGTATAAAAGGTAGTATACAGGTATTAGCAGTATAAAAGGTATTATACTGGTATTAGCAGTATAAAAGGTGGTATCCTGGTATTGGCAGTATAAAAGGTGGTATCCTGGTATTGGCAGTATAAAAGGTAGTATACTGGTATTGGCAGTATAAAAGGTAGTATACTGGTATTGGCAGTATAAAGGTGGTATACTGGTATTAGCAGTATAAAAGGTAGTATCCTGGTATTAGCAGTATAAAAGGTAGTATACAGGTATTGGCAGTATAAAAGGTATTATACTGGTATTAGCAGTATAAAAGGTAGTATACAGGTATTGGCAGTATAAAAGGTGGTATCCTGGTATTGGCAGTATAAAAGGTAGTATACTGGTATTGGCAGTATAAAAGGTGGTATCCTGGTATTGGCAGTATAAAAGGTAGTATACTGGTATTGGCAGTATAAAAGGTAGTATCCTGGTATTGGCAGTATAAAAGGTAGTATACTGGTATTGGCAGTATAAAAGGTGGTATCCTGGTATTGGCAGTATAAAAGGTAGTATACTGGTATTGGCAGTATAAAAGGTGGTATACTGGTATTGGCAGTATAAAAGGTAGTATCCTGGTATTGGCAGTATAAAAGGTAGTATACTGGTATTGGCAGTATAAAAGGTAGTATCCTGGTATTGGCAGTATAAAAGGTAGTATACTGGTATTGGCAGTATAAAAGGTAGTATACTGGTATTGGCAGTATAAAAGGTAGTATACTGGTATTAGCAGTATAAAAGGTAGTATACTGGTATTGGCAGTATAAAAGGTAGTATACTGGTATTGGCAGTATAAAGGTGGTATACTGGTATTGGCAGTATAAAAGGTAGTATACTGGTATTAGCAGTATAAAGGTGGTATACTGGTATTGGCAGTATAAAAGGTAGTATACTGGTATTAGCAGTATAAAAGGTAGTATACTGGTATTGGCAGTATAAAAGGTAGTATCCTGGTATTAGCAGTATAAAAGGTAGTATACTGGTATTGGCAGTATAAAAGGTGGTATACTGGTATTGGCAGTATAAAAGGTAGTATACTGGTATTAGCAGTATAAAGGTAGTATACTGGTATTAGCAGTATAAAAGGTGGTATACTGGTATTGGCAGTATAAAAGGTGGTATACTGGTATTAGCAGTATAAAAGGTAGTATACTGGTATTGGCAGTATAAAAGGTAGTATACTGGTATTGGCAGTATAAAAGGTAGTATCCTGGTATTAGCAGTATAAAAGGTAGTATACTGGTATTGGCAGTATAAAAGGTAGTATACTGGTATTAGCAGTATAAAAGGTGGTATACTGGTATTGGCAGTATAAAAGGTAGTATACTGGTATTGGCAGTATAAAAGGTAGTATACTGGTATTAGCAGTATAAAGGTGGTATACTGGTATTGGCAGTATAAAAGGTAGTATACTGGTATTAGCAGTATAAAAGGTAGTATACTGGTATTGGCAGTATAAAAGGTAGTATCCTGGTATTAGCAGTATAAAAGGTAGTATACTGGTATTGGCAGTATAAAAGGTGGTATACTGGTATTGGCAGTATAAAAGGTAGTATACTGGTATTAGCAGTATAAAGGTGGTATACTGGTATTGGCAGTATAAAAGGTAGTATACTGGTATTAGCAGTATAAAGGTAGTATACTGGTATTAGCAGTATAAAAGGTGGTATACTGGTATTGGCAGTATAAAAGGTGGTATACTGGTATTGGCAGTATAAAAGGTAGTATACTGGTATTGGCAGTATAAAGGTGGTATACTGGTATTGGCAGTATAAAAGGTAGTATACTGGTATTGGCAGTATAAAGGTGGTATACTGGTATTGGCAGTATAAAAGGTGGTATACTGGTATTGGCAGTATAAAAGGTAGTATACTGGTATTGGCAGTATAAAGGTGGTATACTGGTATTGGCAGTATAAAAGGTAGTATACTGGTATTGGCAGTATAAAGGTGGTATACTGGTATTGGCAGTATAAAGGTGGTATAGGTATTAGCAGGTGGTATCAGTGCAGCCCAACTGTCTGCCACAATCAAATGACTTAGCCAACGATTAATGGTACCATATGAAGATCAGAATATTCCCAGCTAGACTGACGCCAACACCAGAGGAAACCTGCTAATCGGTGTTGTCCTTTGATAGATGATGACGTGCGGCTAGATGAGTGCTGGAGACGGTGAGCTAAACTTAGACAACTTTGTTGATGACTCATCCAACAAAGACACACACCTCTCTCTCTCTTACACACACACAATATGTCGTATGGTGGGATTACAGGCATCTCTCTCTCTTACACACACACAATATGTCGTATGGTGGGATTACAGGCATCTCTCTCTCTCTCTCTCTCTCTCTCTCTCTCTCTCTCTCTCTCTCTCTCTCTCTCTCTCTCTCTCTCTCTCTCTCTCTCTCTCTCTCTCTCTCTCTCTCTCTCTCTCTCTCTCTCTCTCTCTCTCTCTCTCTCTCTCTCTCTCTCTCTCTCTCTCTCTCTCTCTCTCTCTCTCTCTCTCTCTCGCTCTGCCTCTTTCTCTTTCCCTCTTTCTCTCGCTCTCATTACAGTATAAACTGTATTTCTGATCAAAAGAGGATTATTAGACACAACAAGTAACAGTTGTTTGATAACGGGTCTTCAATCACAACAATAAGCCTCCATGTTAAACCTTGTTGACGGACACAGCAGTAAGAATTACAGCGATAGCTCCCTGTTCCAACACGTGTGCCTCCAGCCTGTAGCCACGGGCTCTGCTGAGTGAAGCTAGCAGTCTCTCCAGTCTGGAGAATACGAGTTGTTGCCTGTCTGTAAACTTCACCTGGATGGGGAGAATGTCAATGTGTGTGTGTGTGTGTGAGAGAGAGAGATGCTGGTGTAAGACAAGCTGTAATCAAACCTGTGTGTGTGTGTGTGTGTGTGTGTGTGTGTGTGTGTGTGTGTGTGTGTGTGTGTGTGTGTGTGTGTGTGTGTGTGTGTGTGTGTGTGTGTGTGTGTGTGTGTGTGTGTGTGTCGTGATCCCATCTTGAAGGCCACCTAGATTTTCCTCTGTAACCCCCCCCCCCCCCCCCCACAAACACACAGAGCATCTCCTTTAGTAGTTTAAAAGTTTCCTGCCGCTTTCAGACATTGCCTAACTCTCTCTTGCACACACAATCCATGTCTCTCTCTCTGCCTTTTTATTCTATTTTTACTTCTCCACTGTATAATTCTGTGACATGTATGTCTTCTACTACCTGTACCCCCCCATGCTACTATGGTGCCTGAATTTCCCCCAAGGGGATCAATAAAGGAATATCTTATCTCCCTCTCGTTCTCATACAGTATATTGTGTTACATAACTCTAGAGGGTACAACCCCATTCTCAGAACTGCTGCTGGAGGAGGAGACACTGTGTGTGTGAGAGAGAGAGAGAGAGAGAGAGAGAGAGAGAGAGAGAGAGAGAGAGAGAGAGAGAGAGAGAGAGAGGAGAGAGAGAGAGAGAGAGAGAGAGAGAGAGAGAATGCATGCTAAAGAGAAAAGACTGCCTTTAGGGGTATTTCTACAGGTTATCACCTGGTGGCATCTGTGTGAAGAAGACGTATAATCGCTCGCTCACTCACACTTGCATATACGCTCATCTTTTTAATTAAAAACACACCGCCTTTTGAGTTAAGGTTAGCCTACATTAGTGAAATGAATACACACACACGGGGCTGTGGTGTGATATGACATCCATACCCATCTATCCAGCACTACCTATAGACCACAGGATGGAAACCACTGAGGCTCCAACACTTGCCTACCTTCTTGATATAATGTCCAATAAGGTCACTTTGACAGTAGGACTGGCTCCCTTCTTGGATTATTCCATTAAATGGCTAAATTTGGTCTTAGATAGTAGATAGAAGTAGCAGATAGTAGATAGAATACTTTGTTAATCTATATTTCCCTTTTGTATTCCTCCATGCTGAATGGAATGCCCGAGTTTAGGCACTAGATTTTTTTTTTATTATTATTATTATTATTATTCCCACGATTGCACGTGGGAAACACAATTATAAATGACGATTACGACCAACTAATCTATTAAGTCGACAATTAGCTGACTATACGAATATCTCTAGTTGTTGCCCATGTTGGCAGATAACAGGTGAGGGGTTTTCCATCCAAAACTAATAGATCTACTTTCACTGTTCGATATTTTCCAAAGTGCACATGAATGCTTCCTCTAAAATGTTCTATACATGAAAGGTTATTATGTGGCTGGTTGGTACAAGACACCTATAGCTGCTGCACTGTCTGCACACGCTGGACCCCTGGGCTCAGCTCGTTAAAGGAGATCAGGGAGAGAGAGCAGCTCAACTAGGATCATGATTAGCTCTACCACACACGCGCGCACGTAAACACGCACACACACAAACGTGCACGCGTCTTTGATTGATTGATTGATTGAAAACTTTATTAACAGATTGCAGAATGGGTACAGTACAGTACGGCTCAATACATACAATTGTTAAGGGGATGCAGACCAGAGAAAGACTTTAGTCTTGTTTACATCAGGGTCTCATAAACACACACACACATAGGACTATAGCCTACTAATGGATATGGGCTCTAATTGGTCTGCTTCCAATCACGGATCGATAACTCACGGTGCTGTACAGCATGCTGTCGTGCTCCCCGGTGGCGTCAGACAGCTCGCTGAGGTTCCTGTCCCAGTGGAGGAACGCTTCACTACTGTCCAACATTTCCATTATTATTATTTGTCCTGTTGCTTTCTGACTCAACGATGCGTCGCTGATTTTTTCCCCTTTCTTTCCAAACAGCAGTTCCGACAAAATAAAACGATGATACTTTGTGTTGCAAAGCAGGGGGGGGGGTAAGACTAAGAGAATAAACTCCTCGGCTCTGATGATGATGGGTTATCGATATCTGAAACTATTGCATTGATGTCCTCGTTATTAATAAGTCCATGGGGGAAAGTTACACACAGGCGTATATAACTTTGGTCAAGAGAAACGGAGCGACGGATCAGGCCCCTTTGAGCGCTTCTTCTACTCTGCAGGGTATGTCTTTTTCTGTGATTGTCAATAATTGTAAAAAATAAAATAAAGTATTTCAACGAGCAGTTCCTTGTTGCGCCTTGTTTATGTTCTGGGTTCGGGGTGTTTGGTTCGGTCTCTCACACAGTCAGTCCAGACGGCTTGGAATGTGGTGGGCGGAGCCGGAGACCGAGACGGGGGCGGAACCCGTTACCAAAGTCCCTCCTATATTTACCTTAGTCTGACCAATTGAATCGCTTCCCCTGTTCAAAATATGCATCCAGAATGCTACTGAGTGACAGCGGCCCGGGCCAATGAGGCAGCGTTGCCTCCCCCGGTAAGATTGACAACGGGGAAAAAACCAATCGAGCACCACGTGCGCACTTGTTGTGGCCTATCACGAGAAGCCAAGAATACCTCTCACTAAAACCCGCCTCCCAAGACAGGCATGCAACCAATCAAGATCCACACATGAAAAAAATACAACTTTCTGCTGCTGCAACAACTCGTCTTTGCTTGAAATCACCAATCACTTTTTTTTGCATTCCCTGTGTGCCCTTCTCTCGAGATAAAGCTGGGAACGAGGTTACTGTGTGCCCAGTAGCCTATAAATATCACTACAAAACATAGAGTAGGTGGTCTCATAACAGATTAGATAATAATATATATATATACAACAACAAGTTTAGGTGATTTTTATTATGCTCAACATGGGGGACGCAAGATGATGAATGAATGAATTAAAACTTTATTTAACAGATTGCTGAATGGGTACAATACAGTACGGCTCAATACACACAATTGGGGATGCAGACCAGAGAAAGACGTTTGTCTTGTTTACATCAGGGTCCCCCATTTTCAATTCATAGTGACATTTATGACATGCACAACATACATGACATACATGACATACAGGTATATAGTACTGTTATATTTGTGACATATACGATATGCAAACATACAGTACTGTTACTCATAGATCCTAACAGAGATTATATACATATGACGGGGAGGAGACTGTACATTAGGAGGGGGGGGGGTTGGACCTTCACGGTGGCCAGTTTTTAATTGCAGCCTCCCGTAGGTGCTCTTTAAGAGCGGGTTTGAATGTGCGTAGGGATTGACATCTTTTTACGGCTGTGGGTAGGGCGTTCCACATTGTTGTGGCATAATTGCGAAATGTGTTTAGTCCCTTGTTTGAGCCGAATCTGGGTTGCACATGATTTGTGGAACTCCCTCTGGTGTTGTGGTATTCACTGACCTTTGGGAAGTATTTCGACATATACATGGGTACCTGTGTGGTGTAGTGTATCTTGTAGACCAGGCCCATGCAAGTTGCTGTACTCTGTCGTCTACTTTAAGCCATCCTAGGTAGTCAAAGTGGGCAGGGGTGAGGTGGGTTCTAGGAGTAAGGTCAAGTAGTAGTCTGACCAGTTTGTTTTGTGATGTTTGTAATCTTGTTTTTAGTGCCTTTGAGGTGCTTTGGTACCATGAGGTGCAAGCATAGCCGTAGTACCCTTGAATGAGTGCTCCTCATTTACTTTGGGGGGGAATATACAGTACAGTATGTTTATAATCTTTGGCACATATGTGTTTCTTTCTTGTGAAATAAATAATATTTTAAATCTAAATCCCTCCACCATAGTAGTCCATGTGAAAGAGCCTGAAAGGGGACACGGACAATCAAAACGCACCGGTTTCTCTGTTAGTTCATGTCGGGAATCACGAAAAGGCATTCCTCTCATTTTAGGGGGCGGCATCAAAAACTTCCTCTAAAAAAACATACAAGGCACTCACTAACATAAACAACCTCACACATAGTATGAACAAACTAACGCAGAAAAGCACCATTGTTGGGCATTATTTACCGCAATCAGATTCCACATCTCTTTTTGTCCCCGCAGCACTATTGAATGACAGGGGTTAAAGACTTGTCTAATTCAAAGGAGGAGGGGGGGAGCGAGGTGAGGTGAGGAAAGGAACGTCTTTATTTGCCAAGTACACATAGCAGGCAGGAATGTACCATGATCTGCATTTGACCCATCCCAACTATTTAGGAGCAGTGCAGCACTGGGGGACCAACTCCACTTCTAGGCTAAATACTGTGCATGTTTTTTTTATGGTGAGCTGATGTCTATATCTTTAAATGTGTTTGCATTGCATTGGATATTCCCTGCAGGGATAAGTTTTCTTTTTGATGGGTGACCCCACTGACCCCTACAGGCAAGATTGTTTTTTAGAGCCCACGTTTCATACAGAGGCAATTCAAAGTGCGTTACATAAAACTGACGAAAAGGGAAGACATAACAAAACAATGAAAGTCAGAATGCAATTAGCAGCAATTGAGTTTCAATTGAAGGCAAAAGCGAACATTCATGTTTTTTTAGCCTGTTTTTGAAAGTAGCCAGAGTTGGAAGTTTATTATTCCAACTGTTGTAACGTGTCTGCAGCTGATGCTTAGCATTATAGGAATAGCTTAGAAAAGAGCAAAGATCCTCAGACGTTGTCTCTTTCATTTCGCATACTCATTTCTGGACACTTTTTGTATCACAAACAGTGCTGTATTTGCAAATCTGGTATGTCATAAATGTATAGATGTAGCAGTACTGTCTGTCTATCTGTATGTCGTGTGTGTCATATAATGTTATGATGAATTGAAAATGGGGGACCCTGATGAAAGTCTTTCTCTGGTCTGCATCCCCATAACAATTGTATGTATTGAGCTTGATTGATTGATTGATTGAAAACTTTATTAACAGATTGCAAAATGGGTACAATACAGTACGGCTCAATACACACAATTGTTAAGGGGATGTAGACCAGAGAAAGACTTTCGTCTTGTTTACATCAGGGTCCCCCATTTTCAATTCATCAGCTGTACTGTACCGTACCCATTCTGCAATCTGTTAATAAAGTTTTCAATCAATCAATCAATCAATTTATTATCAAAACATACTGTTGTTAGGTGGTTTATGGCCATATGATGCCTGGTCATACACGGCTCTATATTCTCTCAATATACATGTAGTTCGACATATAGATTTACAGACATGACCAAATCGTTACTAGAGAAGACAGTAATGAGAAGGTTCCAGGTTCGATTCCAGCTCCTCCCGGCAGCGTGTCGAAGTGGCCTTGAGCAAGACCCCTAACTTAAACACTGCTGCCGATGAGTAGGTTGGCATAATAATGGCATGATTCCCTTCGCTGTCGGTGTGTGTGAATGTGAGGCATATGTTAAACAAAATATATAATATAATTAATATATAAATGCATTTACCATTTACAAGTTAACGTCGGCAAGTAGACAGTAAGGAAAGTGATCGAGTCACTGGCTCAAGTTAAATAAAATGAAACCTGTTGCTACATCAAGTACAAACAAGGATCGCCACCTAGTGACGAAAACATGGCACTGCAACTAAATAATAACAAAATTATAGCAGGCACATTTGTTATGTGACTGTTTACACTGTGCAGCATAATAACCGAACGCTGCTTCACCACGCATTGTTTCAACCCTTTAGGAAATATTAGCAGAAGTCATAGGGGTGGAAGCAAGTCAGATGTATTTTGGTCCTAAACCACTAAAGGTGCTGTAAGTGGTATTTTTTTTAGTTTGTTAAAATAAGTGGTCTACCATCACTGATATAGATTGTCTGGTTAGTAACAGTCCCTCCGCTCTGCAGTAAACAGATTTTCTTTATACCCTATTCCCAAGTTAATCAAGTTGTACATGTTTTAATTGATTTGTTATCCTTGCTTTCTGCCTCGCCTTGTTGTGTTTTTATATGCTGTGTGGTTTTATATGCTTTATGCTTATTTCTGTATGTACACTCGACGTGACTGTAAATGAGGGAAACCTCAGTTGCCTTTCCAGTTTAAATAAATGTTTGACATTTTATTAAATTCTTGCTGTATTCTTTAATAATAGACTGTTTGTTATTGACCTGATGCCGATGTTAAAATGTATATCTGAGTCAATAATACAATTTCTGACTCAAAGAAAGGGAGTCAAGATGAGCACTAGCTCTCAGCCTTTCTTCTTTAGCGACAAAGACAATTATCTCTGTTTTTGTCGAAAACATGTTGATTTCAATGATTATTGTGAAAAGAGGAAACCAGTCTTATGATATGATGATTTAAATATGATCATTGTGTGAAGAGGGGAAAACTAGTCTTACACTGTGCAGAGTATTTAGGGGAATAATGCACAGAAAAATAAACAAACTCGACAAACGCAATGTGTTTCTGCCAATGTGGGATTTAGTGGTAACATTTAAAAAATAAAACCAGACCACCACATCATCATCATCCTCCTCCTCCTCCTCCTCCTCCTCCTCCTCTTCCCATCATCAGATACATGCCTCAGTCTGAGCTGCAGCTACTGCTGACTGGAAGCTGTTCAGATAACACCACCTCTTCTCTGCTTCCATGGCGATATATATATATACGGTATATGTGTGTGTGCATGTTCATGTCTCAGTACACGTGTAACAATATTAATCAGACAATCTGTGAAGTAGCTGGCGGCCTTCGTGGTCGATACTGATGTATCTTGACGAGAGCTTTTGACCAACTGTCACCAAAGGAAAAAAGATGAGCTGATATTGAGTCAGAACTCAAGATAAGAACGTGATAAGAGTTGGAGAGAGAGGAGGAGGAGGGGTTATTTATCTATTGAACGACTGCAAACTAAGTTGTAAATAACAGATGTGCAGCTAGACCAAAGACAGCCAGTGTATGAGCTGCACCCTGTAACATAAAACTTGGGAGCAAAATGGCTGCTGTCACGTATCTTCTACTGGTTGTTCTCATCTGTGGCCTTAATGGAGAAAAGATCAAGGTAAAGGGTGACATTTATACCTTTCAACCCCCCATGGAGGCCAACTTCTGTGTGATCTCCAGATCCATTGGTGAGGAGAACCTGTTGCTGTGGAACACATCTGACCCTTCACCTGAGAACTCTACGCTGCCTGAAGACTTAAAGAGACGACTGAAGGTTAGAAACCTGTTGCTGTGGAACACATCTGACCCTTCACCTGAGAACCCTACGCTGCCTGAAGACTTAAAAAAACGACTGGAGGTTAAGAAAAACATTTCATCTTATGAGATCCACAATCTGACTCACTCAGACTCTGGGCTGTACAGACAAGAATGTTGGACTGATGGCAACGTGACGCACCAGTGGAACACCAGTATCACAGTCTGCAGTACCACAGAACACCATAGTGAATTACGGTTTCACGCTCTAAGCACAATGGACATTCCATGCAAAACAGAAGGTGTAACTGTAGGCGACGACCTGACAGTCCAGTGGTTCATAATAAGCTTTGAAGATGATGATGTCTGGACCAGAATGTTTAGCGACGACACGATGAAGCAACTGGAGGGAAGGGTGCAGCTGGTGGAGAACAGTTCTTCTCTCAGAATCTCCAACCTCACCAGAAGCTTTCATGTTGATGATCAGCTCGCCGGCTACGCCTGTCTGGTAATGGAGAAACAGCAGTGTGTCAGTAGTAACACTAAATATGTGTATTCATATACAGAGTATGGTTTACACTCTGTAGGAGAGAAGCTTGTGCTGCCGTGCTTTAATACTGATCTTTATGGACCTCCAGCATTCTGGATGAGACGTGATGCTAAAGTATTCTCACCTCCACCGTCTCAGAACCACTCTGAGGGCTTTGGGAACCTCACTGACCAAGAGCAACAGTACGGGATCGACCCGGTGGTGAATGGCAACTTCTCCCTGGTCTTCTCATCACTGATGATAAACCATACTGACGTGTATTACTGTATTAATGGTGGGTATTCATATAGCTATGTACTGCTGGTGTGTCCTGAATCTGACCCCCTCACACAGTTCTTCTCAGATGGAGAGGTGGTCACTCTCAGCTGTAACAGTAGTGGAATTGAGTTTGGGCTGTTTTTTTGGGTCAGAAAGACTGAGCAGAAGAAAAGTGTTCTTTATTACCCAACTCAGTCGTCTGTTATGAACACCGAGAACCCTGCATTCTATGAGGGTTTGAAAGACAGACTAAATGTTTCTTCCAGTGGTACAGCTATGGTTCTCTCTAACCTCTCACCAGAGGACAGTGGGGAGTACTGGTGTGTTTCCTCTGTAAATCTAGTCTGTAAATCAGCAGCCAGGACCATCTTAATCTATAAGGACCCTTTTGGCATTAACTCTACATTCTATGCAGTGTGGGCTTCACTGATGACCTGTGGTCTTCTAGGGATGGTTTGTGCTGTGGTCACTGTGAACGTGATGCTAAAGACCAGGAGAGGAGAGCAGGTTCCAGTCATCTAGACTCTGGAGAGAGAGGGGGGGCAGAGAGAGAGAGAGAGAGAGAGAGAGAGAGAGAGAGAGAGAGAGAGATATGATACATTTATTTATATTGCGCCCCTCAACCAGTAGCCCGGGGGAAAAAGAAAAAACATAAAGACGGGAAACAATAAGAAAACAGAAAAAAAATACATGCAGGCCAACCAAGCAGACAGAGAACAGACAGACATAATACACCTGTCACACTACAACACAAAAACTAGCTCAAGGATCTTTTTATGGCGAAAAGGTGGGTTTGGAGCATTGCAGATATGATGTTTAGTGGGAGCTTGTTCCAGAGTTTCCCTGCGGTCTTGATTTTGGAATCTTAAGGCAGATTTGACTGTTGGATCTGAGGGATCTGGAGCTGGCTGATTGGACTAGGAGTTCCTTGATGTAAACTGGGGCGAGACTGTTTAGAGCTTTGTAAGCAAACATGAGGATCTTGAAATGTATTCTTTGTTTTACCGGGAGCCATTGTAGGGATGCAAGAACTGGGGAGATGTGTTCCCTCATCTTGGTGCCCGACACGAGCCTGGCGACTGCATTCTGGATGAGTTGAAGGTGCTTGATATATTTGTCTGCCACACCAGACAGTCTCGGAGGGGGAGAGAGAGAGGTATTATACAGTTTAAGTTTAAGTTTAAGTTTATTTGGATCCCCATTAGCCACAGCAGTGCTGGGGCTATTCTTCCTGGGGTCCATAACACATAAAATACAGTTACAGACGTATACACTCACAACATTTACATGTCATACAGACAATTAAAACAACAATAAAAACCCTTATACACTCATACCATTTACATGACATACAGACCATTAAAACAACAATAAAAACCCTTATACACTCACAACATTTACATGTCATACAGACAATTAAAACAACAATAAAAACCCTAATCAAATTCATAATACAAGATAAAAATATCAGACACATACATTTTCATTTACGTACACACTATCTATTAGGGAATGTCAATTTCTTTGGTTGAAAATGTTGTTTTACCACGATTTTGAAACGGCATTTACTATTCTCCTGCTTAACATGTCTGGGAAGAGAGTTCCATTCCTGCATACCACGGAACATGACAGTTCGCTTCATTGCATTCGACCTCACTTTTGGAAGTGTAAAACCTCGTGCAGAAGCATGTCTGGTGGAATGGTTGTGTCTGTCAAGACTTATTGATAAATTGTTATATAAAATTGAGGGGATCTTTGTAACAAGAATATTCCTAGTGAATACAAGGAGTGAGCAGAGTAATTTATGTTTGACAAGTAACCAAGTTAAACAACTGTGCATCGCTGCAACATTAGTTCTGTACTCACAGCGAAGCGCTATACGTGCTGCTTTGTTTTGTACCATTTGTAATTTTTTCAGTTTATTCGTTGTTACATTCGACCATACTGCAGGACAATAGTCAAGATTTGACAAAACCAGAGCTTGAATTACCTGTTTGATAGAATTTAGTGGTAACAAATGAGCACATCTTTTAACAACAGAAATCAGTACAGTATATACTGTAGGTGTATAAGTTATATAGAAAGATTTACAATTTATATTGTAACTGTTCTAATTCTCATTTTATATAGTAGTGATTTCATTGTTTTAATCCTATAAAGCTATTTTGAAAAGTACTTAACAAATGCAGTTGTTTCATGATGATGATGGATATTAAATCAATACACTTTTTTCTTATGACTTTTTTAATATTTCCTTTAATTTAAAAACTGAACGGTTGGCGAGTTAACCCGACTTTTTCCCGTGATTGGTGCTGAATGAGTTAAGTGTAGGTTATATATTGCTCAACTCATGAACTTTACTATAACCTTTTTTTTAAGTAAACAATTAAGTTTCATATATTGCTGAAATAAATTCTGTGTTGACCAATAATAAAGTTGAAATAATCTTTCATTTGAATGTCTTCTTTTAGTAAACACACTACTTAGATTTTTTTCACATCAGAAAATAAACTGTTGTGTATTTCATTAATACTAGTCTCCTTTTCATGGTAGGCAGCAGTGGTTCGGCAAAAAGGAGTTCTGAGTATATATCTGCTTATTTTTCCTCCACGTGGTAAATACACAGGTCACAACATGTTTACAGGAACGTTTTGGAGTCGGCGGCTGAGTGGCGCAGTGGGCAAGGCGCTCGCCACTAATGCAGGAGATGCTGGTATCGAGCCCAGCTCTCTGCGTTGCTACCGGCTTGGCCGGCCGTCATACTAACACAATTGACAGTGTTAGAGGGTGGGAAAGCCGGTGGGTGGGGATTGGACGTTGTGGACAGCGACTCCTACAGGTCGGTTGGGTGACGCCGGTGCGGCGGAAACAGAAAGTAGCGGGGGCAGTTCAAGCTGCTGCAGTGAAAAGATGCGACAGGCTGCCTCCTCGTGTACCGGAGGGGACACGTGATGCAAGGCTTCTATCCTCACTACAGCCGACCAGTGGGAGGCAGTCTAGCAACATTCAAGACAGGGGAGGGAATAATTGGAAATATAAAATTGGGATGGGAGAAATAGAAAATAGGGAGAAAAAGTGGATTAAAAAAAGATAGCGTTTGAGTTGTATTTCGTGACTGTTGGGAACTAGGCTACACTGGCACACCTACTTCCAGTGAATGACGCTAAGCTAGGCTAACGGTGCAGCTGTTCCCTAAGCCTAATGCATGCAGAGAAGAAAAGGGTATGCATCTGCTTGTCTAACTCCAGGGTAGATGGCAAATAAGCTAATTTCCCAAAAAGTTGGCATGTTCCTTTAAGTACATTTAATGTGAGCTACTTTAAGACTTTTACTCTTGTGGGTGACTTACTTCCAAGTAAGATATCTTTACTTTTACAAGTATGGCTTTTAATTACTTTCTATACCACTGTGCAATAGGCCCATCACACTATACTGAATCTGTATTTATCAAGCCATTGATAGACTCAAAGGCTGTCTTCCCAATAAGGACAATCTTATCGTGAATCAAAATGATTGTGAATAGTCTGAAATGTGCATCAATGTAACATGAGAAATAAGCAAGAGTGAGTTTACCTGCCCAGCAAAATTTTTTTGCAAGTTCTGCATCACTTTTGGCCATGCACATTGCACACGCAACAAAGGTTTTCACTCCCAGAGGCACCAATCACCTGAATGACAAATTAATGTTGTTCGTTGAATGTTGCGTGCATATGTAACGGTTGTGACGTCACCTCAAACTTCGATGCCCCGAGTGGGAGTCGAACCCCGGTCTCCCACACCGCGGGCAGCAACACAGACCACTATACCAAGAGGTGAATTCACTACTTCGCAACGTGTCTATCTGTCTTTGAGGATGTAAGAGTGAGTTTAACCCATAGCACCGCTACTCACCCCAGCCCTTCTTGACTGCGCTTCACGATACCATCCGTTACACTCACCCTCTCAAACTCACTCCACTCCACCCAAGGCATCCAGGTAAATCGGCACCATTGTTCAAACTTTGATGCCCCGAGTGCGAGTCAAACCCCCCCGTCTCCCACACCGCGGGCAGCAACACAGACCGCTATACCAAGAGGTGAATTCACTACTTCGCAACGTGTCTATCTGTCTTTGAGGATGTGAGAGTGAGTTTAACCCATAGCACCGCTACTCACCCCAGCCCTTCTTGACTGTGCTTCACGATACCATCCGTTACATATATCCCAACATGGAATTACACCGGATTGGATAAATGACATGACAATTGTGCTCTAGTGCGACATCAAGTGGCAGAATGTTATCTGTAGCACCTTTAATTATTTCCTTCCCTCCCTGACTACACCACCCATGAGCAGAGGTGTGGACTTAAATCACATGACTCAATTCACACATATGATGACTTCAGACTCATCTCAACAAAATCAAGAAAGACTTTGACACCAATGACTTGGACTTGAGCCTTATGACTTTAAATACTCGACACGTGCCCAAAATGTAAGAAAAATTATGCCATGAAAAGTGTAAAACGTATAAATCCATCAGCCGCCAATCAAGTTGCGTGAGCTGAGAAGGAAGTTGTGCATCAGTGAAGAATCATCTAAATTGAACAAACTACTAACTATTACTCTGTTGGCTTTGACATGGCTTGAGACTTACAAAACAATGACTTGGTTCCATGTCTGCCCATGAATACAAACTGTACTACAAAGTGGGCAGTGCAGTAAGTAAGCAGTGTTCCTGGCTCGAAAAAGGACAGCTAATTGATTGCTTGTGTCCCCCTTGTGACATCACCATTTCCCCCCAGAGCCTAAGTAACATTCAGACGGCTAAACGAATAAAATAAAAAACGATAGGAAAAGGTGCTATAGATAAATGTTTTATGTAGACCAATAACAGTTACATGCATACATCCACAGAGCTTTTAGAAAGGTGCGGAATAAATGTATTGGTTTACCTTCCAAAGAAATAATTGATTTATGAATTTAAAAAAATCATTTAAAAAATATTTGGCAGCTCCAAAATGAATGTGGCCGATTGAATAAACATGCCGCTTGTTGGGACATGCTGGTGCTCTCTAGTGGGTAATCTAGATCACCTTAAATCCGAGAATCCATGAAAAATATGGGAATGACAACGCTTCAAAAACTTCTCCTTAAACTCAGTTTTACCATCCGAACCTATGGCCACATCAGGCTTACATCTGGATACTTCTAAGAGATTGTATTATATAAACTTAAAAATGTTTTTGTATGGTTAACTCCTCATGGAGGCATGCCTTTTACTAAGATTATTTGTGCAGAACTTGTCATCAAAGCGCCTTATTCATTATTCCCCTGAAGAGGGAGAGCTTCTCTGTACTTCCCTGAAATCTGAGTTGCATGTGTGATGTCACCAGTAAGTCAAACTTATCGTGGTCCACTTTGTGGTAATTTCACACCTTTAGCTTCAGCTACACAGAAAGCCGAGTAGGTCTTGCTGACATGTCTTGAAAGAATATGAGCTGCCGAATTGGAATTCCTGGTAAATATCAATGGGTGCTTGTTTCCAATTTGTATATTCATAGATCCTGGCATGAAACATGTTCATACAAATTGTCATTCAATATAGAACACTTCAAGGGTTTAAAATACACCTGGAGGGGATCTTAAAGTATCCAAATATTAACTTTAAGTATGAATCTTTAGGTGCAGCTGACCTTGGGTTACCTGGCTGCAACAACAGACCGTGAATTGCAGGCCGCCTGTGTAAATGTTCCAATTTCACTCAAACCTCCCCCAATGGATTTGACCACGACAGGTCTAATATGTGAACAGAAAATCAGCAGCAACACTCAGTGGTTTTGAACACAAAAATAAGGTATATTCTTAACAGAAGAGGATACAGGTAAATATAACAACATGATGAGTACTACATTATCTTAACACAAAACGGCAGGCGCCAGAATCCTTCCGTCTAGAAACAGCTGTAATCTCACCAAGCCTCTCTGGTGGGAGGAAATGACACGTGATATTCCGTTAGCCTGTGGACGTGAAACTATCTCGATTTCTAAGTAGAGCGGAGGCATGAGAGTAACACAAAAGGGACACGTGGAGGAAGAACTGAGAAGGGAGACACAAGACGAGTGGACATGTCCTCCAGACATCCAAGAAGGAGACAACATGATGCGCTTCGGGCAGAACTGCAGGCCGGTGGAACATCTTATAAGTAGACAGTTTTTCACCTCACAGAGAGCCTTGTATCTCACCTGTAATCTAAAAACGACAACAATCCCTACACCGTAAAGACCATCCGTTCTCATTCAGTACTTTTTACATTCAGAAAGACGCCAACATTATGGGAAATGCACTTAGTCTTCCCCAGAGTCAGACAAAAAGATAAGATACCCGTTTCCTCTCTGTGCGTTCACTAGAATAGCTATGCAGCTGCAAGCTAGCCTAGCTTAGCACAAATGAAATAGTAGGGGATACGGACCACTAGCCTAGCTGTTGGCCAAAAACCCATCTCAAGGAGTTTTCAGATTAGTCGTAATCTAGGCTAGCTTGCAGCCGGATAGCTTTCTAGTGAACGCACAGAGAGGAAACGGGTATCTATCTTCTTGTCTGACTCTGGAGACGACAGTAAGCACATTTCCCATAACATTGGCATGTTCCTTTAAAGTTATTCCTTGGCCAATGAAATGTTAAGTGAACATGAACAACTCTCACCCGAATTCAACAAAGAGTGCTAAAACTCAAAAGGTTTGTAATGTCATCAAGTCTGAAGCAAGAATATATATATATATATATATATATATATAAAAAGAATGTCAGAATACTAGCATTCTATGCTCTGCCAGACTTTGGTGCCAGTACTATTGAAGCCTATGGGAGATGCATGGAGAAGCAAAACCCACCAGCTAACTGAGGAATTATACATCAACCAATATATCAAACTTTAGCTAGTTAACAACGCAACTTGCCGATAACTGACATCCGAGGTAACAACCTGTTTAAACGATGCATTAAAAAAAAAAAAAAAAAAAAAATCTAACCCCAACTAACCTTACAATGTGCTTGTCCTAATATACTAACCTATACTGTAGCACTCAATGAACCGTGTTACTCAGATGACTTGTCGTACAGACCTTGTAAGTCGCTTTGGATAAAAGAGTCAGCTAAAGGACTAAATGTAAATGTTAATAAACGAGGAGATGGTCGATCCCATTAAACTCGATGTCGGCCGAAGTGAACGTTTTCCACACTTGGCACCAATGTGGAAATGATCATTTCCTTGGTCTGAAGCTGCTCCAATGAGACACAAGAGACACCCAGGGGAATGTTCTAAGTAAACGGGTCCAGTTTCTGCTTCAGAACCAAGAACTCTACTATAGAATGCCGCTCATTTGGGTAGAAGTAAAAATGGAACCACAAAATCTCCTGTTCATAGTCTACGGAGCAGCTCCAGACTTTTACACCTGATGACATCACAAGTTTGAGTCTTTACTTCTTTGGGTTTCTGGCTTTGGGAGAGAGAGTAGCGCGTGTTCGTAAATATTGCCTGAATTTCCCTGGGCCGTGGGAAATAACAGATTGGAATTAAGGCTGAGAGACGATATGCCATTTGGAAGAATCGATAAATCGGGACAAAATTATGGATAAAATATATACTTTTTTTAAATTCCCTTTTCTTAAAAAAGAAACGTATTTAACGTTAGTTCATGTGTGTGTCACGTGCACTCACTGTAGTTTTTGCGATGCTGTAGTTGGCCCACGACACACAAACTATAACGTATAATCGTTTCTTTTCTTTAATAAAAAAGTATTCAAATTTATGTAACACATGCAAAAAAAAACGATAAGTGACGCCACTTAACGATTTCACGCACCCACACATCAATAAGTGGTCTCAGTCTTAATTGGAATTCTCTATTTGGGTGGCGTTCCTCTATAAGCCCCACTGTAAGTTCCAAAAATCACCCGTTTCACAGACGTATAGCTCAAAGCCGGTCCTGGACTAAGAAGTCATCTTTCGAAAGGAGATACTTTGTAGTCTAGGACCAATGAATCCACGTTTTGTGATCGCCAAATGATCATCACGCAACATAACCATAACAGTGTATACAGTGGGCGTAACCATGATGCCCGGTTGTATCTCTAATTTTGCCTCTTTTCTTCCTGTACTTGACCGATGATATAAATGCTTCAAGGCCCTGCCACCAAGCCAAACAACAGTTATCACATTCTATAATGTAAAAAAAAAAAAAAAAGTATGCTAAATATGCTAAAAAGAACAGGGAATTGTAATTGTACACAGTATGAGTTGACAGTTCAGCATACTACTGTTGACAGCTTGAGACGCCAACCTGCTTTCACCAATAGGGGGAGCCAAAATCACAGCCACGGCGGTGTCACATCATATCTGGTCCCCTTTCGGATTGGATAACGCATAGTTCCTCTCTTTTTTTATTTTAGGTCCTCAAGTCTTTTTTTTGTGTACAGAGACAGGAGAGAAGTCCTATGGAACAAGTGTCTTCCCGTCTTCGAGGAGGAGGATCCTCTCAGACCTTGTCTCGCACGTTATCACTCAGGAATACAATGTTATCTAGAGGGAGAGAGGAAGTGGAGTCGTTAGAAAGAGCAGACAACCCTGAGAGCAGGCTGCTGTCCAGCTCTGCCACACCATGTAGCACACACTTGTGTGTGTGTGTCAGTTTTCTTTGACAATGATGCGTGTGTATGTACAGTATATGTGCGTATGCATGTATGTATATGTGTGTGTATGTATATATGTGTTTCCTTTGACAATGTGCATGTGTGTGTATGTACAGTATGTGTGTAACTATGTACTGCATGTACAGTATGTGTGTGTACAGTACATGTGTGTATGTACTGTATGTACAGTGTGTGTATATACAGTATGTATGCGTGTGTATGTCCAGTATGCGTGTTCCGACCTGCGATGATGGTGGTGGCCTGGCGTCTGACTTGGTTCTTGTCTACATACTCTCCATAGTCCAGCTTCCCCTCCACCAGGATTCTGGCCCTGCAGAACAACCCATTCCACATTTAAAATGTGCTATAGATGACATATCTATGTAGAGTAATCATCTGTAACACATCAAGGTGCAAAATAAAAGTGGGGCCACAGTGGCTAAGGAGGCATAGCGGTCGTCTGGTGATTCCCGGTTAGATTCCGGCTCCTTGAGCAAGACACTTAACACTTAACTGCTCCTGATGAGCAGGTTGGCACCTTGCATGGTTGCCTCTGCTGTTGGTGTGTGAATGCAAGTGAATGGGTGAATGAGAGACATAAGTTGTAAAGCGTTTTTGGATGAAAGCGGTTATATAAAGTCCATTCCATTCATTCCAAAGTATTGCTTTTCTTCCAAAGAAATGATCGATTCATTAATTTCTCATTTAAAAAATGTTGGCGGGTACAAAATGAATGTTGCAGGCCTGTATCCCCTCCCTACTTACCATTTCCCCACGTGGAATGCACCCGATTGGATCAATTACATGCTGGTGCTCTCTAGTGCGACATCTAGCGGCTGAATGTTATCTATAGCACCTTTAAAAACGTATTATTATTATTGTGCTTTTTTATTTTATTTACCGGTATATCAATTTCATACAATTTCCTTAAATTTGACAATATGAGTTAAGTTTATTTTTTTTTTATAATTTGTATTCTGCCATGAAACGTGTTTTGACGTCATTGCTGGCCATGCTCAAGTTGCCGGGGGACGCTGTACAGCGTCCTTATATCAATATTTCAAAAATCTGCGATCGGATTCATATGTCCCCTCCGCTGGCCTGAGATCCACCAGCAGGACCCACTGAGCTCTCTGGCGGTTCAGGAGCGCCATCTGGTGGCCGATCGGCGCAATCGCTTTAACAGGAAGTGGCATAGAGGTTGTGCTACATCCGTAGTACTTCCGGGTGCTCGCTATAGGTCCCGCGACTCTGGCTCGTCACGCTACACAGTGATCGATTGCCAATAACACGATAAACAACATGATTTGGACGTATATACCATTATACAAGCTGGAGATGGACCGGGTAAATTTACATCCCATAATGATAAGATTTCAACTCTACGATGATCGCCCAACGGCGCGCGGAGACTGGGGTGAGTTTCAGCGTGTAACGTTACCGTCTTCGATACTAACTGCTATTATCAACATTTGACCCACATTAGATGATTGGTATAACGCTGCCCACGGAATTATAAACGGCCCCTAGCCCATCCGGTCAACATCAGATGACGTGTAGTAACTTCTAGAAGTACGTCTAGTTGGAATTTTTTATATCGCGCTGATTGCCATAAAACTGTATTGCATCATCAATATAATGTATTTGGGGCTATAGATCACGTTCTGGAGAAAGCTGCAGAAAGAGATGAAAACATACTTATACATTAGACCATACTTTACTATGAATATGTGAATGAAAAAGTTTAACGTTGCTACACAATGAACAATACATATAGGACTTTGAATGGGCCATAATAATGGCAATGTAGCAATAGAATTTAAAAAGTTATAGCCCTGCAAAGAAGGGGACTTTCTCCATAGACAAATAGCGCTGGCAATCTATGGTATATCATGAATTTAACCTTAGGCAACCAAAGTGTTAAAAGTAAATAATAATAATAATAAAATAATAAAATAATTTACTTTCCAGCACCTCTTTCTTCCATCGTGTCTAGCACAGACTGACTTCCTAATCAATTATTTCCTTCCTTGCCTGGCTACCCCACATCCTAGAGTGAAAACATAAACATTACTTTTGGTTATTAAAAGTGCAGCCAATTGATTAATTAAAGCCAAATCATCCTGCTATGCCGGCATCACAAACTGGTGAAAACTAGGCTTTAGGTTTGAGGCGTGCCTATGTCATTTCCCTCCAGTGCCTAAATAAACATTTCAGGATTAACAACATGTCCCATCCGAGACAGAAAGCTGCTTCAACTTGTGATGAATCATCTTGGTTTATTAGTATCTCTGGGCGTTCTCACCCCTTCTTAACATACTGGTAGGGTTAGGTTCAGCTTGTGATGAATCATCTTGGTTTATTAGAGTATCTCTGGGCGTTCTCACCCCTTCTTCTTATTTTTTTTTTTGGATCTTTTCCCCCCTCCTTTTTCCTCCGATTTTCTCCTATCCCAATGTTAGTCGTTATGCCAATTCCCAATCCCCTTCCTGGTCGCTGCGCACTTACCCCCCAGTCGGTCTGGGAGAGTGGAGGCTACCACGTGCTTCCTCCGACACACGTCCAACCAATCAACCGCTTCTTTTCACCTGGCAGCGCGGATTCTCACTGAGAGGGCGTAGCGTGTGGAAGGATCACACTATCCCACTTAGATCCTATCCGCGTTTAGCAGGCGCCCCGACCGAACTGTAGGAGTCGCTGTTTACAACGACCCGGACCCACCCCGCCAGCTTCTCCCAGCCAAGCTGGTGACAACCCCGGAGCTGGTTCTCACCCCTTCTTAATATACGAGTAGGCGACGTCTCTCAGACCAGGCTTGAACACAGACACGCGATGCCACGTTGTCTTCTGACTGACGTCTCCTGTTGTGGTAACTGCGGATTAAACACACACACACACACACACACAGTCAGAAGATACGGTAACTAGGGCCGTCTTAAATACTTCGAAGCTTCGTTCGATGGGCATGGGATTCAAATATGAAAATAAAATTCGATTATGTAAAAAAATATATATATATTATTTTTTTTGCAAAATCAGCTCCGCCTCTCTTTGTTAACTTCAACAAGCAATGCTGTTTGTTATTTAAGATGAGGTCGGACTCGGCACTGACATTTGTGTTCATTGTGCTGCTTTTATAAAGCCTCAAATGACGGCTTACAATATTTCATGGAAGCAAAGTGTTTTGTTTGTCTAAGATTTAAACTTTACAGCACTGACAAAGTTGAACAAAGTGCTGTACAAGTTCCCACAACATAACTTTTTTTTTATATCATTTTTCATTTTTAATTTCGAAGCTTCGAATCTCAGCCCAGAAGCTTCGAATTCCAAAAAAAAAAATCGAAGGTCAGCCCTAACGGTAACGTAATCACGTCACGCCCACCAGTCAAGATCTTTCAGTATATTTTAGGCCTAGTGTTTGTTCCGATCGTTGCGATATGAAATAAATCCAATGCTATTTTGTAAACAATAATAATTATGTAGCCCATTTTCTTCACGCCATGCGTTCGAACGTCTCCGGTCATAGTTGCGCAGTTAACGCTCTGATAGGAGAAGGTGCGCCCAGAGTGAAACAGGGAGTCGTGTGGAAACAGTGAGGACAAGGCCGCAGCTACAGAAACCTTCTGAACGACCGCGGCGAGAGCATTTAGACTTGTTCAGATATTCACACCAGCTGACTAGAAGTGAACGAGCGAAACCCGACATTATACGATGCAATGAAAGACACCATCGACCGCAGGAGGTACCAGCTTGGCACTATGTAATACAAGGAACTCTCTCTGTGTTTCAAAGATTCATTCAGACACTTATTAGGGCTGCTCCATTATGGCAAAAATCACAAATCACGATCACTTTGATACTGAAATCACGGTTATTAAATCGATTTGAAAACATCATATGACGTCGACAACCAAATTTATTTCACCTTTCTTCTTGACCGAAGGCTGCCTTTCTGTCATCTACAAGTTACTAGGGGTGCACCGATGTATCGGTCGGGTATCGGTATCGGCTAGGGATGTCCGATATTATCGGCCGACCGATATTATCGGCAGTAAAATGTGATATCGGAAAATATCGGTATCGGTAAAAAAAAATAAAAAAATAAAAATTTAACATTTATTTAACCTTTATTTACCCAGGCAAGCAAGTAAGAACCAATTCTTATTTTATTTATTGTCAAAAGTATGCATGTTGGTTTAATTCAACAACAAGAGATATGTAATGTTAATTTTTACTTTTTTAATGATCATATTTTGCACAGATAATGCTTACATTTAGAAAGCCTTTTGAATGCATCCAGTGAAATTATTAGTTACCTGAAATTATTCAGTTTTTTTGGGGGGAAACCCTGCATATATCGGTATCAGTTGATATCGGTATCGGTATCGAAATTAAGAGTTGGACAATATCGGAATATCGGTATCGGTAAAAAAGCCAATATCGAGCATCCCTAGTATCGGCCAATAAGTGCCTTGTTGACTGCAATCGGCCTATCGGCCGATAAGCTCAAATGTGCCGATGGCAGTAGCCGATAAGTTCAGTTGCGTCCTGCACAACGCCGCCCCCAGTCCCCCACACACACACAAGCTACTGCATCAAAGTTACTACTAAATATTCAACATTCTCTTTTGAGACTCCGCTTCAGACTCTTATCATTTGGCACTAAAAGCTAAACATTGTCACCGATATGGCTGTCCGCAACAAGTCATTAATTGTGTACGCAAGGTAGTCGCTCAGTGACGACGCTAACATGAGCTAGGTTAGCTAGCATGAGCTACCGGGAGATGGAAAGACTAAAGTTACTGGTGAAAATGTGATTTACGTTGGAATACTCCTTTGCCAACTTGCTGTACTTTGCTTGCAGGTCTGCAGCCATTATTGCTAATTATGAATAGCCCCAACTTTAGCCAAGGTAACGTTATGGCTAAACCTTTAACGTTAGTTAACGCTAGCTTTCGGTTAGCTGTTCAATGCTAATAACACAACCAAGCGAACCCATCACAGCTCCCCGTCAACACCCCTCTCTCGGGAAGATGGCATTTAAGAAAGTATCTGCTGTTAAAATGACAAACATTCGTTTTGTGGCATTAACGTTATATAGTTAGTGTTACACGTTCAATAACATAAGCATAGTATTTACCCGAACTACTAGCTCAGTTCCTTCCGGTGCTCATAGAGCCCCGATAGTTGTACCCAATCCATTCTGCAATCTGTTAATAAAGTTTTCAATCAGACAAATGTATAGAAAGGCTTTGTTTTATTATAACATTCGTTGCAGTAAAATCATTATGTCTCATTTGGTCATCCTGTGGAGCGCTGGTCGGCGGGCAGCTAACGTAAGCTTGTTGTGGTTCTCGCAAGCAGATCAATGGCGGCATGCACGGAAGTAGAAAATGAATAAACGCTTGCCGATTGGTGGCAAGAACAGCAGGAGGTGGGTGCTAGCGGTGTGACGTAATTGGCCGAATCGACTGTCAATCAAAATTGTTCCATTGCATTGGTAGAGCTCTGGTTGAGACAATAGTATCCAGCTGCAGGCCGCCAGACCATACTGGGAGAGGGATAGTGCTACATGGCATGGTGGAATTAATACCATAAACATATTTCTTGATGTTTCCTTTTTTTAAGTAAGTAAAGAGGCCTACAAATACATACAAATATACAGTAGTTTCATTTAGAAAAAAAACAAAAAAAAAACAAAAAAAAATATATATATATAAAAAAATTATATTACAAATATATATTTTTTGCCACAAATATCGGTATCGGCCGATTGTGTTAGTTGAACAATCGGTATCGGTGGCAAATTTTCATATCGGTGCATCCCTACAAGTTACCAAAGACGTTTCAAAATAACTGGAGAAAACGCTCCGTGGCTCCCTCCTCCGTCTCAACACGATGCTGAAACTACTGTTTGGGCTTGAAGGGGAGCGCACTGGAAGGCAGGGTGTGCTGCATTTACAACACAAGACAAAACGAGAGCAACACGGCATGCGGCACAATACTGGTTTTTATCTAGATTATCTTGTTTTTTGTGATTGCGGGAAGTCAAAATCATAATTGTAAGGGCGGCTACGTGGTGCAGTGGGCAAGGCGCTCACCACGAATACTGGAGCGCTGGGTTCACCTGTTCGAGCCCAGCGCTCCACATTGCTTTCAGTTTAGCTGGTCGTCCGTACTAATACACATTGGCAGTATTAGGGGGTGGGAAACTGATGGGTGGGGATCGGGCGTTGTGGACAGCGACTCCTACAGGTCGGTTGGTGCGCCTGCGCGGTAGAATCAGGAAGCGATGGGGGCGGCGCCCCTCCAAAGCCCAAACCCTGAAAGATCGCGCCGCGCAGGCGAAAAGATGCGACTGCTGTTACCTCGAGTATCGGAGGGGACTCGTGCAATGTATGACTTAGTCCACATTGCAGCCGGCTTGTGGGAGGCAAGAAACAGCGTTCGAGATAGGGGAGGGTTGAATTGGATGATACGAAATTGGGATGGGAGAAAAATTGAAAATGGGAGAAAAAGTGGATAAAAAAAAATCATAATTGTAACTTGATTAGTCGGCCAGCCCTATCACTTATTCCATTTATTCTCCATCACCCTCATAGCTTCCTTCCTACCTGTGTCGCTGATCTGTGAGTCTCCAGTTCGCCACATCTCGTTGGTTGCCATGGAGAAGATGGTGACCGGGTTGCGACCCTCCACCTGCCTCATGACGGGGTCCTGACCCACCCGGCCCAACAGCTGGACGCGGTTCATCGCTGGAGAGAACACACACACCTATGTTTTAGGGTAGGGCTGCTCGATTATTTTCGACCAATATTGAGATCGCGATTATTTAACACGATTACTCATGGACCTTGGAAATAGGGATGCACCGATCCGATATTGATATCAGCCCCGATATGACTAAAATAGCTGGATCGGGTATTGGTAAAAAAAAAAAAATGTAATCAGATTTTTTATTTATTTTTTTATATATACAAATATAATAAAATAAGAAATAACAATTCAGTACATTTATATCTATGTGTTCATTTGTTAACATTTTGTTTCACCAAGTTAGGAAAGTAATATTTTAAGTCAAGCCTGATGTTGCCTCGCACAATTAATTAATTAATAGTTTATTAATTGAACAATGGGTATCGGATCTGTACTCGGTATCGGCCGATACCCAAAGCCCAGGTATCGGTATCGGGACTGAAAAAGTCGGATCGGTGCATCCCTACTTGGAAACAAACAAAAAGTGGATTTTCTTTAAATATAATTCAACTGGAAAAACGACCCGACTTAAAAACATGATTCATTTCCAAGCCCTACTTTAGGGCCAGGTAAAAATAAAGAAATAAATAAATCAATATTTAATCATTTAATTTGAGCAATCCAATATGGCTTGTTAAAACCCAGAGATGGCGGGGAGCTCCAGTAGCTCACCACGTACCGCGAGTGCTATTTCAGCGCCGTGGACAACCGTGCTCGTCACGGATCTGGGGCTGAGCAAGTTCGAATCCCGGACTGCAGCCGTGCCTTTCCCAGAGTGTCTTCCCCCCCATCTGAACCCTTTCAGCCTGCTTCTGTCGGTCGAACTTGACCAAGTATAAATGCGATAAACGTATAAAAGAGCCAGGAAAAAAAAAAAAAAAAAAAACCCAGAGATGGATCTTTTAAATCGATGCCTCATTTCCAGCGCTCCCCCCCATCCTGCGGATGTTACTCTACTTGCGTTGTGCCGGGTTTCTGCCTAACTACTACAGAAACTCGGTTGACCAAACGACGCTGGGCCCCATGAAACCAGCCGCGTCATCGAGGCTAATTGAGTCGATATCGAATTTAATCAAAATCAAACAGAATCGGGACCTTGTGACTTGAAAACAAAAAACGGATGACCGGTACAAACCCAGCCCTGCTATGCTTGTGAGGACATTTCATTGAAATGAGGAATTCACAATAAGCTATTTGATTTTTTTTTATTGAATGACACACACAACACTATGGACTTACATCTCTCCAGGAGGTGGTTGGGGGCATCTGTGCTCCGGTGTCTGACCAGCTGTCTAAACACCTGAGGAGAAAACACAGAAGATATATTATATGTTAGTTAATAGTTTAGTAGTCAGTTCATTAATTAATAGTCAATAATTACTAAATCAAACAACGGTGCCAAAGTGATTATTTTCTTTACTTTATCTTTTACTTACAGCCTACTTTTGGCCTAAATAAATGTCAAGTGTGTTTTGAGAGGCAGACAACAATTGAACTGACAAAATGTAACTATTCAAAAGTATTCTATCAAAATTAAGATATCCATGGTATTCTGTAAAGACTAAGCTATTTGTAGTATTCTATCACCATTAAACTATTCATAGTATCCTAACAAAATTAAGCTATTCGTAGTGTTCTATCAAAATTAAGCTATTCATTCATAGTATTCTATCACAGAATCACCGTGACACGCGATAATTATGTCGACTTATCGTATGATATATGGACATGAACTGGATCATTTAGCTGTCCTCGATATGGCCCATTGTGTTTACAGTTTACATAAGAATGTCACAATGTTAACCAGTCTGATCTGTCCTCTCCGTCATCCACTTTATATCTTAATTATTTTCCTTTTTTTTTATGTCATTGTCATCATCCACTTTATATCTATTTTTTTTATCCACTTTCTCCTTATTTTCTATGTTTCTCCCATCCCAATTTTCGTATTTCCAATTCTCCCCTCCCCCCCGTCTTGAACGTTGCTCGACTATGCCTCCCACTGGTCGGTCGTAGTATGGTAACAGAATTATGGTGGTGAAGCTCTGTAGTGTTTTTGTTATTTCTGTGTAAACTAATGAGTTATTGGGGAACTCATGTTATAGGTATAAGTATAGTGTATTTTGTTTTATGTTATTTTCGCTTGTGTCACTGTTTTTAAATATCACCTCTGCACATTGGGAGGCCGGTGAATAAAACAATCCAACGATACTTTAGTTTGTGGGGGTTTTAACTTTTTGTTATACATTTTATGTTATAAATGAGACCCCTGGTGCGGGAACATTTTGGGTTTAACCTCTTAAACTTATTTCATGTCATAAATAGATCCATACAGTCCGTAACAGTAATGTTGCAACGTTTCTTTTTCAAATGTAGCCAAGAGTAAAGACTAACTATCAAAAACAGCAGTCAATGTGTATATTTTCAGCACTACGTTTGTTTACCAATGATTTTAAATGTTATTAAAATCCCTGCGCATTGCACCGGAAACAGACGACTTAGACGCGAGAAGAAGAAGCACTCATAAAATCGTTGTAGTCCTAAAAAAGAGGAGACCCAGGGCTTTCAATGGACATGGAACATTTCATAAAACTACACTACCCAGCTCACACACCATCCGCCGACAAACTGAAGTCCAACCATTTTTCACATAATTTTTCTGACGTGATTTTCGTGTGTTTATATCTCACGGGTCGAACAAACTTCAACGCTATTGCCATAAAATACAACGTATATTGTTTCTTTACCTTGTGAATGTCGAAAACATGTATGGACATTCTCGAAGACACTCTGATGTCACGAGACCGCCGCCATCTTGGTATAGGGGGACCATATGGATTTCTACCATCAAATGCATGCGTTGAGGTCCGTTTTTATTACATGTTTTATCACATTCTTGTTCATTTCATAACATTTTCATACGATTTGTTTTGAAAATATTGAGGCCAACATGGCATTTCACTATTTTGAAAGCATTTCTGGTGATTCTAAGGCGAGATATGAGTCAAAGATCTCCCCCTGATTGACTTGACATAATGTCCATACAAAACACCTGCAGACATGGCCATCTCTCGAATACCCAAATTGAAGCTGCTGTGTTACGTTTTGTACTAATAACGAACACAGAAATCCAAATCGCAAGTTTTATATAATACCAGCTGATGCATCACGGAGGAAAAAGTGGCTGGTGGCTAACGTTCGGCTAACTCGCTCTGTGTTGTGGTCGTGGTAGCTACATGCTAAGCTAACGTTAATTACATAATATCGAACCGATAGGAGCTTATCTTATCTAATCTTACGTGGTGGTACCACGTGTGCCACTACCCGATCAAACATCCACGTAAGATTAGATAAAATAAGCTCCTATCTGTTCAATATTATGTAATTAACGTTAGCTTAGCATGTAGCTACCACGACCACAACACAGAGCGAGTTAGCCACCAGCCACTTTTTCCTCCGTAATGGTATAAAACTTGCGATTTGGATTTCTGTTTTTGTCATTAGTACAACGCGTAACACAGCAGCTCTTTGGCATTGTGAAGGACTGAAGAAAATTCTGCTTGATAGTCTTTAATTTGACGCTTTAACGATCCGTTTCTGCACTAAATGAACCGTACACAATGTACGAGGCGGGGCAGTTACCCCCCACGCTGCAGTTGCCTAGCAACAACAGGCAGGAAGTTGACTTCGAGAATTGGACATTATACAAAAGTAACTGCAATTACAGTAGATTTCATTCAGTCTTTGCTGCCCTCTAACGGCCACCTGATGGTACCACATCCAGATTTAACTCTGCCATTGGAAAGAGGAGATTTGGCCTGATCCATAGATGTATGACATGGCCATAATATGGTCATTTATAGGCCTGGCCGGAATCGGCAAAATTCAGTACTCGGTACAAAAAACCCTGTAAATCAGCTGTCCTTTGTTCATTTGCATATAATTTTTGTACACTTGTAGTCAGGAGAGGCTCAGTGTTTTAGGCATCAGACACAACGAGTCAGCAGGGGATGAGACCGGAGTACAAACTCCATCCGCGGCTCCGCCATCCACACCCTTCAGTGGCTACGCTTCTCTCTCCCGTGAACAAAGCATGGCTCGCAACTCACTTTTCAATGCTCCAAAGCCGTTTATTTGTGACAAACGGCAGATATAGAACGTTTCGACCCTTCCTGTCTTTTTCCAAGTAAAAGTTCAAGTGTTCATGTACTACTGTTTTTACAGTTTGGCTCAGCGCCAAGGAACAGAGGATGTGCGTTATTTATTTTTCTGTAGGCTTCTATCTCCCTCGTCCGTGCCATTTCCTCAACTTAATTAAAAAAATATTTAGACTACATAAAGACTACATTAGGTTACCAGTTGTCTATTCCAGTGAAAGTGCAACTTAACTGTAACTCTGCTGCACAAACCTATAAAATAGCTTTGCTGTCCGCATTTTCAGTTTATAATGTTGTCCGACTAAGTATTCTGTGGTTAAGTCATGACGTATCGACCTTCCTATAGACAGTTTCTGGGGCCAAGCTTCCTGCATTGGCCTTGGCTCCCGTCTTTTCAACACGGTTCAGTGCTGTGTGTCCCTTGTTATTTTAATAGATCCGAGTCATAAAAGAAACGATATGGGGTATGTTCTTACATTTACATTTACATTTAGTCATTTAGCTGACGCTTTTATCCAAAGCGACTTACAAGTTCTGTACGACAAGCCATCAGGAAGGGCACAACTCTATCAGCTGAGCAACAATGTTCATCAAAGTGTTGAGTGCTACAGTGTAGGTTAGTTTATTAGGACAAGTGCATGACAGTACGGTTAGTTAGGGTTAGATTTTTTATTTATTTATTTTTTTTAATTCAGATAATGGTTGAAGAAGTGCGTCTTTAGTCGACGGCGAAAGATTGGACGTGATTCGGCTGTCCTAACTGGGGTGGGTAGTTCATTCCACCATTGTGGGGCAAGGACTGAGAATAGGCGACTTCTCTTTGATGACCCTCCCGGAGCTTGGATAGGAGTAGGTCTGAGGCGGCCAGAAGATGCAGAGCGTAGGGGTCTTGAGGGTGTGTAGTTAGAGACCATTGACCGGAGGTAGGCGGGAGCGGTTCCCTTTGCCGCACGGTATGCTAGGTCGAGGGCCTTGAAGCGGATTCGTGCAGCAATGGGGAGCCAGTGCAGGTCCCTAAGAAGTGGGGTGACATGGGCCGACTTCGGTAGGTTTGAGATCAGGCGGGCCGCTGCGTTCTGAATGAGTTGAAGAGGCTTAGTGGCAGTGGCCGGGAGGCCAGCGAGCAGTGCATTGCAGTAGTCTTCTCCTAGTATCTCGCGCTATCGGAGCGTTTGGCCTCGGACATGATCAAACTTAACCAAAATGGTAAAGCTAGATTAGTATTTTACAAATTACGTTTTTTTTTATTCAATGAATGTGGGCATTCTCATATGCAAAAATGCTAAATGGGTTTTATTTCTATTGAAAAAAGTAATATACTCTGTGAATCAGTTATGACTCGAGTCCACTGGTTTCCGAGGGGCTCTGGGGTTCTTATCTTACCTGCACTGAGGCGGTTCTCAACATCCTGTGTGTTTGATGGACAGCTCCGTTTGCAGTGATGCGAAGCTACAGGAAAGAAAACTGAGGGTTAATAAATAAACTTTATTTGTATAGCACCTCTCGTGCAAGAATTGCAGAAATAAAGTTGTACAATAAAACAATGTTTATTTACTAGTACCTGATTGTATTTATATATATGAAGAAAAAAGGATATTTCGAATCATGATACACAATGATTGATTGAAAACTGTATTAACAGATTGCAGAATGGGTACAGTACAGTACAGCTCAATACATACAATTGTTAAGGGGATGCAGACCAGAGAAAGACTTTCGTCTTGTTTACATCAGGGTCCCCCATTTTCAATTCATCATATGATAATGTTGTCCAAATTAATGATAAAAGGCAAATATCTAAATCAGATTTCTGAAATGTTTGACCCCCACCCTGTGAATCTGTGCAACATGTTTGCAAGGTATTTGCAAAGACATTACGTGACCATCTGATAAGTATAAACTCAGTTGCTTCTCCTGATGTCGGAACACACACAGTGCGTGGTGTAATCATGTGGCTGATGGGACTCCCGCCATTGGATTTAGTAAGAAGACAACCACCAAACAATAGGTTACGTCTCCTACACAAAGACATTTCATCACAGGATACTGCAGGACTAAAGGACAGATTAGCCGCCTTGTGTTGCGGGGTGATGCGTAAAAACAGATAGAAATTAAATCGAAACTTACGAGATGCGAGACTTCTGTGCTGCAGACTTTAACACTGTAACCCTCACGCTGTGTCCGGTGCGTCTCAAACAAATGTCCGTGTTGATCGGCGTATATAACGTTCCCATTGGGGGTTCGGGTTCCGCGCTGGTATGGAAGATCAGATAGTACTGGACAGTTTATTTAGCACATTCCTACTGTCTACGATTATAGTTGAATTATATATTGATGTCAAATAGTTTAAAACTCATCATCTGCTTGACATAGGGACACGGATTATGATGAATTGAAAATGGGGGACCCTGATGTAAACAAGACGAAAGTCTTTCTCTTGATTGATTGATTGATTGATTGATTGATTGATTGATTGATTGAAAAGTTTATTAACAGATTGCAGAATGGGTACAGTACAGTACAGCTCAATACATACAATTGTTAAGGGGATGCAGACCAGAGAAAGACTTTCGTCTTGTTTACATCAGGGTCCCCCATTTTCAATTCATCATAACATGACATGATACATGACATACAGATAGACAGTAGGCTACTGCTACATCTATACATTTATGACATATCAGATTCGCAAATACAGTACTGTTTGTGATACAAAAAGTGTCCAGAAAAAGAGTGTATCATTTGACGTAGAAACTGTACATTTGAGGAGGTTGGGTGGGTGGGGTTGGGTGGGTGGGTGGGGGCTGTACATTGGAGGTGGGGGGGGGGGGTTTGGGTAGGGGACACACACACTACACTGTACATTGGAATACTGACAAAGCCATACTTGGTAATTTACTGTACAACTGGGTTAGGACATTTGTAGGGGCCAGTTTCGAATTGCAGTCTCCCGTGGGTGTTCTTTGAGTGTTTTTGAAAGTGGGTAGTGATTCACATTCCTTTACAGCTTTGGGTAGGGCATTCCACATTGATGTGGCATAATTGCGAAACGTGTTTAGTCCCTTGTTTGAGCCGAATCTGGGTTTAACATGATTTGTGGAGCTCCCTCTGGTGTTGTGATCGTGGTATTCACTGACCTTTGGGAAGTATTTTGACATGTACATGGGTACCTTGGTCGCGTAGTGTATCTTGTAGACCAGGCCCATTGCAAGTTGCTGTACTCTGTCGTCTACTCTAAGCCATCCTAGGTTGTCAAAGTGGGCAGGGGTGAGGTGGGTTCTAGGAGTCAGGTCAAGCAGTAGTCTGACTAGCTTTTTGAGATGTTTGTAATTTGTTTTTTAGTGCCTTTGAGGTGCTTTGGTACCATGAGGTGCAAGCATAGTCGTAGTACCCTTGAATGAGTGCTCCTGCCAGAGTCTTCAGGGTATTCTTGTTTACCAGAGAGGAGATCCGGTACAAGAATCGCGTTCGTTGGTTGACTTTTTTTTATTACATTGGATGCCATTTTGTCACAGGAAAGATTAGCCTCTGATTGATTGATTGATTGAAAAGTTTATTAACAGATTGCAGAATGGGTACAGTACAGTACATCTCAATACATACAATTGTTAAGGGGATGCAGACCAGAGAAAGACTTTCGTCTTGTTTACATCAGGGTCCCCCATTTTCAATTCATCATAACATATATGACATACATGAGTCACATGACATACAGATAGACAGTACTGCTACATCTATACATTTATGACATATCAGGTTTGCAAAAATACAGTACTGTTTGTGATACAAAAGTGTCCAGAAAAGGAGTGTATATACATTTGGCGTAGAAACTGTACATTGGAGGAGGTTGGTGGGGTGGGGTTGGGTGGGTTGGGTGAGGGCTGTACATTGGAGGTGGGGGGGGGGGGGGGGGGGGGTTGGGTAGGGGACACACACACATTTTACACTGTACATTGGAATATTGACAAAGCCTTACTTGGTCATTTACTGTACAACTAGGTTAGGACATTTGTAGGGGCCAGTTTCGAATTGCAGTCTCACGTAGGTGTTTTTTGAGAGTGTTTTTGAAGGTGGGTAGTGATTCACATTCCTTTACAGCTTTAGGCAGGGCGTTCCACATTGATGTGGCATAATTGGATGGAACCCAGGTAGGTAATTTCATCTTTCCTTGTGATAATATTGTCACCCACTGTAACCGAGAAGCCGTCGGTCTAGCTGAGTTTGTTATTTGAACCGAAGAGAATGGACTCTGTTTTGCCCATGTGTAATGATAGTTTGTTGTCGGCGAGCCATATGCAGATTTTGCCTAGTTCCGAGCTGAGGGCTTTTTCAACCTGTAACCAGCAGGTGGCGGTATCGTTTGCAATCGGAGAAGAAGCGAGAGGAATTCCAAGAAATTAATCTAAAGATAACATTAGATAAGATAAGATTAGATAATATTAGATAAGATAACACACACACACACACACACACACACACACACACACACACACACACACACACACACACACACACACACACACACACACACACACACACACACACACACACACACACACACACACACACACACACACACACACACACACACACACACACACACACTTCCAGGTGCAGGGGTGGCAGAATAAACAACACACAGACAGGTTGCAGTTTCCAAAATCATACTCTTTATTTTCTACTAAATAATAATCGCTTTCTGGCATTAATCTGTCGGCCGGGCGGCGTCTCCGCTCTGTGGCCTGTCGCTGCTACAGTTGTACAGTAAATGACCAAGTATGGCTTTGTCAGTATTCCAATGTAAAGTGTACAGTGTCCCCCCCCCACCTCCAGTGTACAGTCCCCGTCCCCCCCAACCCCACCCCACCTACCCAACCTCCTCCAATGTACAGTTTCTACGTTAAATGTATATACACTCTTTTCTGGAGACTTTTTGTATCACAAACAGTACTGTATTTGCAAATCTGGTATGTCATAAATGTATAGATGTAGCAGTACTGTCTATCTGTATGTCGTGTGTGTCATATATGTTATGATGAATTGAAAATGGGGGACCCTGATGTAAACAAGACGAAAGTCTTTCTCTGGTCTGCATCCCCTTAACAATTGTATGTATTGAGCTGTGCTGTACTGTACCCATTCTGCAATCTGTTAATAAAGTTTTCAATCAATCAATCAATTGCAAAGGCAAGCAGCCAACAATGCTAGAGGACCATGTAAATTCTATTCTATTCTAAATAAATGATCTAATATAATACAATAAAATAAGAAAATACACTCAAAGAACACATAGAGCAGAACATTTCTAAATTGAGAGTTCAACTTCCTTACACAAGCAGAAGATGAAAGATGCATTGGCCACAGCCATAACAGACATTCCATCCTCATTCCTCTGAAGCCTGCTTTCTTTATGGGTGCAAGTTGTGCAACCTATTTCTGGTGGTTCGCAGATGGCAACATTATAATATCTACTATAATTTAATGAGCTGGTGTCCCAGGGTGAGAGATTATTTATTTTAATTGGGCTCCACGCTGAAAACGTTAATTAACTTAAAAAACAAAGAAACTTCTCTAGGCTTTCCCTGTGACATTTCTTGAGCTGCCCTCATATTACCGTGTTGAAGTGTTTAATTCCCTGTCTCTCTCCTTGGCCCTGGGGGTCTAGTTCTTCTTGACTTATATTTTCAGAGATGTAGGCCACAATAACACGTCACTCCACTAGTACTTCACACCATGGACAACTGGTTGTGTGCATGGGCGCCACCATACCGTCTACAGATAGCTGGGCCATTGTAGCTACTAGCTACAGTATTCACAAGGAATCTATCAGAGATATGCCAGAACCACCAAAAAGTCCACTTTTAAAACGTGGATACGAGGACACTATCATAGATATAAAGTGGTAGATGGAGACATTTACAATAGCTTTCCACGGTATCAATCACCATTCACTGACAGTGGTGAAAATTAAATAGCTTCTCATGGTCAATGATATATACTGGTAGGTAGGTAATGATGATCAGACCAAGAAAAACCATGTGGTCTCCTTGATCTAAAACAGTTCTCACCCAGCCTGGACTGTGCTGCTAGCTGCCTGTCTTCAGCTACAGATAATGTCAGATCTAATAATACAACAGGGTCATTTTGACATACTACAAATAGGCCAAACTCAACTAATTGTGTACAGTACTCTCGTCACGTCAGTAAAAAAAATAAAAATACATTCGCAAACACAAAATTAGCAAACACAAAATACATGAGTACATGAGCTTCGAAGGAAAATACTGTCTGAGTCAGCAGGAAGGGCACTATTAGTTTAGTTTAGTTTATTCGGATCCCCATTAGCCATTGCCACAGGCATAGGCTACTATTACTGGGGTCCACACAAATCAATACAATACAATAAAATCAATACAATACAATCAATACAATACAATAAAACAATACAATACAATACACCTCAATAACACATTTTGATTTGATTTGATAACACATAAAATATTATAATAAAATATCTAAGTTCACAAATCACACATATACCCATCTTCTCAATCACCCACTATGTTTACTTAACTGACCGTACCATTCTTTCTTATATGATTTTTAAGGTGTTTTTTAAATGTCTGTTTTTTTTTCAACCCTAGTTAATGCAGGTGGTAAGGAATTCCATAGAGGGTGTGTTGAGTAAAATGAAAGTGTGCACTGACCTTGGGTTTTCAACATTTACACAATTATTTGATTCAATGGTGGGTTCTGTTTTATTTTATGCACCTGAATGTAATGCTATCCAGAACCGTGCCATGAGATACTTCTTGGGAGTCCATAAATAAATATACAGCAAAAGGGGCTATAGAAGGGGACATGGGTTGGGACTCATGCTTGGTCAAGCAAAAAGGTGAAATGGTTAGGTTATGGAACCGCCTGGTCCAGCTGCCAAATGACAGGGTGACAAAAAAGATATTTAACTGGGACAGAACACACGGTCATCCCTGGTCAAGAGAGATGTCCATGATTTTTTCTTCTGCTGACTTAAGTATGATTTTTATGAACAATCTGCAGTGTAAGGTTCACATAATCAACAATCCATCAGGATAAGTGGAAGGTGGAGATATGGAAAAAACCTAAACTTAGAAAATATGTTGTAATTAAAAATGAGTATTTTACTGAACCTTATGATGTAATGTTAAACTTAAAGAGAAGACTGAGGTCTCTGTGCCCATGAGGTCTGGCACCCTGCCATTGGCTGTGGAAGTGGGTAGATTCCAAGGTAAACCTGATGAGCGGTTGTGTGTTCTATGTGATCTGGGAGTGGTGGAAGATGAATATCATTTTGTTTTTTATTGCCCTTTGTACACCGATTTGAGGAGGGCTTTATTTGAGAAAATTCTAATTGTAAATCCAGATTTGTTTAGGCAGTCTGAGAGTTGTATGTTGAGTTGTTTTTTTGTGGAGGACATCTTCAGTATTGCAGGATTTTTGGAGAAAGCATGGCACTTGAGACAAAACACACTATATCCTATATAATTCTATATGAATTCCTCTTGTTTCTTTGTTTACATACATTGCTCAGCTTGTGTTATATTACGTTTTATTGTATTTTCTTTTATTTGTGGCCATCTTGGTCTATATAACCTATTGTCAATGTCATAATTTGTCAAGTAATTTGTCAAGTATACTATACTTATTGTTTATGTCTTGTAAGCCCATATGGGCTGGGCATACACCTGTATGTAAGACATAAAAAAAAAAAAATCAATCAATCAAATCATAGAATAAATAATCATTTTAATCAGTGAACATAATTAAAATAGTGAGCTCTTTATTATAAGGTTTGTATCTAGGTTAAAAATATTTTTTAGATGTTAATATCATATTTGAGAGGCATCCATTATGATTTGCAAATTATTTCATAGATTGAAAAAGTAAAATGTGCAGCTGCCTATAAGGTGTGAAAGACAAAAAATTAAAAATTAAAAACCTGCACTACCTCACCAAGCTGCACGTTGCTTTCTTGGGTGGTAACCACGATGGATCAGTCTATCTATATGGACATTGTTGATGCCATGTTGCCTCTGCTTTCCAGTTACAACAGATTTCCCTTGTATTTTACCCCCCCCCCCCCCACACACACACAGTTGACCACCTCAACACCTATTGCACACTTGTTGCAACCATCCTTGTTGTCCTTGCGGATCTCTCATTGAACTGTTGTCTTCTCATTGAATTGCCCTGGCCACCCTGGTGCACCCAAATCTGTATACCAAAGTTCAAAAGGGCTTAATAAAGTCAACAAACATCCCAGTTATATGTTACACAATTTATCCTGTAATCGAGAACTAGATCTAATACACATAAGACACTGAGGCTGTGATAAGGGGAGACCACCCACCTAGATAGGGGAAAAAATAATTAAGGATGAAATCATTTGCAAACATCTTAATTGTTTAGAATAGTCAAAAAAAAAAAAAAAATGTATTACAAATTTTTTGGTCGCATCATTTTATTACCCCAAAAGGGGCGTGGTCTATTCAAAATTGCCCCTTTTTGCATGTTACCCCAAACAAAATTTAGAAAAAATGTATGATATATAGATATTCTCTCATGGTTTTTCATGTTACTACATTAAATACAGAACTTTTTGCTAGAGGATTTTTTGATATGCCACCCGAACAGGAATTTATTATTTTATGACCCCCTAGTCATGCATTTCTTTTGCATACATTTTTTGTATAAAATGTTCTAAAAATCTGGATGAGTGATATATAAAAAAAAATCCTCTAGCAAAAAGTTGTGGTATATGGATAGGAGGAAACGTGGCCAGTTTGGTGTGTGGAGGTACTAGAGAAATTGAGATTTTTTGTTTTATGTGTATATAATACAAACTCATAAAATCTCATTTTGAGAAAAACGCCTTTAAAGTTTTGTATTGTCTGTAAATCAGGCTATGTATGACATATCAACAAACCCTTTGGCACAAAGAAGCAGGATGTAGATATGAATAAAGGTGGAAAGTTTGGTGTGTGTAGATGCTAGGGAAATGGTACATGTCTACCCTTTGGGAAAACGCCTTCAAAGTTCTGTATTGTAAAATGCCATAATAAAATTTTTTAAACCGCTATTTACAAACACAACACCCAATCAAACCATTAGTAATAGACAACCTAAACACATGCCTGATAACTGAATAACATAACATAATAATAATGATGTAGTAGTAGTAAGTGTAGTAACAAACACAACCGATTACTGTACCCCCTAATAGTCGAAATAAAGACTTCAAATCAAAATCAAATAAAAAAAATAGGCAAAACAAATATTTGAATAGATATCAGTATGAAACTTTCCCAGTTTGTTATGTACATATAAACTAAGAAAAAATATATTGCAAGTTTTCTGAATTTTATGTTATATGCAAATGAGGCAGTTCCCCATTCAATATGTGCACATTTATGGACGCAATCATGCAAAATGAAGCAAAATAAGAAACTAAATGTGTTTTTTTTTATTTTCTTGTCACTAGTTTGAAAGAAGACATGTTTATAAAAATCTCAACATTATACAAAAATCTCAAAATTGCCCCAAAATCTGGAAAATTTTATTTTAGGTGGGTGGTCTCCCCTTAATACACAAGACACTGAGGCTGTGATAAATGAATGATATAGGTGAGGTTTTATTTGCTTTCTGGTGTCTGCTTGATGTTGTTATCTTGAGTGTGTCTCTTGCATGTTCTGTCCTTGTTTTTCCCAACCACCTGGTTGATGCAGAAACTGCTCTCCTCAGCCACCTCTGTAAGACGAATATCACATTCTGTGATGCTGGTGTTGTAAGACATCCCCTCCTCCAAGACTTTACCGCCACCCTACACACACACACACACACACACACACACACACACACACACACACACACACACACACACGCACACGCACGCACGCACACACGCACACACACACACAGAGGCACAGCACAGGCACAAGTGTCAAACGGGTTTCGGGCAATCTTGATAACTCTGAACAAGCAATAAGAGACAACATCCACACACTCAGACTTTCCATTATTTCATGCAGGGCTTATATTAAAAACATTTCACAACCGTCACAAACTAGTTTTACTTGTCCTAAACTGAAAAGCAACCATCCCAAATCCCCCAACATTTTTACTATATAATCCAGCATTTACCTACTATTCTATTTCAGTTTTTTGTGTTATTTTGGTTATTTATTTTTTTCTTTTTCATATTTTTTTGTTGATTGTTTATATATAGCCTAGCCTATATATAAAAAAATGTATCTGCATTGTATCCTCTCATGAGCATATTTTACAGAACTATTTTTGGAATAAAAAAAGAAATGCAGCCTTTACCGTCCCGGGAACTGGATCACACCAGGCAGTTTTTATTGTCCCATCGAGACACCCTTCATTTCAAGCCCCGATTGCATGTTTAGTCATTCTACAGAAACGCACTTTTCTGTCCCCAGCCTTTGCAGAAAGCATACACTTTAAACAGACTTTGTAGTCACATTTAATTTATATATTTGAATAATGTAAAATGTTTTTTTTTCTTTTTTTTAAACTTTATTTTTTAGCGTTTATCGCTTTTCTGGTCAAGCATGACCGACAGAAACAGGTTGAAAATGGGATGTAGAACAGGGGAAGACATTCTGAGAAATGACGGCGGATCCGGGAATCGAACTCGTGTCCCCCAGATCCGTGACGAGCACGGTTTTCCGCGACGCAGAAATAGCGCCGAGATATGCGGTGAGCTACGGGAGCTCCCCGTAAAATGTTCTTTGAACAATTATACCTATTTGAGGCAAGAATTGGGCAATATTTGTTTTTAATCAATTATATGAAATTCCAAGTACAAGAAAAGTGCTTGTCCCAAATGTCATGTATTGGGGTTTAGGGGCATATTTAGAGTTTACAAATATATTTCTCTCCCATTTTAAATGCAAGAATGTATACACCACTATCACATGTATGAAGTGGCTAACATAAACAAATTAAATACCAACTAAATATTATAAATAATATAATGGAAATAGCTGTCCCCTGGTGTCATGTCACTGGTGTTACCGCTTAACAAAAATCCCTATTCTGAAAAAATCCAAAGACTTGTGACATCACTTCCTACTTCCTACGTCCTACTTCCTGAAGAACTGTGAAGAAAGGTACATTGACAGTCTGCTGTCTTTTTTCAAATGTTGGAAATGTTCTCATTTATCTCATAATTTCATACGAGACATTTAGCTAGAGTGACTGGTATGGCCTATTTTTTAATACAAATGGATTAAATTACAAATTTTTGTGAGTTTAGCATGATTAGCAACATGTGGTTTGAGGTACTGAAGCTGCCATTTTGTAAAATAGATTTCATGAAAATGGTCACTGGTGTTACTGCTCTTCATGGTAACACCAGTGACGACCAGTAACACCAGTGACTATCTTGTGTAAATAAGCTTTAGTAAAAGCTTTTAAAGAAGTTGTTATGCATACAATATAACTCATTAGTACCCATTTCATGATCACAACTAAATATAAATATAAATTATATAAATAAATATATATATAATATATATATAAAATAAATATATATAAATAACTAAAGTTATTTGACTTAATGTCAGTGATAATCTTTGGTTTTGTACTAAATACACCACTTTCTATCTCAAATAAGTAATTGATATTGAATAAAACAATCTTTAGTGTTCTTTGTGTCACTGGTGTTTTATTGTCACTGGTGTTTTTTTGGGTCATATGAAATCAAAAGTGTCACATTTGACTTGTAAATTATTTTATATCAATTGACCTTTGCTTCATTCAAGAGTTAGGATGTTAAGGATACTATCATTAAATTTGTATGACTGTCCTTCAAATATTGTTATTATTATAGCAAAGATATGATGGTGTTAATAAGCAAACATCAGTCACACTTTTCACAAACCTGATTAAAATAAATAAATACATAATCTCCCAATTTTTGGCATTATCATTATCCTACTGTGCGCCTCTGACTATATGTGCAGAATAGATTGTGAAAAAAACATTTCTAAAAATACTTTAATATTGTTAAAGGTATGAGGTAACACCAGTGACAAAAAGATGGCACAAGCATTCTTTAAGTCAAAGTAAAAAAATATATATATTAATCATTAAGCTCTCATTTATGTGGATTCATAAAGTCAAAGGGTTAACCAATATTGTAACTTAAGTTTAAATGTAGGAAAATTAACTACATTTTAAGACATGTTGCTATTCTAAACGTGTGCGTTTCTGTAGAATGACTCATCTATGAAAATGTTGAAATCCTTCACAATACTAGCCAGGTCCTGAATATATATATTATCGATAGCATTATATACATCCATATTATGTCCTACATTCTTATATTATTCTATATTACTCTCATAAAATATTCTATATTTGTATATCCATAAAATACTAAATAGTGTGAATATACACATATGAATACACATATACAATCCTTGGCACATACTGACTGGTTCCATCAAATCCATCTGCACATTACAATCCATATGATTATATTTGACAGCTCTTCATTTCTTTTGTTAACTTTTTAGCTCTTACTTTATCTATTGTATATAGTAGCACACTTGGCAACAAACATTTCACTGCACATTGTACTTGTACTATGACGGGAGTATGTGACAAATAAACCTTGATTGATTAATTGATTAATTGATACTGCACTACTCTCTTGCTTTTCTTGGAATGTGATGGGAATGAGACATTCCTATTTCCCTTCTCTTATACAGTGGCATCACTGTACACACAACAGCCTCATTACACAGGCTTGAGAGCAATTTATTAGACTGGCATAAGTACTGTAGAACAAGTATAAGACTATGTACTGTACATGGATGCTCTATATACTCACAATGCCCAGCCTGTTGCATGAGAGATTGATGCTTCTGAGTGTGTTGTTCTTGACCAGGACTTGAGATATGATGGTGGCACTGGGCTCAGTCAGCAGGTTGCCTCCTAGATGCAGGTCTAGTAGGGTGTTGTTCTTCAGCAAGGCCTGGCCAATGGCTTGACCCCCATCATCTCCTAAACAGTTCAGACGCAGGTTGAGGGAAAGCAGGGTGGAGTTCTTGGATAGGGCGTAAGCTATGGCCAGGGCCCCTGGGCCACTAATGTTATTGTTTTTGATGGTCAAGGTTTCCAGTTTACTCCTGCTGAGCAGCTTGCCAATGGCCCTGGCACCCCTGTTCCCGATCACGTTGTAAGAGAGGTCAAGCTCTGTCAGAGAGGGGTGGTCCAGAAGGTATTTCACCAGCAGCCGGCATTTTTCATCCTCCACGTTGCTTTGATGGAGCCTCAGAACCTATAGAAATAGCACAGTATGAATTGATACAGTACTCCATACTACGATACATATCGATACTGAATATTTAAAATGGTTTCGATACTCATTTCCCGAAATACCGATACTTTCTGCAGTATCGGTACCAGCTGGCGAGTGTTCTACCGCAAGTTGTTGACACGCTGTTCAGAGCACGCTTGCCCCTCCGCCTCCTCCAGCCCTCCCCTCACAGAGCCGTCTTCAGTTTGTAAACAAACATTTTAGCTGAAGATGGCAAATGCAGAGCCTCCGCAACTTGTGCTTGTGGATAAAGAAAACAGCAGAAGTGCTGTTTGGAGGTACTTCGGGTTTGAAGTAAACAACTTAGGACAAGCTAAAGATGCCACGATGCCCATTTGCAAGCGGTGTTACAGAGCAGTGCCAACGCGGATCTCCATAAAGAAATGAAAGAGGTTGGTAACAGCTGCTCTTTCAACGTCACTGTGACTCAAGCATTAAACCATTAACTCTAGTTTAATACATGATACGTTGTCTACTGATGGCGCATAATATCAACAGCTGATTCGTTGTTAGTAACGTTACAGCTATTAGCTAACGTTAGCTACTGCTAGTCGTTCCTCCGTTAGCTCCGTTAGCTTAACTTAGCTGGCCACCTTTATAATTACTGCATGGAAACGGAGTAACGTTAACGTTTAAACGTTATGTCGAGGTCATACAATACTACAGTCGACATAAGGTTAACGTTACCCCGTTTCCATGAAGTGTTTAAATAGCAGCAATCTTGTTGAAAATGTAACGTTACTAAATGCTCCGAGCATAGTTGATCTCTCTCTCTCTCTCTCTCTCTCTCTCTCTCTCTCTCTCTCTCTCTCTCTCTCTCTCTCTTGTTATCTTTAAATAAAAATCGAAACTGTTACTAACTGTAATACAAACAGTTCAGTTAGTCAGGTACATGCAACACAGATTAGTGTTTACATCTGTCTGCTTGAGAAAATACCATGTTCTGCATCTGCAATAGAAATGATTGAAGTGAGATGAACAGTTATTTTTAAATGTGTGATCTAAAGATAAACAAAGGGTTTTAAAAGTGTTATATTTTTCTTCTCTTATAGTACCAGAGAGAAGCTGAGGAGAATCAACCAGCAACAAAAGCAAAATTTGTTAAAAAAAAAAAAAAAAAAAAAATATATATATATATATATATATATATATATATATATATATATATATATATTATTATTATTATTTTTTTTTTGGTATCGAAATGGTATCGAAGTATCGATACTTTTCAAGGTATCGTATCGAAGTCGAAATTCCAGTATTGTGACAACACTACTAAGGAGTATCAGGGGCTAGTAATACTGGCTACATAGCATACAAAAGAACGTAAGCAATTAATAAGAATAATATAAACTATAATAACTAGCCTCTTACAGAAAACATAATAATGTTACTATTAATTTATAATGCACAACAATAACCAGCAGTATTTTCGCTGGAGGGACTATTTTCTTCTGATTTAAACCTGACTTTACGTTAACAACATTATCACAAACACTGCATTTGAAGTAGCAATCAATGATTCACCCTCAAAGTCTTGCAGGACTTCAGGGCCTTGGCCAGAGACTCACAGTCTCGGAGGGTGAACTCAAACATATTCCAATGAAAGTTCATGCCACAACTGTTGACCCTGTACACCAAATGCAGCTCCTCCAGTCCGGTCAGCTTGTTCAACAGAATGCCAAAATCAAAGTGGTCCATGGTCAAATCTGAGCCATCTTCCTCTTCTGCCTTCTGAGCCTCTTTGACAGGGGGCAGCAGCTGGGAGATATCCAGCCTCTTAATGTAGTTCTTGCAAAGAGGGACCATATCGAGTACGATCTTTGGGTCTGTCACATCTGGGATAAAGTGCTCAATGATGTTCTGCAGGTGTCTCTCGAAGAACATTCTTTTCCAGCTGTGGCCGTGACGGGAGACGTCACACAGGTGATGGTCCCATCGCAGCCTGCAGCACCGCTCCCAGTAGCCATCGTCACTGATCAAGTTGGCCGTCACATGCAGGGGCAGAGAAGAGGACAGCCTCTCCAGAACATACTCCTTATCACCAGGGGGCAGTTCCTCAAATATGGGCTTCTCTGTAAGAATAAATATAATTTTTAATTTATTCGTATATGGAATTGTTACAGTCCAAGTGTCTTCACTACATATAGTTCACTTAATATGGCCCACTAAATTCCATGGCCGAAAGGAACAGGAAGAAGAAAACTTGTACCTGCCCCTACACATGCATACAGTACACTGATAGACTGTTCATAGTGCAATGTTTACCAACCTAGATGAGGGCCGACGTTCCACTCTACTGGTTAAAGTTGCTTACTCGTGAGTAGTATGTTCGTTGATAAAGAAAAATAATGTCCACAGCCGCTCCAGTGTAAAACAAAGATATCCAAATGGTTTATTTCTCTTCCACAGCGAAGTCTTTCTTTACAGAAGTGGTCCTAAAGCTATTTTCCTAAATATTCACGTTACTACTACAAGGTAAGAAAACGTACGGTTATATCTATAACCATAGTTATATGAGTATAGCGACGCTCTGCGCCTACTGGAATATATCCCTATATCAGTCTATATACTGAATAAATTCTCCACATGCACCTATACACACCCATCCGTCTGGCCACACCCCCATCCACTCCTCTACATAAGCAGGGGTGTGGCCATACTAACAGCTCCTTCCCAAGTCTTTCACCACCAAGGCGAAGACCACGGGGTCCTCAGTGAGTCCGGCGCAGAGCGTCGCTATACTCATATAACTATGGTTATAGATATAACCGTACGGTATAGTATCGTATAGCTGCCGCTCTGCGCCTACTGGAATACAGAAGCTGAGCAGAGCGGAAGCTCAACAAATGTACCCGCCGAGGCATCCCACAACCATCAGAACCGGGGAGGACCCGAGCCCCCGGACCCCCCTAGTGGAGGACGGGAGGGAATCGGATCCGACTGTGCGAAGAGGGTTTAGCAACTCAACGCACAGGGTGAGCAGACCGTGGGACTTACCTTCCCACAGAAGAACCCACGACTACACAGGCGCGCAACCCACATGCCACTAGGGAACGAACGGGAAGAAGAAAACCCCCGTTACAACCCCTAATATCACGGGGTCGAGGGCAAAAACCCAACCCTGTGGCAAGGCCGTAGCAGCAGAGTGCGAAGGAGGACCCAGCCCCAGGAAGGGACTGAACCCCCCGGAAAAGGGGGCCTAGTGAGGCAAACGACGCCGCAGCATCGAGACCCCACCAGGCGGTCACTAGTGACACCACCCCCCACATCGCCAGCGTATTCGGACAGGGCCCATCCAAGAGCAGGCCCTTCCCCCCTACAGCACGCCGCCCTGAAGCACTCAAGAGGCTACACCCACAGCGGGACCAGGCAGTGCACCGGGGAGACAACCCCCAAAAGTGGTCGACCCCTCAATCCAGGCAACAGGTCACTCGACCTGAGCCTGGAGCACTGCGGACTAGACAGGCGCCAAAGGGGTCTGCTGAAAACAGCACCCCGGCGGAAGGGGCGTATGGTATGCTGTGCACCATGTCGCAGTCTCCACAAAAAACCCCGACCCTCTAGAGGGGCCGAGGCAGAGAAGGCAGACACGATTGGCAGACGTCATGAAAGGTGCGGGGGCACACTCACAGGCAGACGGGGCCAAGCCCGGCCTACCCCGAGAGTCGACTCCGCTACCAACACACCTGGAAACCAACCACCACCTTGGTTCTAACATGAGGCGGTTGTTCCTATAACCCCCCCAAGAAAAAACTCCAAAACACAACTGCGGGTATACACTGGCTATACAGCAGTACAAGTGTTTCAGTTTCCAAGAAGGGGTTAACCCAGGCCAACAGGTCGACGAAACGAGTTCGAACCTGGGCCTGGCAGACCGGGACGTACACAGGGATGCCAGAGGGGTACAAGAACCACCTCAACAGCCCCCTCCCAGCCCCGCCAAGCAGGAGAAGAGAGGCGCGAAAAAGGAATGGAGAAGGACCAGAACATCTCCATAACATCAAACCCTGCAACGCCCGGGCCGACCCGGCATTTTCCCCCCGAAAAAGCACAAGTCCCTCAGGGTATCAGAACAGCAGATCTGCGCCCCGGCGGACAACGGGTTAACTGACCTGGTCCGGTGCGACCAGAACCAGTCCCGTGTCCTAATCACGCCGCCATCCCAGTCCCAGGAGGGGGGTAGGTACGTGTGTCGATCTAAAACATCACAGAGGGCGCCACCAAGCCGCGCCCGGTGGCCCACCCCAAAGGCGTGAGACCCCTCCGCCAATGCTTTGATCTATTCCGTTATCTCCCCCCAGAGATGAACGAGAATTCATCGAGACTAACCTAGTACACTCGCGCTCGGAAGAGACAAAACTCCATCCTAGTTGCCCCATAAAAACGCTGTTTCAATGATGAGCAACCAAGGCACGCAAGCCCATGCGTGGTTCCACACAGAAGCACCCAGGGCCAGCACTATGTACACGTCGAGACCCAAAACATATCAATGGTAATTCTAACAAGAACCCAGATAACGTTCCCTCCAAGCCGCCTGGGAGAGCGGCAGGAAGCTGGCCAAGACACAGATATGGGTCCCATATGACGCATCCGAGGGAAAGCACCCCTGTCAACCCTGCCCTATAAAAGAGAGGAGACAGGGAACCCCCAGAGAGAGACTTCCCACTAGGCTTGGGCGGTATAATTTTTTTCATACCGTCATACCTTGATTACCTAATACCCCGGTATACGGTATATGACGGTATGACTTTCATTTTCATCAGCGGGGGTGGGGGGGGGGGGGCAACCCGTGATACCAAGTAAACAAATCACGGAGATGGCCAGTTCGCCCACAGCATCCTAGTGCTAACGTTAGCTCTCAGAATGGTAGCAGTTCGCCCGCAGCATCCTAGTGCTAACGTTAGCTCTCAGAATGGTAGCAGTTCGCCCGCAGCATCCTAGTGCTAACGTTAGCTCTCAGAATGGTAGCAGTTCGCCCGCAGCATCCTAGTGCTAACGTTAGCTCTCAGAATGGTAGGTGTTGTGAAGGGCCAGATTAAACCGAATATATATATTTATTTATATATATATATTTAATTGTATTTGTATATTCTCTAATATTCCCTGATATCCCTTGTATATTCCTTGTACAATATGCATTGAATATCCATTCTAGCCTACTGAACATCCCATAATAGTCTCCATTCTACTATTGGTCGAGACCTTGGTGCCAGGCTGCCATACCCCTCAGACCCAGTTCAAACGTACCGCTCGACATGTACGAACAAGTCCTAGTTCCGCGTAGGAATTTGGCTACCGCACCACTAATGGGACTATTTGTTCATAGTGCGTATATATACTGCGCTACTAAAGTAGGACTTTCTTTTCAGTCCAGTTTCTTACCCTCCAATAGAGTCACAGACGTAAAGCCTCCCCGCGATGCCACGTGTGGGAGTAAGGCCAAGTTCGCCTACCATCGGTATTGAGACATCGTGTATATTAATATTTGAATAGTCATATTTGGCACTATATCGTCGAGTTGGACGTAGTCTATTAAGCTAATAATAGTCTGTTAATATATAGTGCTTCGTGCGGTGAGAATACTACCGTAGTCAGTACCCCATCGTTTCGGGCAGAGAACTGGCTGCTTACCCAGGGTGGTTGACCCTATGTGAAGCTGCACCCGAGGAGCCCCAGAGCCGACGAGCGAGTGGACCTGTATCCCGGATTATTCTACCGACGACAGCCCGCCTTCCCAGGCACGGATTATGCTTTGGATACTTTGATTATTCTATGGATAAAGACCCCCGACACTACCGTGTGTTGGAACCCCCCCCCCTGGAGAGGACTCAAGGTGAGGAGACGCTCTGCAAGACGAGGTCTCTCCACATCTCTCCCCCGTGGACCGGAGAGAGCCGGCCCACAAAGAGTCCACCTGCTTTCATCTGTGGTCCAAGGATCGCCGGCGCATTGAACGGCACTACAGTGGGTTCTCCTGGGATACCCTTGGCCGGACGAGGCAGCTGGATTCTACCCCCCCCCCCCTCCTACTCCTGTCGGCTTACAAGCGACCGGATTAACCCCCTCTAGTGTATCCAGCCTATAATCATTAAAGTATCATTGCTGTTATTCCTTAACTATTCCAGGTCGTATATTTACCACCTGCGCCTTCAGAGATTGGACATTATCTATTGATATACCGACGAATACTCCTTGCCATAAAAGTGCATACTATTTCAATTCATAAATGTAATTAAGTGATTAAGTGTTTAGTCTACACACCATCGCTGTGTAGGCAATAAAGACCTGTTTCTAATTCGTACATTTGTGTTGGATCCGTTTCATCTACGTGAGAGTGTTCATGATAATATATTTATGCCGTGTACTGGGTGGCCGAATATTAAGTACAAAGGTAGTGGTAGTAAGTATCATATCTAGTAATACAGTCAGGGAATTGTACCCCTCAGTTACAATTGGTCCTTCGAGCCGGAGGGTAATCAGTGTAATATTAATATAGTGTTATTAATATTGAAATGGCCTATGATGAACACTCCACGAAACGATCCTCCTAACCAACGCCCGCAGCGCGAACGACGGCTCCCTCAGTACTTAGAGGCTTACGCTGTCAGTCAACAACCTAGTCTTCTACTAACAGTAAACGCGGTAAAACTAGAAAGTAAAAGTATGTCTAACCCCAACGCCCAGACTACCCCGACCATAGAGGCCCCTACGGGCTCTAATGTAACTGACCAAGTTCACGGTGGGGACCAGTGGGAACCAGACATGACTTCACACCCCGCCAGTACTGAAGAAGTAGTCCCCGATGAGTCCCGGGAGGAATACAACGCTACCGAGAGAGAACTCGGCACGGAAGAAGACGGGGAGAGCACCGTGGAGATAGAGCTCCAAGGCTCCGCAAGGAGTACCCCGAGGGAAGGCTCCCCTATACAACCGCCTTCTCCCAGCGAGGCAGAGAGGACCCTACAGCAGGCCTTCCTCATCAGCCTGAACGCCGCTGCTGAACGCGACCGACTGCAGATCCAGCAGCGAAGCGAACACGAGCAGATACGTCTAGAAATAAGACGCATTCAGATGGAAGAGAATGTGGCCCGAGAACGAGCCGGTGCTCAACGGGACGCAGAGCGCGACAGACAGCAAGCGCAACTAATAGAACAGCTGATCAGACGGACAACACCCTCTCCCTCCGCCAGAGGCTCCAGGAACTCGTCTAGACACACCTCCAGGGCGGCATCCCCTAGCCGAGTAAACAACCCTGAACTTGACCAACAGACGAGGTCTATACCCCCCACAGACCACCTCCCCCCACCGGTCCAAGCGAGACCTAGCAACCGGGAAGGAGCAGCATATCCTGTGGAGAGGCTAAACCAGAGACTACAAGCACTGGATGACCTAACTGAAGACGAAGAGGAAGAGGAGGAGAACCACGCCCGAAGACAGCACAGTACTCTACCGGACCAGGAGGTCCGGTACAGCCCAGGCTATGCTCCCGCGGAGCTGCGCTACAGACCCCCGACTCTATACACGGGTGAGCACGACGCACGACCCGCACCGAGGAACAGCACCTGGACAAGCGGGCCATGGTACACTGCCGGTACCAGCCCATACCAAGGAGCGGGAGGAGACTCGCCTAGGAGGCCTCTCCCCCAACGCTCGCCGATGCATCCACAGTCAGCGTCATACATTGGCACGCCTATGGTACCCGACTTCACCCAAGAGAACCGGGCCCAGTATACAGAACTCTGCATGTGTCTGGAGACCATGTTGGTGGATGTATTGGATGAACGCCACAAATACGCCATCCTACTGCAGCACTTAAAGGTGCCCCGCGCACATAATATAGCGCTCGCCTACGTGACTTCCACCACCCCATACACAGCAGCGCTGGTAGCATTGGACCAGAGGTATGGGCGCATATGGGATTACGTGATCCAGGAGATCCGACACATCGACCGCTTACCCCCAGCAATAGACAATCGAGCACTGGACGACCTGTCCATCAGAGTGCAGTCCCTGGTAGGGATGTTGGGAGCGCAAAGAGAGAAGGGGAAGTATGAACTTTACGCCAACTCAAATGTGGAAAGGATCCTGGAGAAGCTGCCGCCCGCTCGTCAGGAGCGCTTTAGGCGGCAGAGGGACCACAGAGACCCGAATGGCCCCGAACCGAACCTCCTCGATCTAGCAGACTTCCTGGCGAGAGAAGTCAGCAGCCTACGGCTAGATACATTCGGACGGAGCACCCCTGGCTCCAGAGAAGGAACCAGACGACTAAATGATGGAAGAAGATCGGTGACTGTGATGCACCAATCGGAGTCAGTACCGAGCAGCAGGAGCCACAGTACCCCCTCCAGAACGGAGAAGTGGAAGATAGTGTGCCCCTACTGTGAGAAAGAACACTGGCTAGCGCAATGTGACTCCTTCCCCAAGCTGAACGCGGAGGAAGCAGGTCAATGGATAAAGTCCAACAAGCGCTGTTTTCGCTGTGCGCGCTCACACATGGCAGCCGAATGCCGCTTAAAGAAAAGGTGCACCAAGTGCGATGGAGCCCATCTGGACATACTTCACGACAGTAACAGACGGCGCCCTTCACCTGCACCATCCAGCCGCAAAGCGAGCGTCATGTACATCGATCCCGCCAGCAGCAGTGGAGCCAGAGTACTCCTAAAAGTAGTGCGTGTGACACTAAGCTACCAGAATAAAGTCCTGGACACTTACGCCGTCCTCGATGACGGGTCAGAGAAGACCCTGCTGCTCGCCTCCGCTGCGGCCCAGCTAGGGCTGCGGGGAAGCGAAACCCAAATGACAATTCGGACAATAAGACGAGATTTGAAGACGATAAAGGGCGAGAATGTCTCATTCTCTATCGCAGCAAGCGGCCAGCCTGAGCGACGGTACCAGATTGCAGACGCTTTCACCAGCCAAGAAATAGGACTGTCGCGGTACACATACCCCGTCGCCAAGCTGATGGAGAAATATGCACATCTGCGCAAGTTACCGATCCCGCTCATAGACAATGCTATGCCGACCCTGTTGATAGGCTTCTACCATGCAGACCTCATTGTCCCGATAGACCGGGTTCATACCGGACCCCGAGGCTGTCCTGCAGCAGTCGAGACCCGTTTGGGATGGACTCTCCAAGGCCCGCTCGCCAAATCTCTCAACCGAAGTACAGCCACTAGATGTCTCCACTCCCGAGTCACAGAGGGAGAAACCGCACTCCTGCAACACGTAGAGCGGCTATGGAGCTTGGAACAAATGCCCTTTAAGAATGGAAAGAAAGACATTCGCTCTAAAGATGACATTTACGCCATTCACCTCCTCGAGACAGGGACCAAGAGAGTCCCGGTCAACGGCGTGTTGAGATACGCCACGCCACTCCTGCGGCGAGAAGGAATGCCTACTTTCCACGCCAAGACAGACGCCATAGAACGGTACCTGCTGAACACGGAGCGGCGCTTAGCCAAGAACCCCACCCAAGAGAGTGTATACCGCGCTGAGATTGAGAAGCTCATCACAGCGGGACACGTCACAAAGATGGACATTAAAGAGGCTGACCAGACCACTGAATCGTGGTACGTGCCCCACCACAAGGTCCATCACAACGGTAAAGACCGCATAGTATTTAACTGCAGCTACCAGATCGGATCCCAAAATCTGAATAAAGAGTTACTGCCCGGTCCCACACTCGGCCCCTCCCTACTCGGCGTTCTACTCCGCTTCCGCCAGGAAAAGGTGGCCATCAGCGGGGACATTAAAGGAATGTTCCTGCAGGTGAGATTAGTAGAGGCGGACAAGCCCCTGTTACGGTTCCTATGGAGAGAGAAGCCAGGAGATGAGCACCCAGCCATCTACCAATGGGAAGTCCTCCCCTTCGGAACGACGTGCAGCCCCTGCTGTGCGACATTTGCACTACAGAAACATGTAGCAGAGGACCCAGCAGCGGACGAAGAGGTCCGACACAGCGTAAAGAACAGCTTCTACGTAGACAACTGTCTACAAAGCCTTTCAACCCAGGAAGAAGCCGAGGCTCTCCTGATTAAACTCCGCGCCTCATTGATCAAAGGCGGCTTTGATCTCAGGCAGTGGGCCAGCAGCGATCCGCAAGTACTGCGCAGCCTCTCCTCCGAGGACAAGGCAGCCAGCAGCGAGACCTGGATGGCTACAATCCCGGGAGAAGCCCAGGAGATGACCCTGGGATTGGTGTGGCGATTCAAAACAGATTCGCTTCACTACAGACACAAGCCCCTGACTACGGAGCAGGGAAGGCCGGCGGCGGCGCCGACCACCAGACGGAGTGTGTACACAACACTCGCCCGACAATATGACCCGCTAGGATGTATTCTACCGTACACCACCAGGGCAAAAATGATTGTACGAGCATTGTGGGACAAGGACCAGGGCTGGGACGACCCCATTCCCGCACACCTTGCATCCACCTGGAGAGAGTGGGAGATGGAGCTCCACTCACTCCCAGGCGTTAATATGCGCCGAAGCTACTTCCCACCCACGGTGAGGCCAGAGACATGTAAAATGGACTTGCACGTCTTCAGTGACGCCTCAGAGGTCGCATACGGATCAGTAGCCTACTTGCGGGCCCAAGACCAAGGGGGAGAGATCTACACAGCATTTGTCCTCGCCCGCTCGAGAGTAGCCCCACGCAAGCAACAATCTATCCCACGTCTAGAGCTCTGCGCAGCCCTAGCCGGAGCGCACCTAGCCACGCTCATCCAACGTGAGCTCACCATACCGGTGTCTAGAACAATCCTGTGGTCAGATTCCACGACGGTACTCGCCTGGATCAAATCGGACTCATGCAAGTACAAAGTCTTCGTGGGAGTCAGAGTCACCGAGATTCAAGACTTAACCGAAGAGTTAACCGGAGAAACAGAGTGGCGCTACGTTGATACAAAACAGAACCCAGCTGACGTCATCACCCGGGGGATGCCCCTGGATGACCTCACCCGTCGCAATGTCTACAGTGACGGCCCCGCATTCCTAAGACTCCCGGAAGGACAGTGGCCCATGCCTATCCCGAGGGAAGCCAGTCCAGAGGAGGTGGAAATTAAGAAGTCTGTGTTCTGTGGATTGAGCACCGTAGCCTCCACCGACCCTAACATAAACGATTGCACGTCCATAGAGAGTGCACAACAAAGAACATTCCTGCGGTACCACCCGGAGTGCAAGTCCCCCGCTGATATGTCAGCAGCTAACTACGAGGAAGCAGAATTGCTTCTACTGCAGCGAGCCCAGAGAGACTCGTTCCCCGATGAATTGGCCTGTCTACAGGGAGGAAAGCCCGTCCCATCCGACAGCAGATTAATTCATCTGGCCCCCGAGAGCGACGCTCACACCCTCATCAGAGTGGGTGGTCGCCTACGCAGAGCCCCCAATCTACCGGATGACATTAAATACCCGATCGTATTGAACAGCCGACACAAGGTCACAGAGCTGATTATAAAGAAATACGATGAGGATGTACATCACGCAGGAGCAGAAAGAGTCTTCGCGGAAATCAGACGTCGTTACTGGATCCTACAAGGAAGAGAGGCGGTACGACGCTTCCAACGAACATGTCTAGACTGCCGCAAGTGGCGCGCGCAGCCCAGCATACCAAGGATGGCTGACCTTCCTCCATGTCGCCTCCGAATCGGTGACAAGCCATTCCACTCAACGGGTATGGACTGCTTTGGCCCGCTGCACATAAAGAAAGGAAGAGGAACCGAGAAGCGGTGGGGTATTGTATTCAAATGCATGACCACCAGAGCGATACACATCGAGCTTCTCCCGACCATGAGCACAGACTCATTCCTTATGGCCTTCCGTAGATTCATATCACGGAAAGGAAGACCGTCTACCCTATTGTCCGATCATGGGACAAACTTTAAAGGCGGCGAAAGAGAGCTGAGAGAGAGCTTCCAAGCTATGGGCCCAGAACTTAAGACCCACCTCGCTCCAGCACAGGTTGATTTCCAATTCAACCCCCCAAACGCACCCCACTTCGGTGGCACTTGGGAACGAGAAGTGCGCTCCATAAAGACAGCCCTGTACGCAGTACTTGGGGCCCAGACTGTGTCGGAAGAAGTCCTAATGACAGTCCTCACGGAGATTGAGGGAGTACTTAACTCGAAGCCCCTCGGATATGTCTCCAGTGATGTGGCGGATATCGACCCAGTTACCCCCAACACACTCCTGATGGGGCGGCTAGATCCCACATTACCCCAGACAATGTACCGGCCTGAAGAAGCGAACGGCCGACGAATGTGGAGGTACAGCCAAGTATTAGCCGACAAGTTTTGGAACAGTTTCCTACTGCACTACCTACCGTCTCTACAGACCCGCCAGAAGTGGGTAAAGGAGAGAGACAATTTGACAGAAGGAACAGTCGTCATGATTATTGATCAATCACTGCCCAGAGCTATGTGGCCGGCCGGCCGCGTAAGCAAAGTGATCACCGGTGCCGACGGCAAGGTCCGAGCAGCTGAAGTGCTCGTCCAGGGTCGCACTTACACCCGTCCCGTGGCGAGGCTCATAGAACTGCCTCGACTCCCAGACACAATCGATGATGACCATGACCCTACAACCCTATGACTTTGTGAAGTTGACTGACCCCTACAGCAAACCCTTATGTGTAAATAGACAACGCGATTAATCTGTCTCCGTTTAACTGATTAGGTCTGGGACCTATTCAGGGGGTGGCTGTTGTGAAGGGCCAGATTAAACCGAATATATATATATATATTTATTTATATATATATATTTAATTGTATTTGTATATTCTCTAATATTCCCTGATATCCCTTGTATATTCCTTGTACAATATGCATTGAATATCCATTCTAGCCTACTGAACATCCCATAATAGTCTCCATTCTACTATTGGTCGAGACCTTGGTGCCAGGCTGCCATACCCCTCAGACCCAGTTCAAACGTACCGCTCGACATGTACGAACAAGTCCTAGTTCCGCGTAGGAATTTGGCTACCGCACCACTAATGGGACTATTTGTTCATAGTGCGTATATATACTGCGCTACTAAAGTAGGACTTTCTTTTCAGTCCAGTTTCTTACCCTCCAATAGAGTCACAGACGTAAAGCCTCCCCGCGATGCCACGTGTGGGAGTAAGGCCAAGTTCGCCTACCATCGGTATTGAGACATCGTGTATATTAATATTTGAATAGTCATATTTGGCATTATATCGTCGAGTTGGACGTAGTCTATTAAGCTAATAATAGTCTGTTAATATATAGTGCTTCGTGCGGTGAGAATACTACCGTAGTCAGTACCCCATCGTTTCGGGCAGAGAACTGGCTGCTTACCCAGGGTGGTTGACCCTATGTGAAGCTGCACCCGAGGAGCCCCAGAGCCGACGAGCGAGTGGACCTGTATCCCGGATTATTCTACCGACGACAGCCCGCCTTCCCAGGCACGGATTATGCTTTGGATACTTTGATTATTCTATGGATAAAGACCCCCGACACTACCGTGTGTTGGAACCCCCCCCCCTGGAGAGGACTCAAGGTGAGGAGACGCTCTGCAAGACGAGGTCTCTCCACATCTCTCCCCCGTGGACCGGAGAGAGCCGGCCCACAAAGAGTCCACCTGCTTTCATCTGTGGTCCAAGGATCGCCGGCGCATTGAACGGCACTACAGTGGGTTCTCCTGGGATACCCTTGGCCGGACGAGGCAGCTGGATTCTACCCCCCCCCCCCTCCTACTCCTGTCGGCTTACAAGCGACCGGATTAACCCCCTCTAGTGTATCCAGCCTATAATCATTAAAGTATCATTGCTGTTATTCCTTAACTATTCCAGGTCGTATATTTACCACCTGCGCCTTCAGAGATTGGACATTATCTATTGATATACCGACGAATACTCCTTGCCATAAAAGTGCATACTATTTCAATTCATAAATGTAATTAAGTGATTAAGTGTTTAGTCTACACACCATCGCTGTGTAGGCAATAAAGACCTGTTTCTAATTCGTACATTTGTGTTGGATCCGTTTCATCTACGTGAGAGTGTTCATGATAATATATTTATGCCGTGTACTGGGTGGCCGAATATTAAGTACAAAGGTAGTGGTAGTAAGTATCATATCTAGTAATACAGTCAGGGAATTGTACCCCTCAGTTACAGTAGGAGTTCGCCCGCAGCATCCTAGTGCTAACATTAGCTCTCAGAATGGTAGCAGTTCGCCCGCAGCATCCTAGTGCTAACGTTAGCTCTCAGAATGGTAGCAGTTCGCCCGCAGCATCCTAGTGCTAACATTAGCTCTCAGAATGGTAGCAGTTCGCCCGCAGCATCCTAGTGCTAACGTTAGCTCTCAGAATGGTAGCAGTTCGCCCGCAGCATCCTAGTGCTAACGTTAGCTCTCAGAATGGTAGCAGTTCGCCCGCAGCATCCTAGTGCTAACATTAGCTCTCAGAATGGTAGCAGTTCGCCCGCAGCATCCTACACACAACAACAACACACACTCTCGTTACCACAACGCTTTACGGTATTTTCACAGCACTGTCGCAACATTACCGTAAAGCGTGAACACCGTTGTGATCATACACAACAGTTAGCTCTCAGAATAGCCAGTTAGCCAGCAGCACCAGCAATTTCCACCACTGAAGCGGGGTTCCCCCTCCTCCTCCTGTGTGTAGACAACCAGCTCTGCGTGGCTCGCTCCACTAGTGAGGACTGGTCTCGCCCTCTGCTGGCGCGTGTGTGCACTACAACAAAACTCTGTTTTGACTGTATTGATTTTCAATACCGTCGGGATTTCTAAATACCCTGGTATACCGTAATACCGTCATACCGCCCAAGCCTACTTCCCACGTGAGTAATAATTGAAAAGATATATGCAACATTGAGCTGTAACAATTGGACTAAGACTCTCTAAGGAGGAGGCTCTGAAACTCTTGAGGAGGCTCCCTCACTGAGAGGGAGGTTCTGAAACTCACCGAGGAGGCTCTGAAACTCCCTGAAGAGGAGGCTCTGAAACTCCCTGAGGAGGAGGCTCTGACCCAATATACACTACCAGTAGGGAGCAGAGCAGAAGAACAAATTGTCTCTACTGCATTGCATCACCTACCAAGCTCAAGACACATACAACAGAGCAGAACTTCTTTTTAAGTTCTAACTCATCTTGACAATAACAGAGGTCCACAACATGGAGCCTGAAAAGAACTCACGGAAGTCTCACAACCAACAGAAACGCGCCCAGTGACGTACTCTATGGCGGGAGGAATTCCGTGACCCACCGCCCAAATATGGCGTGGGACCAGGAAACTCCCTCCCCCCCCCTCCCTACCCTGTGACACGCTGACCCAGCAACGTGACAGGAAGCCCGAAGGACAGGAGGTCCAACCCCCTGACCAATCAGAAAAAGGGGAGGGAGGGTTTATCAGTTCACCCCCTCATGACCCCTCACCCCTGATACGATGCAATGACAAAGCAGAGCCATGACACCAGTCATAGCGTGCTACATGAAGCGCATGTATACCTGTCAAGGTAACAGCTTTACATAGGCTCATGTGCGAACCTGCCACCTGAATTTTTACACCTTTTCCTAAAGGAAGAAAAAACACAGACCAAGAGAGGGCCAAGGGCCCTGGTACAAGAGCTTACACATGTAACTTCTGTAGGCCAACACCTAACCCAGTTGTGGATCTTAACGACACACACAACCCTCCATCACAACAAAAAAGGGCGAAGTGCACACTCTCACTACCGTAAGAGGAACGCCGTTTTTCATAACGAGAGAAGACACAAGTCCTCGATTAAGTACTGGCCACAGGCCTTGCTAAGTCCACATGACAGCGACCAAAACATTTTCAGAAAAAAATTGCCTCTCTAAGCAAGAGCACAACCGCAGCAGAAGCTGAGGGGTTACACCGTATCCCCAAAAACATAGTGAAACAACACACATATTGTAAACAAAATCGTGTTTGAGGGGAGGGGGGGCCCAGGGGAAAACCGGGGAAACCCACCCCTCACCACCTTACCCCTGATACGACGCCAATGTGTAGAGTAAGCTTTACATCATGCACACCTTGTTTGAACAGGTACAGCCCTGTTCATGTGTGAAACAAACTTGCCACCTGTTTATTGTCATCACAAGCTGAGAGAGGGACTCATCCCTCGATCACATGCCACTATGGACAGCATTGTAGGGTAACTCAGCCAGTTGTGGGCTCAGCCACGTTGTCTAACGTTACATGAACACACACAACTTCTCATCATACAACAAAAACCCAGTAAATTTTTACTCACGTAAAAAACAACGCTGTTTCTAGGTAGAGAGAAAAGCACAAGCTTTGGCCAGCAGTACCCAAGCTATACGAGCGACTAAGACAATTCACACATAGCACATGTTGTATCTCCAAATGTAGTGAAGCAACATACGTTTTGGAAAAAACATCGTTATTAACAAAACATTCGGGAGGGGAAGGAAGGAAGAGTGGGGTAATGTCCAATGGACCCTTACCTGCACCAATGAACGCAGGATGAAAGGCCGCAACAGGCTGGTCTCCACGTTGACGAAAAGGCCTCTCGCTGGCGGGGCTAAAAGAAGCCGGCAAGACGCCCCCCTCCAGCAGCCGGTCATGGTGCAGGCCGACTACATCTTCTGTCAAAGATGACGTCGTAGTCAGAGTGCTAGAGCCTGCTATTCTCACGGCTAATGTTCAACGGTTGTAGCACAAGCTAACTCTAGGCTAACTGATAGCATCAGGCTAACATTCTCAGCCGAGCGAACATACAGAGCTAACGTCGTAGCTAAACAGCTAACTGGCTAACAGGTAGCTCAACTCAGCTAAGAAGCAAGCTAAACGGCTACCACTGAACAATAGTACAACGTGAGAAGCAATATAGGCCAACACTTCAGACAGCCGCTGTCTGTCCCTCTTCTCATCCGAAGAGAGAAGAGAAAAAGAAGGCAACACGTCCCACTATAGAACGATGTTTACCACAGCGGTGTCTGCAACAAGTCCCTCGTGGGCTGCAGCCAACTTGAGTGTGGAAATATTCTCATAATGAAACACCAAGCTCACCTCCCTCGCGCCGGGTGATTTTCATCTTGAAAGCGGGGCCCGCACGGTGACAGAGGGGATCAGTTTGTCCAGAGACCCGGGGAATTGAACCGCAGATTCGGAGCACGGTCCCAGTAAACAAAGCTCTCGATGAGAAGCTCATGTTAACGTGGGCATCAAACCAGAACCCTCTCCACGCCGCTAGAGCAGCGAAAAAAGGATACCAGCCTGGGGCAGGATCTTCGTAAACTGTGTAGTTGTTCCCCCCACAACCAACACACCTGGTGCCCGCGCTGCAAACACATCACCCGCCCCAGAGAGGCCGTCAGCCCCCACACAGCCGACCGCCTCCCAAGCAAAGTCGGAAAGCGGAGGAAATGCCGGCGGAGATTTTGCTCAGCGACGCGAGCCCCTACTACGAAGCTCCAATGGAGGTCAGAATGATCATCATCTTCTAGACACTCCGGTGGCGAAGACATTATCGCTGTATTTCCTCGAAAAATAGTGAGAGAAAACAAAGATATAATGTCAACGCAGCTCCTTCGCTTCAACGTAGCTGCTTTCCAACTGTTTTACACTAAACTCAAGTGGTGTATACACACTCGCCGTGGTGAAAATAAGGAAGGAGCTGTTAGTATGGCCACACCCCTGCTTATGTAGAGGAGTGGATGGGGGTGTGGCCAGACAGATGGGTGTGTATAGGTGCATGTGGAGAATTTATTCAGTATATAGACTGATATAGGGATATATTCCAGTAGGCGCAGAGCGGCAGCTATACGATACTATAACTGTATTTTCCCAGTCTCCAAAATCACCACCGACTCGACACATGAAAATTCCTCCACACTGGAAAGCCGTAAATCAACTTGCCGGCTCTTTCCACAGCAAAACGGTAGGCAAGGCACCCTGGTCTAGAAATGCAGGCTTCAATCTATGTTGATTAGTCTATCTGTTCAGTACCGCTCAGCACGGTTTCAAGATGCAAACTGACTGTTCTGAGGCCATGGTTAGACTAGGTGTTTTTGTTTTGTTGCTGAATGATTACATTTGCTGTCCTAGTTAAATAGAAATGCCGTTTTGGCAGGAAAACTCGCTGCCCTACTGACAACGCTGAAATTGTGTTTCTGCTTTGGATACTCGCCAAAACTCGCCGACAACGTGTCATGTAATCTGCGCGGAGCCATTGTTGCTCAACGCCCATGCGCAGTAGATACCGACATCTGCGTGCCCTCACCAACGTCCGGTGACGACAGAGCTGTCCCAAATAGCTGCAGCTACCATGTGTTGTCAAGTTATTGTTATAAGGACCACAGTCCAAGCTACAACAGTCTGCATTCCCTTAACAATTGTTTGTATTGAGCCGTATTGTATTGTACCCATTCTGCAATCTGTTAAATAAAGTTTACATCCATTCATTCTGCTAGCTTTAACGATTGCATGAGCAGCTGGCTAACGTGAGCTAACGTTAGCTACCAGACCCTGTTAGCTCAGAACTCCTCTTTCAATCTTAACAAGCATTAAACAAAATGGCCCAGTCATCTATTCACCTTTGTTTAATACATGAGGCGTTGTCTAATGTTATCTAGCTACTGATAGCTCCTGATATCATCAGTTCGGTGCTGGCTGGCTAACGTGAGCTAACGTTAGCTGCTAGCCACAATGCTATACTGTTATAATGGCATATCCCTATCGCAGTGGCGGCTCTGCCACTAGGGGCGCAAGGGCGCCGACCCACCTGCTGTTAAATCAGAGAAGAAGAAAATAAAACTTTTTAGTTTTTTGTTTTATAGCCCTATAAATAATATAAACATGTTTAAAATGAATAATATTTACTCATTTTAAGTATGTTTGTATTTCCAATGCACAATATAACGTTATTATCTCAAATAAAAAACACTCGTTTTCCTGAGCAGGAAGTGACATCACGTTTTTTTTATTTTTTTTATTTTTTCGTATTTCTCGGCCCGGGCTAGACGCGATAGCGCTCTGAGTGCGCGTCACAGTTTGATCGCTGTATCCGTCACAGCCAATCAGTGCATAACGCGTTGTGCGTTGAAATATGACTATTATGTTGGAATCCGGGCGCGATTTGAAGCGGTCTAGCCAGTAGCGTCAAGAATTTCTGTAGCCGCATTTCGCGGAGACGCTCTCTGATTGGCCGACGCCAGTATTTTTTTCCGTAGCAGAATTTCACAGAGACGATCTCTGATTGGCCGAATCCAATTTCTAATGTTCCAATTCTAGCTTATTCCTAGGTTGGTTCCTAGGTTGGTCCTAGGTTGTTTGTCTTAGAGCGTGCCGTGACGGCAAGTTCTTTAGACTGTTAAGCTTAGGCACTCTTTCAAAGTTGGTTAAGGTTAGAGTTTGTCTTAGAGCATGGCGATAGAACGCCAGGTAGTTTGCAGTCTGTTCGAGCGGAAATGGACAAAGGAATGAAGTACTTGTGACTGTTGTGTGGTGCTGCTAACAAGCTAACACTTGGCTAACAAGCTATATGGCGGATGCAGTCTGGACACAGTGGACAGTGGTCTGGAATACATCAACAGTGATACACTACTTTATCAAGGCAAGCCCTCCTGCCCTGGACGTGTCAACTAAACAGTGAGTCTCTCTCTCTCTCTCTCTCTCTCTCTCTCTCTCTCTCTCTCTCTCTCTCTCTCTCTCTCTCTCTCTCTCGCGCGTTTGGATTGAAAATACGTGGATTATGGCTTGTTCAATATCGTCTATGTTTGAATGAATGAATGAATGAGAACTTTATTAACAGATTGCAGAATGGGTACAATACAGTACGGCTCAATACACACAATTGTTAAGGGGATGCAGACCAGAGAAAGACGTTTGTCTTGTTTACATCAGGGTCCCAGATTTTCGATTCATATCGATAGTTTAATAGCTAGCCTTGGCTCGTTTAACAATATGCAAAATATGTGTACAGCCCTGTACTCATACTGAAGTTATTCTTGGTATATAATAGGTCTGATTGTGTAACGAATCGATTCCACGTCGCGCTGTGTGTGAGAGAGAGAAGGAGAGAGGGAGAGATCTGCCTGTGTTTGGAGACGGAGCGAGTTGTTTCTAACTTTTCTATTTATATATTGTGTTTCAAGTTGTGAATTAGAGTCTAGACTATACTTTATTTGACTGGTTGTGTGTTGTTGTAGTAACAGCTGAGCGACTCGTTCATAAGAGCCGATTCATTGCCGTGAGCGTGAGTCGAATCGCTCACGTCTTGCCATGAGTCTGTTGCGTGGTACTGTACATGTTTGCAAAATGTTTGGTATAGCGCCCCTAGTGGCGAAGCACCCACGGGCCGCCACTGCCCTATCGCGTTAGCATGTAAGCTAACAAACTCTGCGATCTTTTTGTGAGACTAAACTATCCGCTCTTGGTGGTCAATTGTGTTGATGTTAGTTTTGTTTCATCAACAAATGAGGCAGAACACACAGTGAATGTATCCGTTTTGTTTATTACTTTTATTGCACTTTCTTTGCTGAAAAATAAATGCTACATTGGCTAAATGGCCCACAGAGGCATTTAAAGATGGTGGCTTGTTGATTTTTTTGCAGGAAGAAAATTGCCTTCATGTTCGCCACCTACTGCCACCAGCCACCTACTACTTTGGCATTGTACTACATATTGTGGTCGATAACTGTGTTGTTACCTGTGGACGTGTGAGGCGGGTATGCGCTCTCAGGATTTGTGCGCAGGTAACTACCTCCCCGCGCATGCTCAGTGCTGAATTCGAGACGCGATCCGTTGCGGTCTGACCACGACTCGTTCTGACAAAACGAAAGTGCTCAGGTCGCAAAACAAATGTCTAACTCGCCTGCCACTACGTTGCGCTCTGGAAAGCGAAACTGATCTTGAAAACGAAATGAAAATACCCCTGTGTGTAACCGACGCCTCAGAATTGTTGAGTATACACAAATGTTCTAGAATGTTTGGTTATGACATCATATGGGGACATCACAAATATACTTATTTTGCAGATATGAAAACAACACAATTAAATTAACATAAATAAATACATTTTGTGTATCTATCAGTTAAATTGCATATTTACTGAGGTTCATTCATTTATCCACACACATTTATCTATATATTTATAGTACACTGTTCTATTATATAATGTATTATTCTATATTATACTGTACTTCTATACTATAATACAATATAATTGTATTATATATTTTTTTGTATTATACTATAACTAAATTGATTTATTTAAATATAAAGACAAAAGAAGTATGCAAACAAGATACACTGTGTGAAATCTAATGAAATGCATAGGCATGTTTATGAAAATAAAAGCATGCTGCATACCCTCAAAGTTATTCACAATGTGTTGCAGGGAGAGGTTTGATAATGATGGTATCACCCAAAGGAACCACTCTGGATCTTCTGCAATGACCCTTCGTATCCTTCTCGCCACTGGGGGGCGATTCGACAATTCTTCATCATTGTCCAGCGGCTTCGACGATTCTTCCATGTCTAGCGGCTGTATTACATTGTACAAGCGATACCGGCAAAGTGGGGTTGTTCCCACAGAGCTCACTCTCGGCCGTGGTTTCTCAGTGTATAATGTATTGTGCTCTCCCTCAACATGCGAGTAGGGTGAGACAACACCATTCTTTAGTCCAAATAATACCCGGCTACTTTATACTATTATTGTCATTCGTTTAATGTAAAGTCAGTCTTACATTGGCACTGCTTTAACGTTGCATTTACCCATAATCCATTGCTGGCCTGTATTAGACCCATGTGTCAGTATAACGTTTGTAAAGTAATGAAGAGCAAATGTAAAGTTAATCAATACACAATGAAACAATATCTGTATCTATATCACATGTCAAAACTACTTCAAGAAAAGAGGGCAGGGTTTGAGATAGATCTATTGAGCTCATAGCACAGATTTGGAGTTGATAGAATGGACATTGCTGTTCTTAGGAAATGTTGCACATGGTGGAAATAATGGAAATTAACATTTCTAACATTAACATTTAGTGTATGTTTAAAGTTGATACATTGAGGCATGGTAGAATTTCACTTTATATTACAGCAGTATCCGTTTTTAACATTACAATTAGTGTCTGCAATTCAACACTGGCCCCTGTAAATATCCTAACCCAATCATTCCAACCCCCTCCAATGTACAGTCATTTACCTAGTATGGTTTTGTCAATAGTTCAATGTACAATTGTGTTTGTTTGTACAGTGTCTCCTCCCCCCCCCCCCTCAATGTACAGTGTTACTTGTTTATACAGTATGCCCCCCGCCCCCCCCCCCCCCCCAACCACCTCCAATGTAAATTACCCAGTATGGTTGTCAATATCCCAATGTACCCAACCCCCCCCACCCAACCTCCAATGTACAGTTTCTACGTCAAATGTATATACTCCCTTTTCTTGACTCCTTCTGTATCACAAACAGTACTGTATTTGCAAATCTGGTATGTCATAAATGTATAGATGTAGCAGTACTGACTATCTGTATGTCATGTATGTCATATATGTCTATATGAATTGAAAATGGGGGACCCTGATGGAAACAAGACAAACGTCTTTCTCAGGTCTGCATCCCCTTAACAATTGTATGTATTGAGCCGTACTGTATTGTACCCATTCTGCAATCTGTTAAATAAAGTTTTCATTCATTCATTCAGTCTGACACTATATAGACACATGTTAAAAGTCAAAGTCAACTTTGTCATTTTCCAATTTGTGCAAGACATACAGAAAAATTCAATTACGTGCCCCCATTCCCACGGTGTATATAGAAAGAGACAATAAACAGTAACATAGGACACAATATACAACACACAGGACTATGTAGGTTTAGGTTTAGGTTTACTTTATTTGTTCAAGGGGGACAGTGTACATTAATAAAACATTTTACAAATGTAAATGCACCCAATTTTAGCCAAAAGGCTAATTTCCATTGGTAGTCCCCCTGCCAGAAGGTACAGGCTAAAATCCTGTGTAAAAAAAGGGTTAGCAATAAAAACAGAATAAAATCAAGATAAATACATTAGAATAAAAACACAACAAAAGCACATAGACATAGTAGGGATACAGGTCACAATACAGTCATGGACACAAGGACAGAGCACATCATGACATATTAAGAGACCCAGACATAGACAGACGCACCATATCCATATCCACACACACATATCCACATACAGACACCTCAGTGTTGACAGTTCTGGTTATCAATGAGCCATTCCCTAACCCTGCACTTGAATGATATGATGTGGACACTCTAATTGTTTGAGGAATTGAGTTCCATTGGTGGGATGCTCTGTATGAGAAGACGGCCTGGCCAAATACACTTTTTTTTTAAAGGGATTGTACAGTCCCCCCTTGCCGCACCTCTAGTGTTCCTGGTTGAGGCAGACTTGAGGTTGATGAAACCGGACAAAGGAGGAGGAGCCAATCCACACTTTATTTTAAAAACTAGACAGACGTTTTGATATAGGGTCAGGTTTTCCCAACTGAGTAGATTATATTTTTTTAGAATGTGACAATGATGGTACCTGAATGGTTTCTTGTCTAGAATTTGTATTGCTTGTTTGTAAAGTGATTGAAGTGGTTTCAGAATGGTGGAATGTGAAGAAGAAGCTTCTATCCCCAGGCCATCAGGCTGCTAAACGAACAATGAACACTACACAACAACAACCATCAAACGCACATAGCACACACATCCACACGCACACACTCACTTTAAACAAACACACTGTAGCACCCACTCCCCACACTTTATATTTATTGATGAAGGATTGCACTACAACTCGTACACCTTACTGTAAATTGTACCTAAATTGTACCTCATCCCATTTCTGCTTTGCACTATATAGTACTGTACATTAGTACACTGCATAGTATTGTATATTATATGGTAACTCAGTTACGTCTATTCTGCATCGAACATATGTCTATACTGAACACTGTGACCTCATTTTCTACTTCTAAATTACATGCTATACTATGTTATTTGATACTATCTTGTCTAGCACAGTCTCTGGAGCGTAACAGTAAGAAGCATTTTGTATGAAAGTATTCTGTACTTCTGTATGACAACTATTAAAGAAACTTGAAACTTGAATTGGACCAGGTTATCAAACAGTATGTGCAGTATGTACAATATAAACAGTGCCTACAATTAAATTAATGAATGAATTAAATAAGAGGTAAAAGAGAACTTAGTGTAAATATTCCTTAATTTGTGTCAACGTTATAAAAATCCAATTGTATTCAACAAATTAATTAGACACTGTACATTGGAAGTGGTTGGGTGGGTGGGGTGGGGGGTGGGTAGGGGGTGGGTGGGGGTAAGGTAACATCATTTCCAGCTTGATGAAAAACAAACACAAAGACGAAGAGGAGGACCTTGCCCGTCTACAGTTATTGCCACTGTCTAGCGATTTATTGTAACTAGGGATGCTCGATATTGGCTTTTTTACCGATACCGATATTGTCCAACTCTTAATTTCCGATACCGATATCAACCGATATCACATTTTAATGCCGATATCAGCCGATAATATCGGACATAATTTCTATAATGTATAAAAAAAAAATTGAATTTTTTTGAAAACCGATACAGATATTTTCCGATATCACATTTTAATGCCGATATCGGCTGATAATATCGGTAGGCCGATAATATCGGACATCCCTAATTGTAACGTTAATATATTCTCAAAGAAAACGACAGATATTTCTTTTTTTGTGTCATACGAAGCAGACAGTATAATATACGTCGCCCTTTCTCCATGGGCTTGCTTGAATGTGTTGACTGTCCGTTTCCTTGGTAACAGAGTCTCATTACTTCCTGTGCTGCATTTAAAGGTACAGTAGATGCTAGAACACACAGGGTCAGCTGCGTTTTATTGGGAGTCTTCCATTTTGACCAAGCTGCAAAGCCACAAGTTGTCATGATCTTCACATTGAAAGTTGTTTATGAAACCTATCCCTAACCTTAACCACTCTCACTACCTACAAATTAAAAAAGAAATGTAGAAATGTTCTTCTGGGCTGTGTGTCATCTTACCCATTTCATTTGAATGGACTGGATGAAAAGAGTTGCCTCTATTTAAATCATAAAAAAATTGAGACTAAATTTAAATCTTACAATGACTATAGTCACTGCAGATCTCACCAGTTTTGTGGTGTTTTGTAGGATAACCAGGCCCGAAGTCCCGAAGAGGAATGGCTGGGCCTCTTAAAAAGTTCAGTGAATGGGCCCTCCCCAAACCCACTTAACTCATAATGATATACAGTATGAATGCATGCAGTCCTCAAGAAGCTCAGAGAGAAATTCATATATATTTTGAGCTATGTTTCTTTAAATTTTATATTCTGATGTGGTTTTTGAGCATTTCATAGCACAGAAACAATGCTTTCCAAAGTAACAAAATGTACCTTCTGTTAATAGCAAAATTATTATATTGAAACGGTGGCCATTTTGCTCTTATGTTTGGATTCTAGAGCAAAATGGCCACCGTATGAATATGATCGATGCAGCTGAATGTTTGATTTAAATAATTGTATACCTGATTGCATCATTTGACACAGTAGTAGAGCATGCTATTCTAAATGACCACCTCATATGTTAGGATGAGAAGTGGATCATTGACTTGGCCTCTGACGTTGCACTGGTACAAGCAGAGCCATTTATTACCATAAATGGCTTTATGGAGATGGAGTTGAACAATGGAACATGGGCAAGGAGGAGGAGGGGGAGGAGGAGGAGGGGGATGGACACTGGAACGTGGATAAGGAAGGAGGTGGACATAGATGGATGTACTCCACTGTTACGCTAACGACACCCAGCTGTATATCCGGATTACACCATCATCACCTTCATCACCCCCCACACTGACCGCTTGCCTGGAGGAGACTAAGGCGTGGATGAACCACATGGTTTCTCCAGGTCAACAGCTCCAAAACTGAAGCCATGCTGATCGGTACCCCACACCAGGTCCGGTCATCCACCATCACCACCATCTCCTTCTCCGGTCAGGACGTTCCCCTCTCCACCCTTGTCACCAACTTGGGCGTGAAAATGGACCCCCACCTCACATACGAAACTCACATCAAACACCTCTGTAAGACCTCTTTCTTTCACCTCAGAAACATCACTAAACTCCGTTCCTCACTCACCCTTTGTTTCCTCCAGGCTGGACTATTGCAATGCACTCCTCATCGGGATTCCTAGTAAAAGCATTCAAAAACTGCAAACCATCCAGAATAGCGCTGCTAGGATCCTGATGAGGGTGCGCAAATATGATCACATCACCCCCACCCTCAGATCACTTCACTGGCTCCCCGTGGAACACAGGATCGAGTACAAGGTCTCCCTCCTCACCCACCAGTGCGTACACGGTGGTGCCCCTGCCTACCTCAAGGAACTCCTCACCCCCCAGTCCTCCTCACGCTCCCTCCGCTCCGGCACAGCCTACCTCCTCAAAGCCCCCAGGACTAAGCTGCACACCATGGGCGATCGAGCCTTCTGCTCTGCCGCACCCAGACTGTGAAATGCTCTCCCCATCCACCTGAGAGCACCACAATCCGTCGAGGCTTTTAAAAGGGGCCTAAAAAGATTTATTTTTAACAAGGCTTTTGCCTGAATTTTTCTTTTACTTTTCTTTTTGACTTCTATACATTATTTTTTTCATTATTTGAATCTATTTTATTTGTATGTTCTTCCATTTCATTGGTTGTTTTATTCATTTTAATTGTTTTATTCATTTAACTTTTTGTCTTTATCTCCTGTAGCACTTTGAGATTTTTATAAATGTAAAGTGCGGTACAAATTGAATTTATTATTATTATTGTCTATCTGTATGTCGTGTATGTCATATATGTTATGATGAATTGAAAATGGGGGACCCTGATATAAACAAGACGAAAGTCTTTCTCTGGTCTGCATCCCCTTAACAATTGTATGTATTGAGCTATACAGTACTGTACCCATTCTGCAATCTGTTAATAAAGTTTTCAATCAATCAATCAATCAATCAATCAATCAATCAATCAAACAGGAACTTTGAAGTGCCATTCTATCCACCAGGATGTCTCTCCCTTCAGCCATTATGTGTTATCTGTTTTTCTCCAAATGCACTTCAGGATAAATTATGAATCTGAAAAAACATGTAAACACCTGTATGTATTCATTAGGCATTATACTGAAGTTTTGGAAATGTGTGAAAAGTTGTGTTGACAAATTTAAAGGAATGCTCCAACAAAAACGACAGCTAATATATTAGGCCATAATCTCACACATATCCCACATCTATACAAATTAATTTGGTTTGAGAGTTATTGAGTTAAAAGTTTGGATAGATATATCTAGTTATATAGATAGATAGATAGATAGATAGATAGATAGATAGATAGATAGATAGATGGATGTAGATACTTACTTAATACACATGCCCTTTAGGAGAGACAAGAATCAAGAGGTTTATTTATTATTATTATTTATTATTTATTTATTTGTCACATACATACCAGGGCATACAGTGAAATGCGGGTGGTCATGCCCGCATCGATTGTGCAATAATACAATAATAAAATAAAAAATAGGCTCACATAGAACCATTGACTGGACTGTATCTTGAACTGCAGAAATTCTTCCAACCCGGTTACATATCCACTATGTAAGAGAATTACAGAACACATCACAAATATGAACAGGGCTAAAGGACTGAAAGTGGACCCGCCTCACGCTCGGTCCACTGACACAGGAGGAGGCATTGTAGAGGTCAGTTCCTGAAGATGCTTCTAATCTGCCAGTGTAACCCATCTGGATTGTCAACCAGGGTCCCCTGCATGGGAAACAAAAAAACTACCGGGGCCAAAGGGGAACCGCCCCTGGGCCAAGGGAGAAACAGTATCAGTCTTACTAGGTTTCAGGCAGAGGTACTCTACTACATTACTCCACTACACCCTCATTGACCTCCTATCCAGGGGACAGCACCACTGGTGCAGCTGCAACAACCTTGAGCTCAATGCTCTAAAGACAGTGGAGATGGTAGTGGACTTCAGGAGGAAAGCAGCCCCGCCCCCTCCCATCATACTGGGAGGCACCCAGGAGGCCTCCGTGGAGTCATGCCGCTTCCTAGGCATGACCATCTCCCGGGATCTGAAGTGGGAGCTCGACATCACGGCCCTGCTGCTTAAAAAGGCCCAGGGGGATGATGTTCTTCTTCCGGCAGTTGAAAAAATTCAAACTGCCGAGGACCATGATGGCTCAACTTTACACGGCCATCATTGAGTCCATCCTCACCCACTCCATCATCTCCTGGTTCCCCGCCGCAGCGGCAAAAAATCTCGCCAGGCTGCAGTGGGTGATTCGCTCCGTGGAGAGGGTGATCGGCTGTCCCCTGCCCTCCCTCAGGTCCCTGCACGACTCCAGGGAGCGCTGAGGAGGGCAAGAAAGATCATGGCCGACCCCTCCCACAGCCTCTTCACCCTGCTCCCCTCTGGGAAAAGGCTGAGGATCCCAATTTGTGAAAGCTCGTCATAGACTAAGTTTCTTCCCCTCAGCCGCCGGATCCCCCCCTTCGCCCCCCAAGTGACACTGGCACAATAATATCAATGACACTGGCAAGAATTCTGCACTGGGACTGACCTGGAACTCTGCACTGCACTTTATATACTTATTCAAATGATAAATCCTGCACTGCACTGTCTTTGTCCTGTGTCTTGTTGTTATGTGAAAAGAAAAATTTATGATACACTGTATCGCTGTGACAATTACCAATGTGGTTACACATATGGCTTAATAAAGGAATCTGAATCTGACTAGAACCCGTCAAGAAGAATTAAAACCCAGGTGCCCAGCTCAGCTGGAGAATCCCCCTGGGTAAGGGAGAGATATTAGGCTTACTGGGCTTCAGGCAGGGCTACTCGGCCAGATCAGCCCAGTTTGGACCTGGGTGACCGTCCAGGCTGCGTGTAGTCTTTTACCAACGGAGTTGCAGTTCCGCGATCTGATTGGCCACTGACGTTTCTCTCCGCGCTAATCGCGTTCCGCCTATTTCTGCCTCTAACAGCCTGCTAGTTCTGGCGAACCCCAACTCCGCCTATGACTTTATGTGCGGTAAGTTTCCTAACAGCTGTTTAGCTAAGTCGCGTCACATGCAAGAGCATATTACCTACAAATAGAATGCTCATGCGGTTTTTAGGCTACTGGTAGGCTATTCTTATGCCGTGCTCACTCCGGCGTTAGAAGGTAGCCTAATAACTGGCATGTTTCAACACCAGTTGTCTGTCGTCTGATGTGGCTGCCGTTCTTACGGAACTCCACTCCACAAGAGCTCGATATTGAATGGCTACCTGTCAGCTGCTCAAACCTAGATACAGTAGAAACAGCTCGAAAGCACACATGGCTACACTCTGTATGCAGCAATGACCACCTCCTGACCTTAGGCGGATTATAGCTACCCGAATAATCAAGATATTAAAACTCACTGCTCGTCCACCCAACGTAAACACAGCAGAGATAAGCTTCAAATCACTGCGAGATCGCGCAATAATGAAGTCGTGTTTTGAACATTTATGTTGCGTTGATGGACTCACGTTAATATAGAGAGATGAAAACAATACGTTATTTCAATTGATATGAATAGCTAGTTAGTATATTGATGTGATGTCGGACTTGGATAATGCTAGCAGGCTGTTAGAGGCAGAACTAGCGTAACGCGATTGGCGCAGAGAGAAACGTCAGTGGCCAATCAGATCGCGGAACCCGAACGCGGAACTGCAACTCCGTTGGTAAAAGACTACACGCGTCCAGGCTCTGCCCAGTGACTGAGCTAGCCTTTCTGATCAGTGTGTTCAGCCTGTCGGCCTCCATTCCCTTTGATGTTTTCTCCCCAGCATATAGAAGAGGAGCACGCTGCCCACTATGGACTGGTAGATTATACAGAATATTGTGTTACAGTAAATAGGATACGTGCTATTAAGACTGCAGAACATTCAGAACAGACCAGAAAAACCTTTCAAACAGAACACTCTGCGTACCTTGCAGGTTCTGAATCACTGACAACTCCATGGCTAAACATCTAGTCCAGGCTGTGCTACTGTACATTTATTATCACACTACTTTGTTCTATAATTTACAAAATGATTATAACACAAATGTCAGTATTTCACAGATACATGCAGTCTTGCGGTCAGGCAAGCGATACAGGAGTCTCAAGGCGAGCACAGAAAGACTCAGAAGAAGCTTCTATCCCCAGGCCATCAGGCTGCTAAACGAACAATGAATGAACACTACACAACAACAACCACCAAACGCACATAGCACACACATCCACACGCACACACTCACTTTAAACAAACACACTGTAGCACCCACTCCACACACTTATAGCACACACCCACTTTAAACAAACACACTGTAGCACCCACTCCCCACACTTTATATTTATGGATGAAGGATTGCACTACAACTCGTACACCTTACTGTAAATTGTACCTAAAATTGTACCTCATCCCATTTCTGCTTTGCACTAGATAGTACTGTACATTAGTACACTGCATAGTATTGTGTATTGTATATTATATGGTAACTCAGAACATTGTACATATGTCTATACCGAACACTGTGACCTCATTTTCTTCTTCTAAATTCATGCTATATTATGTTATTATGTTATTTGATACTATCTTGTCTAGCACAGTCTCTGGAGCGTAACAGTAAGAAGCATTTTGTATGAAAGTATTCTGTACTTCTGTATGACAACTATTAAAGAACTTGAACTTGAACTTGAACTTGAACTTGTAGTCGAGTCACAAAATCTTGAGTCCCCAGTGTTCCAGTCCGAGTCACCAAAGAAGAGCCAGAGTCGAGTCCCCATTACCCTAGTCCGAGTCCAAGTCATCAAGGTTGAGTCCACTCCACTCTGGCAGTCAAAGAGCTGACATACAAATAAAAAAGGTCTACATTAAACATAAATGACGCAGCAGTCACCATTTCATAGGGAGTTTATTTACTTAATAAAGAGTAGCCTATTAATCAATAATCACTGACGCACATTGACTTGAGTTACAGATACATAATATATAATCTTTGAGCATAAAGTAGTTTCTACAGCAGGGAAGTAATAGTATTATGTGGAATAAATGCATAGGTCTACATTTGTTTATTGCAAGTGATTTACTTGTGGTGTAGGCTTGCATCCAGCCCCTAAATCATAATGTATCAATTTTCAACCATCAAGATAGCATTGCACGACCCTGCAAAGTAGCACTAAAATGAGTTAACAATCCCTCAGTTGTTGAGAAGTAACACATTATCATTTATTTTACACAATAACAGCTGAAAACATTTCCTATAGATGAAAACTCCCATAATAAAGTGAAAAGTGCAATTGTTCACAACTATTGGATGGCTGTTGATTGACAAATCAATCAATGGTACAGTACAGATGTACAAGACGAAAGTATTTTTTTTGGTCTGTATCCTCTTAGCAGTTGTTAGTATTGAGCTGTACTGTATTGTACCCATTCTGCAATCTGTTAATAAAGTTTTCAATCAATCAATGTTCGGACTCCTAGCCCTATTTTTTACTTACCAATGATTATTGACCGATCATGATTGATATTATTCTCTGCGAAATCCATGCGGTTTCCTTGTACTAGCTCTGGCTAGTTAGTCACAAACCAATGCAAAGTCAATGGGGTCGAGCTCCTGCCTGTATGACTATGAGCTGACTGAAGGTAAATTCAACAAAGTAGCCAAAATAGCCAATACGGAGCTAGTATGAGGAAAAGCGTGGATTGCGATCAGCGACGTTATTGGTGAGTAGGAAACAGCGCTAGGGTTCAGAATATTTCAACTATTGTTTTAATGACAACAACAGCAGCACGTTGGTTATTTAAAAATAAAAGATTCCGCCCATCATCATTAATTCAAAATGTTATACAGGCAGTGCGGTGTATGTATACTTGCAGCCTGAGAACAAGACTGAGATGTGTAGTAATAATACTACAATTAATTTGTATAGCACCTTTCATACAAGAATTGCAGCCCAAAGTGCTTCACAGCAGTAAAATAGACATAGACATAGACATAAAATGAGCATCAAGTTCACAGAATAAAAGCAGTGCAGAGAGTAAGACATGGGTAAAAGCATTGCAGGTAATAACAAATACGTGAATTAACAGAATATCATTACATGTGATGTGGAACAATTAAATACCTGTCTATTTCATTACACCTGTGGACTAGATTAGCCACTTCTTCACACCCAATGCTGATGTAAAATTGTGAAATACCTGTCTATTTCAGCATAAAATAGATGTAAATCATTGTCAAAACAAATAGTGAGTCAATCATTAGGGATAACGCCTCCCTTTAGGATATGCCGACGGCTTTCTAGTGTAAACTCCATCTCACCGTCAGACCTCTGGCACACAAGGAACTACAAACAATAATTTTGTAATTAATATGAATATTTTCACTGGTCCTAAGGTCTCAAGATGTTCTCAGCACACATGTAAACTTTTAATTCAGGTAAGAAAAAGACATTGATAAAGCACTGTCATATCTATAAAAAAAAATAAAAATACAGGTGTTGATGGTAAAACACCAAGCGGTTACTCTCTTAATTCCTGAAAGGTTCACTTTGTTACTTGGGAGATATTACGTTTCCACAGGACAATGACGACATGGATGGGTTGTCACTAGGGATGTCCGATATTATCGGCCTACCGATATTATCGGCCGATATCGGCATTCAAATGTGATATCGGAAAATATCGGTATCGGTTTAAATTTTTTTTTTTTAATTTTTTTTTTTTTTTTTTTTACATTTCTATAACCTTTATTTACCCAGGCAAGCAAGTAAAAACTAATTCTGATTTGATTTATTGTCAAAAGTATGCATAATGTTGTGTTAATTCCACAACAAGAGATATGTAATGTTAATTACCTGCATATATCGGTATCGGTTGATATCGGTATCGGAAATTAAGAGTTGGACAATATCGGTATAGGTAAAAAAGCCAATATCGAGCATCCCTAGTTGTCACAGGTTGACATTCATACTAACAAGGACTTCTGCCTCCTCTCCTCGACCGGCTTTCAAAACACCAGTCCTGCGCTTGCCAGCATGGAAAGAGTTAATCCACCTTTACCGTGCCTGCCAGCATGGAAAAAGTTAATCCACCATTACCGTGCTTGCCAGCATGGCAAGAGTTAATCCACCATTAATCCACCATTACTGTGGTTGCCAAAATGGAAAGAGTTGAACCACCAGTCCTGCATAGAAAGGCAACAGCACTACCGATTGAGCAAGATAAAAGGTGCGCTCTAGACAGATTTCTGTGTGTGTGTGTGTGTGTGTGTGTGTGTGTGTGTGTGTGTGTGTGTGGGGGGGGGGGGGGGGTCCTTATTATCCTTCCCTTGTGGAGACCAAAATGTCCCCACAAGTGATAAAAATGGGATATTTTGGCCAGACCCCAGAATTTTAAGGTTAGGGGTTATGGTTAAGGTTAGGTTAGGTAAGGGTTAGGGATGAAGTCGTCATGGGTACGGTTAAGGTAATGGATTTGGGAATGAATGCAAATCTATGGAATGTCCCCACAACATGTGTGTGTGTGTGTGTGTGTGTGTGGGTGCGTGTGCATCATGATGGAGTTGAATTAAAAGGTTCATTCTACTTTAGTGGCACGTCTTACTTAAAATTAGGGATGTCCGATATTATCGGCCTACCGATATTATCGGCCGATATCGGCATTAAAATGTGTTATCGGAAAATATCGGTATCGGTTTTCAAAAAAATATATATATATATATATTTTTTTTTACATTTCTATAGAAATGATGTCCGATATTATCGGCCTACCGATATTATCGGCCGATATCGGCATTAAAATGTGATATCGGTTGATATCGGTATCGGAAATTAAGAGTTCATGGACAATATCGGTATATCGGTATCGGTAAAAAAGCCAATATCGAGCATCCCTACTTAAAATGTTTAAGGGTTCGGGGCGCCACGGTGGCGCACCACGTAGCTGAGCTTTCAGTGTAATCACAGCATCCTGGGTTCGAATCCGGCCCGGGACCTATGCTGCATGTCCTCCCCATCTCTTCACCCAACTTTCCTCTCTGCCTGTCCTATCCATAATAAAGCTGTAAAAAAAAAATTTAAGGGTTCATTCAACTTCTGTTATCGGGATAAATTGCTTAATTGGATGTGTAGCTATGTGCTGACTAGGGATACGTCCTGAGCGGAGTCCAGAGTGTTGTTTTCTGTTCCTGATAACAACAACAAATAGCAATGTCCATTGGTATGTCAAGAAGTCGAAGTGACCAAGAGTTGTGCCATTTACAGAATTTACATGATTCTGAAAATCCTGTGTCTGAAAACAAGTATAAATTACAGGATGTACTTCTTGTTTGCTTCAGAAAGAAGTGGGAAGATGACATTGCTTTGTTATTGTACTCACCATAGCCTTTCTGTCTCCGCTTGCATGCGAAAAGAATTCATGAATCTGTAAGCATTTCTAAAGTACTGTTTGTCTGACTGGGTCAATTACAGAGGCAGACAACAACGTTGCTACTACAATGTGTTCATCCTTGCAGCACGTGTCCCAGTAGCTGGTCGACTAGTCGTTGTGCCGGCTTGCTGATGGGGTAGTGTGATGGCAACCGCTCCTCGACACATGACAGCTTCACATGGTACCTATAGAGAAGGCATATATTAATCAGAGATCGATATTAAATTAAGATAACTCAACACATTACAGCTCCACATGGTACCTATAGAGAAGGCATACATTAGGGCGGCCGGGTAGCGCAGCGGACTAAGCGTCTGTCTACCACCACAGAGACAGTGGGATCGAATCCAGCTGTGGTGCTTCCGGGTTGGCCGACCGTCCATATTAACACAATTGGCAGTGTTAGCGGGTGGGAAACCCAGCGAGGGTGGGTCCTGGTCGTTGTAAACAGCGATTCCTACAGTTCGGTCGGGGCGCAACGACCAGGAAGGGGATTGAGAATTGGCATAACGACTAACATTGGGATGGGAGAAAAATTGAAAAAAAAAAAAAAAAAAAAAAAAGAGAAGGCATACATTAATCAGATATCTATATTAAAGTACGATAACTCAACACATGACAGCTCCACATAGAACCTATAGACCTGTTCGCTGTTTACAAACATACCGTGTTTGAGCTAATCAGCAATACCAACTGAGTCACATGACTAAGTTGCCAACTACCTGCACGAGCTCCTGCGCTAAAAAAAAGTGCAACTTACAGGGCTCTATGGAGAAACCATGGCACTCCCCTGACTAAAAGTTGTTTCAAACAAAAACGGCTTGATGTCATTTTTCCAATTCAGTCTTTCACCTTTTACATATCTAGCTTTGACATGGGTTGATTGTTTAGATATCTAGCATGGCTAACAAATGCAAATCGATTGTAGTCTGCCCCATTGTTCTGACCAGGATTATGTAACTTCTTTCCCACTGATGCGTGTGCACACTGAGTCTGACGTATACAGCGAACAGGTCTATAGAGAAGGCATACATTAATCAAAGATCTATATTAAAGTAAGATAACTCTAGGGGTGCCAGGGTGGTGCACCACATAACGCACTGTAGTGCAACACGGCCGCCCCGGGTTCGACTCCCGGACCCGGCGACCTTTGCTGCATGTCTTCCGCCATTTCTCTCCTCCCATCCTTCCTCTCTGCCAGACTTGTCCAATAAACTAATACAAATCTACCAAAAAATTTAAATAAAATTTAATTAAAAGTAAGATAACTCAACACATGATAGCTTCACATAGGACATATAGAGAAGGCATACAATAATCAGAGATGTATATTAAAGTAAGATAACTCAACACATGACAGCTTCACATAGTACATAATAGAGAAGGCATACATTAATCAGAGATTATATTAAAGTAAGATATCACTTCAAAGCAACATAGATGTAATTTAGGCCAGCTTTAGGCAAACATATAGGTGTCAGCGTACCAAATTGTTAACAGAAAGCATCTACATCACAAATCTTTATTTGTGGTTATTTCGGCAGCTTAACACTTTCAGTGCCGGGCCGTGTTTTCCTTTTTACCCCGTTGAATGCCACCATCCACGGCCAATGTTAACGTTAATATCACCTAATCTATGTTTTAAATTATGGCTATGTGTCTAATCTGCCCGACGCTTATCAAAGACTCATTTTCCAGTCAACATTGGCAAGGCAGATTGTATTTTTATCGCTTCATTTCCGTTTGATAGCATTTTGAAAATCACCTGTTTTCCGGGGAAAAACAACCCATGCCTATGATAATCGCCTTTTACTAGAATATTCCAGAACGTTGTCATTTGTCGGCCTATTTATGAATAGTTTTCAAATAAACGCTAGATGATCGATAGTATATGTGTGCGCACGCACGCTCGTGCCGTGCGCTGATAATCGCTGCTCTTATTTCCTCATGGCTTTTATAGTCAAAACAGCCATATCACATATCACATAAACGCTTATATATCAGTGAAAACGAGTCTGATTATCCTAACACTGATAACATAGATTCCTTACCTGAGGTCAGATGGTATCCAAATGGTTTATTCCAATTTCCGATCGCCATTCAAAAAAATCGATAAATGTATTGATCCATCGTGTGTACAGTATAACACATGATCCGTGCGGCTCAGAGGCTCCAGAATGAACTCTGGTAGACCCCGGCTGCATCAGTGAGAAGTAAAATGTGGAGTCAGAAATCCGTTCTCCCATTCACTTTCATTGAGTCCATTCCAAAAGGGTGATTTACCATCTGGGAGACGATTGTAATAAGCCTTAGTTAATAGGTAATAAGGCCCTTATAAGTCCTTGTAAAATGCTTATTAACATTATTATGTGTTACTAAGATGATATTAAGTGTTAAAGGTCCCGTGTCTTATAAATGGCCTTTTCCTGTGTTTAGCAGTGTTTTCTAGCAATGTGGGGTTGTATCAAAATTCTCATTTTGGCTCATCAGTCCAGTCTCGAGTTCACGAGATCCTCCCTCACTGAACTAAGCTAACGTAGCTGTGACGTCCCAGAATTCTCATCTGCATAACTAACGCCCCCTCTATGGTTGTAGAACTAACACCCCCTCTATGGTTGTAGCCACACTCAGAACGGCCTCTCCCTGAACGTCAGCAAAAGAAAGGAGATGATTGTGGACTTTAGGAGGTCGGGGGTCAGGGACTACAGCCCCCTCAGCATCGACGGGGCACCGGTTGAGAGAGTGAACAGTTTTAAGTACCTCGGAGTCCACATATCCGAGGACTTGACATGGACCACACACATTGACAGTGTTATCAAGAAGGCACGACAACGCCTCTACTTCGTTAGGCGCTTAAGGAAGTTCAACGTGAGTCAGAAGATCCTCAAGAACTTCTACTCATGCACAATAGAGAGCATCCTGACTGGCAATATCACCTCCTGGTTTGGGAATAGCACTGCACAAGACCGCAGCAGACTACAGAGAGTGGCCCGTTCAGCCGAAAGCACAATTGGAGGGGGGCTTCCCACTCTCCAAGGCATTTACAACAAGTGATGTATGGGCAAGGCTAAGAGAATAATCAAAGACTCCAGCCACCCAAACAACTGCCTCTTTGAACTGCTGCGGTCAGGCAAGCGATACTGGAGTCTCATGGCAAGCACAGAGAGACTCAGAAAGAGCTTATATCCCCAGGCCATTAGGATGCTCAATGAACAATGATTGCTCAATGAACAATGATTGAACAATGAACAATAACAGGCCAGCAACACACCCACAGCACACACACACTCACTTTAAATAAACAACACACTGTAGCACCCACTTTATCACACTTTACACTTTATATTTATATTATTGGTAAGGGAACTGCACATCTCTCATTCCTTATTCCTTATTGCACCTCACCACCAACAACGGTGGCACCACAAGCTAAGCTATACTTCACAATTTTTGTACCAGATGTACCTACTGTATATAGAGGTATACTGAACAATTGTTGTTTACACTTGTGTTTACTTGACTTCTTGACTTTCTATTTTTAACTTATTATACTTATTTATACTATCTTATTATTATCTAGCACACTCTCAGGAGCTAAACAGAAAGAAACATTTCATGCAAAGTATTCTGTATTTCTGTATGACAAATAATAAAGAAACTTGAACTTGAACTCAATCATTCGCTCAACAACAGAGCGAGTGGAAATACTGACACTTCCTCAAATGGGTTGACGTGGCGCGATTGCAGACAGAGAGAGCAGAGAATGAACGAGCGAGAGAGAGGGAGAGAGAGATAGAGAGGGAGAGAGAGAGAGAGGGACACAGAGCATTTACACACACACTCCCGACCGCGCGTGCGGGGAAACACACACACGCAGTCGGGAGCACTCGCATATCACTGTCAACCTGCTGCAAAATATCATTGCACACGCTCCCACGCACGCGCCCGAATTCCAATCCGTGCAATAATATTCATTAATAATTAATTTGAAACAAGTTACCAATGCATTGTCCCATGAGATTATGCCCCCCGCGGCGAAATTAATTAGTATCCCCCTCAGTCTCTCTGTGTCTCTCTCTGTCTGCCAGTGCAGACTGTGGGTGACTGTCACTCAAAGCGCTTATGGACGGAGCCCAGCCCAAAACAGCTTGAAATCTTCAAGTGGAAAAATGCTGCTTTAGAGTACTTGATTAGAAATACAAAACAATGAATTTTTCTTAAAAAAAAACCTTACAGATGTGTTCCATAGACTCACAGGAATTGTGTAACATTGCCCAAATAGTGAAAGGAATAGCAAAACATGGGACCTTTAATAATAACATTTATTGTTAAATTATAAGACATTTATAAGTGCTTATAAGAAACTTGTTAACAAATTATAGACTGCTTAAGAACGTTAATAAAGTTTCTTATAATAGCATTACAAACAAATATATTAGGTCTTACTAACTTACTCATTGTTAAACCTTTACTACGCTTTTTTTGTTGCTATCTTAACCCCTTAACCATAGATGTAGGACTTGGCCATAATAAGGTAATTTATATATATTATATATTCATATTTCAAATTGCATGTGTGTAACGGATGGTATCGTGAAGCGCAGTCAAGAAGGGCTGGGGTGAGTAGCGGTGCTATGGGTTAAACTCACTCTCACATCCTCAAAGACAGATAGACACGTTGTGAAGTAGTGAATTCACCTCTTGGTATAGCGGTCTGTGTTGCTGCCCGCGGCGTGGGAGACTGGGGTTCGACTCTCACTCGGGGCATCGAAGTTTGAGGTGACGAACCAGCAACCGTTACATGTGTCCGGATGGCAAAATTCAGTACTGTATCTACAAACCCCCCTGTAAATCATCTGCCCTTTATTAATTTCCTTAGATTTTTTTGTACACTTGATCTCAGAAGGTGCTGAATGAGCTCAGTGGCATTTTCACATCTGGTCAATGTTAGCATGGTGTTATCCACCGTCAAAGATGAACTTTTTTTTAATAATAAGAATAATAATAATAATTTATATTATTATCCTTTGGTTCATTACAATTGACTAGTATAGTAACAGACACAATAGTTCTTACACTGGGAATACATTCTCTGAGGTCAATAGATGCCCATAGATACCAAGAACATGCAAATGGACCTTGTAGAAGTGGAGCAATCTTCCATTTACTTGGGTATGTACTTTTAGGCGAATGTTCTGAAAATATGGCAAAAACAAACGGTTATTATTAATTTATTAGCAGTTAACTATGCACTTAACGACATAGTTGTGTAGTGGTTAACACTGTCACCTCACAACTAGAAGGTCCAGGGTTCGATTCCCGCTTGGGGACCAGGTTGCCGTGTTGCCAGTTACCCAGGTGGGGTATCTCCCGGGCCTTTCTGTGTGGAGTTTGCATGTTCTCCCCATGCTAGCAAGAGTTTCCTGATAAAGATAATACCAATGGAAAAACAGATTGCTAACGCTGCCCTGACGAAGACGGACAGGAGCACTTGGATTGGTCCGCGGGCGCGGCGCTCGCCACAGCCCTTGTCTGCTCCCGGCTGCCCTTGGGGGGAAGGACGACAGGATGGGAGGTGCAGAGAACATTTCGTCAGCGACTCAGTGCATGTGTGTGTGTTCCTGTGGGTCGCCCATCGCATGTGTGTGAGTGTGTTAATCTGATGAGAAATAAAGACTTATACTTATACTTATACTTCAGTTAATCTAGCTTTTTGCAGCTACCGAATCTAAAGCGAGAACAATGCCTTATTAAGGTTAACTGCATCCGGTTTCCGCCGGGATGCGCCGAGATATTTATGAACTCATATTTTGCTAATAACACTTAAAATCATTGGTAAACAAACGTAGTGCTGAAAATATACAATTTGACTGCTGTTTTGATAGGGTTAGAGTCTTAACTTTGCAAAAAAAATAATTATAAAATAAAAAACCGCTAAATCTATTTATGACGTGAAATAAATCTTGGCCCGGTACAGGGCCCGTCGGGCTTAAAATAATTGATTATGTACTTATTAACAACTAACAATGCTTTTAGCAGCTGCCGGATCCTTTTACCTTTACACCGAGCAAACGACTAGCCCCTTACGTGACTGCGAGCGAGTCTGGGTCTCTACCGCAGTCACTCTCACCTAGACTGCGACCATTTGCAACTTAACGTACCAAGCGTGATCATATGGAGCGCGCTGGGTCAAAAATATATCATATATGAATTTCAAAGATACCCAGCATACAATATGGGTTTAACACAGCTTTACAGTGGGGTCTAGAAGCTCGGAGTTGCTAATAAACAGTTTAAAACATTGTTACAAAACGAGTGGTACTTACAGACCGAACGTCCATTTCCGCCGTTGGTGCCACAGCGCATGCGCACCAGGCAGCCAAATAGCGGCAGAAGAAGAAGACGCCATCTTGCCAACGTTCGCTCTGTGAGTACCACTCGTTTTGTAACAATGTTTTAAACTGTTTATTAGCAACTCCGAGCTTCCAGACCCCACTGTAAAGCTGTGTTAAACCCATATTGTACGCTGGGTATCTTTGAAATTCATATATGATATATTTTTGACCCAGCGCGCTCCATGTGATCACGCTTTGTACGTTAAGTTGCAAATGGTCGCAGTCTAGGTGAGAGTGACTGCGGTAGAGACCCAGGCTCGCTCGCAGTCACGTAAGGGGCTAACCGACGACCAGACCAACCTGAATTCCTCTTTGTAGTGTGTTCGTAGGTAGTGGCCCAGGTCAGAGCTGTACTGAAGGCAGGCCAACAGAAACCTACATCGCTGGTACAGCAGGACACACTGGGCTGGGCTCAGGACCAGCACCACCGTGTCCGACAGAACCAACACCACCTGCCGGGCCTGCTGGCCCACAAAGGAAGACTGGAGTGAGAGAGAGAGAGAGAGAGAGAGAGAGAGAGGGTTAGAGGGAGGGAGAGGGTTAGAGGGAGCGAGAGAGAGAGAGAGAGGGGGGAGTTAGAGGGAGGGAGAGAGAGAGGGTTAGAGGGAGGGAGAGGGTCAGAGGGAGGGAGAGAGAGAGAGAGAGAGAGAGAGAGAGAGAGAGAGAGAGAGAGAGAGAGAGAGAGAGAGAGAGAGGAGGGGGGGGTTAGAGGGAGGGAGAGAGGGTTAGAGGGAGGGAGAGGGTTAGAGGGAGGGAGGGAGGGAGAGAGAGAGAGAGAGGGGGGAGTTAGAGGGAGGGAGAGAGAGAGGAGCGTTAGAGGGAGGGAGATGGTTAGAGGGAGGGAGAGAGAGAGAGAGATGTTGGGGAGTTAGAGGGAGGGAGAGAGAGAGGAGTGTTAGAGAGAGGGAGAGAGGGAGGGGAGTTAGAGGGAGGGAGAGGGTTAGAGGGAGGGAGAGAGGGGGGGGGGGTTAGAGGGAGGGAGAGAGAAGTGTTAGAGAGAGGGAGATAGGGAGGGGAGTTAGAGGGAGGGAGAGAGAGAGAGGGTTAGAGGGTTAGAGGGAGGGAGAGAGAGAGAGGGGGGGGGAGTTAGAGGGAGGGAGAGACAGAGGAGTGTTAGAGAGAGGGAGAGAGGGAGGGGAGTTAGAGGGATGGAGAGAGAGAGAGAGGGTTAGAGGGTTAGAGGGAGGGAGAGAGAGAGAGAGAGAGAGAGAGAGAGAGAGAGAGAGGGGGGGAGTTAGAGGGAGGGAGAGAGAAAGGAGCGTTAGAGAGAGGGAGAGAGGGAGAGAGGGAGGGGAGTTAGAAAGAGGAAGAGAAGTAGAGAAACAGAGAAAGATGCAGAGAAACAGAGAGATGCAGAGAGACAGAGATACAGAAAAACAGGAACAGAGATAGAGAGATGCAGAGCGACAGAGAGAAAGAGAAAGAGATGCAGAGACAGAGAGACACAGAGAGAGAGATGCAGACAGACAGACAGAGAGAGAGAGGGAGAGAGAGAGGGAGACACACAGACACAGAGAGAGGTTGTTAAATGGATGTTGTGGGGGACTTTTTGTTGTGGGGAATGTCACACATTTAAAAAAATAACTTTTTTTTCATTATCTTTTCGAACCCAGCGTCTCCAGCGTTGATGGCGAGCGCCTTGCCCACTACACCACCTAGCCGCCTTACTTATCTATTTAATTTTGTATCTAGCACACTCTCAGGAGCAGAACAGGAAAAAGCATTTCATATAAAAGTATTCTGTATTTTTGTATGACAACTAATAAAGAAACTTGAAACTTGAAACAGAGAGCGAACCATCTAATCAGTGATGTAATTGGTATGTAAGATCTGGGGCTGCTCCATAGACAATGAATGGGGCTCTGACTTTACGAGTCCAGATAGATAAATAGATAGATAGATAGATAGATAGATAGATAGATAGATAGATAGATAGATAGATAGATAGATAGATAGATAGATAGATAGATAGATAGATAGATAGATAGATAGATAGATAGATAGATAGATAGATAGATAGATAGATAGATAGATAGATAGATAGATAGATAGTTTCGTAGAAATATTATCATGTCATTATACATCTGTGTTACAATGAGTATTCTATCATAAAGGCCCAGACTATAGGTCACAGGATTGTGTTTCTTCAGAGCCATAACCCAAGGTTATGGGAACTGTTAGACGAAGCTGTTTACCTTCCAGGCTATAGCCATAACATAGTCGTATTATTGATTATTCTAACCAGCCATTTTGTTCTTGTGAGGATACTGTGAGGATTGGCCCATTCCCCGCCACACGCTTCTTCAAGGTACTGTGATGATTGGTCCATTCCCCGCCACACGCTTCAGGAGCGATTACCAATTTCCATCACGCACCTGTTGTAGTTTGTAATTAGCGCTCCAGAGGCTTCATATACTCTGGCCTTCTATCAATCGTTGTCGGGTCGTTTTGGATTACTACTGCTATTGCCTGTTCCCCCCCGTTGTTGTGCCTCGTCTACTTCTTCTCCAGGACGTCTTTGGAAGTCGCCGCTGGTGTATATCTCGATCATCCGTTGGAGCTGTGCCTCGTTGCCCGCTTTACGCGTTTGCGCTTTGGTGAGTTTTTGGAAACAAACCTTTTGGATTATCTGTTTTTTGTGTGTTTGGATAACACTGAAGAAATACCGTTTTTGTTTTGTACTGGACTCAGCTAATTGGTGTGTTAGGAATAACACTGAAGAAATACCGTTTTTGTTTTGTACTGGACTCAGCTAATTTGTGTGTTAGGAATAACACTGAAGAAGTACCGTTTTTGTTTTGTACTGGACTCGGCTAACTTGTGTGTTGGTACACCGAAGATCAAGTCACTTGTGATTTATACTGGACTCAACTAAGGAGGACTGAACTGAACTGCACTGCCTCTGTGTACAGTTGGATTGATTATTGACCACTCTCTCTCTCTCTCCGTTTCCTCCCCGAGTTGGATCCGGGAGTATCTGCAGAGCCGCAGAGGTAGTGGCGCCTACGCCGATTCCCCACCTCTAAACCGGGAGGATCTGCAGAGCCGCAGACAACTCTGCCGAAAGCATTCTCCTTTTTGTAAATTCTGATTTGTTATTTGGCTCATTTTTGATTCTGTAATAAATACGCCCTAGTGTTTGGCTAACTCTGAACTACCTGTCTGTGCCGTGCTGTTGGGGTCGGTTTCAAACCATAACAGTTATTTTCCTTCATAGACGTCATTTTCATGTATTTACTGTAATTGTATGTCTGACCCGAGCGCGCTCCTACTTCTTGGTCAGACATTTGTGTGTACACTGTTTCTGATTATGAACTGAGCATTTCCTTGTATGGCCATATGAGGGAATAAATCTATGGTCATTTTTATTCAGCTTGGACTTAGAAATTGTTTACTGCCACTCACTTTTCTGCTCTTATTATATTTTCCACCACAATAGATAGATAGATAGGCATATAGATAGATAGATAGATAGATAGATAGATAGATAGATAGATAGATAGATAGATAGATAGATATATAGATAGATAGATAGATAGATAGATAGATAGATAGATAGATAGATAGATAGATAGATAGATAGATAGATAGATAGATAGATAGATAGATAGATAGATAGATAGATAGATATAGATAGATAGATATAGGCATATATATATATTTGATAGACAGACAGACAAACATAGATCAATCGATAGATAGATAGATAGACAGACAGACAGACAGACAGACAGACAGACAGACAGACAGACAGACAGACAGACAGACAGACAGACAGACAGACAGACAGACAGACAGACAGACAGACAGACAGATGGATAGATAACCTACCATATGAGGATGAGTCTGGAGAACCTGGAGGATCCAGCCCACAGTCAGGAAGTCCTCCACAGTAGAAGATCTGCTGGCCTGGAAAACAGACATTAAACAACATTAAAACATCCATGTATGTTAAAGTGCTGAGTAGAGGCTGCAACTTGAAAACACAGAATCCATAACTCATGTCTCAATTTTACCAACGGATTGAGGACTATGTGATCAGTTTTGTACCGTGGTTTCATTCCATGTTTCTTATTCCTCGCCGTGCTGCACTTGTATGAGCTACTGAATTTGTAATTTCTTTTACTTTCAAACATGAAGATAACTACATAAAGAGGAATTCTACAGAAAATGACTTTTAAGTTAAGGTGACAGTATACCGACTGCGTAAAAACGAAATACTTTGGCAGGTTCGTAAGAACCAAATGACGCATTTGCAGAGAATATGGATCTCCGTGTTGGCTTTTGGCCGCCACAGTGTGCACCGGTTCACTAGAGGACCAGTCTGATCCTCAGCACACTGGCTCCCAACATGTGGTCATGTACGACAGAGGTACATGAATTAATGACTTTTATTTATATAGCACCCTTCACAGCACAAATGCACAGGGTGCTTTACACTACAGCTTAGTATATAAAAAACACAATAAAACAAAATCAGAAATAAATGACAACAACAGACAGCAGTTAAAAAACAGTGAAACCAGATACAAAGTAGAATAAAAGATTTTGGATAAAATCATGAGTCACTAATTAAAAAACAAAACTATAGGAACAGTGAGGACAAGAAAAAGTGCCTATGTATGACCAAAGGCCTGTCTAAACAAATGTGTTTTTAGTTGTTTTTTAAAAGAGTTTTCAGAGGGGGCAGTTCGCAGGTCCAGGGGGAGAGCGTTCCAGAGCGTGCTGTCACCTCGAAGGCTCGATCACCCCTTGTTTTCAGCCTGGACCTGGGGACTACCAGGAGGAGCTGATCGGCAGATCTGAGTGAGCTGGTGTTGGTGTAGGGATGGATGAGTTCAGTGATGTAGATAGGGGCCTGAAAGTAAAAGTGAGGACTTTGAAGTGAATTCTATAGTGTACCGGGAGCCAGTGCAGGGATACCAGAATGGGAGTGATGTGACATGACTTTTTTGACCTTGTGAGTAGCCTGGCTGCAGCATTTTCGACCATTTGTAGTTTGTCTGTGGATGATTTGGTGAGACAGGTGAAAAGTGAGTTGCAGTAGTCAAGCCTAGAGGAAATAAAAGCATGCACGGACAGTTCTAGTTCAGAGTGAGATATGATGGTGCGTAGTTTTGCAATGTTTCTGAGGTGAAAAAAGCAGGTGCGTGTGAGTGTTTTGACATGTTTGTCTAGGTTCATGGCCTGGTCGAAGACAACACCCAGGTTTCTCAGGTGGGGACGTATGTTGTCTTTAAGGGACCCCAAGTGAGTGGCCACTCTAGCTGCAGTCTTTTCAGCTGCTACGATCAGCACCTCCGTTTTTTTGCATTTAACTGGAGGAAGTTACTCCCCATCCAACTCTCAATGGACTCTCCATAGTCCACCGTGTTTCTATTTCGGACAAGTCCGCATTCATTTTCAGTATACTGTGGCCTCCTATCATTCTGCCACTGATTTAAACCAAAGGAGGGACATGAGGACAGACAAGGATACTAACCTCCTGTCCCAGAACTATCAGCTCAAACAGCAGAGAGCAGGCTGCGTCCTGGTACTCTGTTAGCAACACCTGGAGCTAACACACACACACGCACGCACGCACGCACACACACACACCCACCCACACACACAAAGAGAAACATCAAATATACATTTGCTGTGATAACATTAAAGTGGTAATCCAGATTCTAGTTTGTTTTAGTGACATCTATTGGTGATACGCGATCGTTGCTGTTGCATTTATTTACTTGCTTTCTATCTAGAAGATTCACGCTAATTACTGAGTTAATCTTCTATTCGTTCCAAACAAACTGCTGTTGTGCTGGATGATTTTCCGGGGAATGTCATACCAGACACCAGTGTTTAGAACAGCCAAGGACAGCAAATGTAAAAGCATTCATGAACTGGTTATAAATATAATCACTATTGTGTTATTAGATTAGATTAGATCACAATTTATGTCCGTAACAGCAGAGGTAGGGGGATTATTATAGAGTTCAGTGTCCGTATGGCAGTGGGGAAGAAACTATTTTTAAAGCAGGATGTTTTGCTGGTCAGAGATCTGTAGCGCCTCCCGGAGGGCGACAGCTGGAAGACATGGTGTGCTGGGTGAGTGGGGTCAAAGATGATTTTCAGTTGGTGATAGAGAGTGGTACAAACAGGGTGCGATCCACAGGGGGAGCTGTGGGAGCCATGGCTCCCTTAGATCAGCTCACCTGAATACATGATTTGTGAATCTTTGGGGGGTCTCTAAATTACTGAAAATAAATGCTACTTTTGCCATGCATTTCAAATGTTTCTGTTATTTTCTATATCGTCATCATCGTGTATAATAATAAAATTAGGCTATTTTGATGTATTAATGATTTCCGCACAAATTCACCGTAATAGACAATAGCATAAATCTATGGGGTTGCGGGCGGCACTGCAGATATACCCTACTCGTAATACGCATGGAACATGCATGCTATTCTTGCGTTCACCATTCGGAGCGTGGCGGCGCTGCACTGCAGTCTGCACTCTGCAGGCACAAATAGACGCATCCAGGATAATGTCGAAAGTTTTTCTAACCAATTTTGATTTTACAAAGAAGACGAAGCAACCTGCTGCGGGGACTACTTCTGTGACATGCAGATTTTGAGAATTGGGCAGACCATCAGGACAGGTGGGGTGGCGATAATGTTGCATTTTTTTACTACTGGAGATGAGGAGTGACTTTTAATAAAACTGCAAGAAAAACAAATGTAATTCTCTCCGCGGCAGTGAGCTGGAGTCTCTCTCTGACTCTCTCTCTCTCTCTCCGCGGCAGTGCAGTGAGCTGGACTCTCTCTCTCTCTCTCTCTCTCTCTTTCTCTCTCTCTCTCGCGGGCGTCTCTCTCTCACTCTTTCCGGGGGCGTCTCTCTCTCTCTCGCGGGCGTCTCTCTCTCTCTCTCTCTCTCTCTCTCTCTCTCTCTCTCTCTCTCTCTCTCTCTCTCTCTCTCTCTCTTTCCGCGGGCGTCTCTCTCTCTCTCTCTCTCTCTCTCTCTCTCTCTCTCTCTCTCTCTCTCTCTCTCTGTCTCTCTCTCTCTCTCTCTCTCTCTCTCGGCAGTTGCAAGACTCAGGGAAGCGATCTGAGATTTTTTTTTGCGCCTGACCAACCCCCCACCCCCCCCCGCTCCCGCAAAGATCCTGATATGGATCGCACACTGGGTACAAATAGACATTTATTGAAATGAAAATGTCCCGAGATTACCTCAGAGTGAAGGGCGGATCCCTGCTGGTAGTCTGTCCGTAGCTCAGGATCACAGACCACGGCCATCAATAACCTGGCTGTCAGTGAACCCCTGTAGGGAGAGGCCAGGTGGTTTGTGTGAACCTCAGATTCAGATCCACTTCAATACCAACTCATAGTATTGTCATAATGTCTCATCCCAACCAAAAGGCACAAAGGCACACATTATTTCCCAATTTCCTATTCTCACTGCTTGTGAATTTAGTGCATATAATATATACTGTATTATGTAATATATATATTGTACTATGTATGATTACATATGATTAAGGATATGATATGTACAGTAATATGTTTGAGAGGATATTGTAACTTTCTGGTTTTAATACCACTTGGTTGTTTTGTCTATCTATTGTCTTATCTATTACCATGTTTATATTTATAAGTTTGAATAGTAGCTGATGTACTGCATCAGCTAATGGGGATCCTAATAAAATTAATTAATAAAAAAATTAATTTAAAGGTCCCCTGTCTTATAAATGGCCCTTTCCAGTGTTTAGCATTGTTTTCTAGCAATGGGGGTTTGTATCAATGGGGTCTGTGTCTCTAATTCTCATTTGGGCTCATCGGTCCAGTCTCGAGTTCACGAGATCCTCCCTCACACGCGGCCGTATTCCGATCCGTGCAATAATATTCACAGGGGTATATATTGTCATTTGAAACAAGTTACCAATGCATTGTCCTGTGGGATTATGCCCCCCTGCTGCGAAATTAATTAGTATCCCCCTAAGCCATTCTGATTTGACTGTTTTGCTGACGTGAATAAGGCACTGGTTGTAGTCACCGCCAATGTTCCTTCTAAGGTGTGCCCATGCGTGCGCACGCACATGTCCAAATGCTCCCGCGCACATCTGAAATCTGTCGCGCACAGAAACGTTTGTGTAAAAAAATAAAAGACGTTTCTTAAAAAACAGCAGTCAGCTTGGATGCACGTACATCGCGGTCTTCTCTCCTACAGCTTCTCTCCTTGTTGACAAACGCGCACACACGCTGCTGGGGCATCTACGGATAGCTCATTATATCAACAGCTGATATGTTGCAGGCTTGCAGCTGTTGGCTAGCTAGCTATCGTTCTTAGTTGGCTAACGTTAGCTACCTAGCTACTAGCTAGCTAATACTGGCTACGTGCTACCTATTAATTCGCAATGGAATGGCTAGCTAACTAACTGTACAAATCGATGTGATTTGCTGAGACCGTATTTTGTACGGTTGGCTGGATTGGGGGTGGCCAGCTGTCTGGCAGTTCGTGGTGCAGTAGCTGGCTACAGTGGCTAGATAGCTGGCTAATGTTAGCCAATATAGCTGTAACTGAACGCCAATGATGCTAGCCTTATGTGGTCTTATGAGTTTCAGTTCAGAGGAAAATACTTTGACTATAATGGTCAGAAGTAAATTAACTGTATATACTCTCTTTTAGAAACTCTCTCTTAAACAGTACTGTATATCTTGTATGTCATAAATGTCTGTATCCAACAGTACTGTTTATCTGTATGTCATAAATGTTATGATGAATTGAAAATGGGGGACCCTGATGTAAACAAGACGAAAGTCTTTCTCTGGTCTGCATCCCCTTAACACTTTGGATGCCACGGACGTGATAACACGTGTTATCAGCCCAACGCCTGAATGCCCAGCATGACAATTAGCGTTTTAATTTTTTTATTAGCGATCTGAATTCATATTTCATCATCCGAGTCTACCGTTGGGAAACCAGCCCCATCAGGAGCTCAGATGTGAAAAAAGCGCCCCCTATCGTCTCCCGGATGGTATTGCACCCATTGGAATGGAGTCAATGAAAATGCATGAGAAAAAAAACCTCCGGAATCCACATTTTACTTCTCACGCATGTAACCGGAGATTATCCCAGTCATTCTGGACCATCAGAACAGCGTCTAATATGTGTTTACAGTATGTAGCGTTGGATCAATAAAAGGATCGATTTTTGGAATGGCGATCAGAGTATGAGGAAGTGGTTTCCACTCGCTGTGTACAGTAGGTCTAGGTAAATTGTGGGCGGGCATTAGCTACAACCACAGAGCCAATCACATCACTGTCTGCTACCCAGAGCCTGAGTAACGTCATTCAGGCCTTCAAATCAGGATGGCCTAATTTACTGGAGCAGGAAATTATCTGAGCTGAATCAGAGCAATCCGCCAATATGGTATTTAGACACTAAAACACATTGATACTAACTCCTATTACTATAATACAATGCTAGAGACTGAAAAATTACATTTATAATGCATGTCACCTTTAACAATTGTGTGTATTGAGCCATACTGTATTGTACCCATTCTGCAATCTGTTAATACAATTTTCAATCAATCAATCAATCTGTTATGCTTAACATGCAGTACTATTAACTTTACTTAATTTCTAAGATTAGATAATTTAGTTATTTTTAAATGTCTGATCTAAAGATAAACAAAGGGTTTTAAAAGTGTTTATTTATCTTCTCTTATAGTACCAGAGAGAAGCTGAGGAGAATCGACCAGCAACAAAAGCAAAATTTAGTTAAATAAAAAAATTAAAATTAAAAAGAATATATATATATTTATCTTTTTTTTTAACTTTTTAAAAAAAAAATTACATTTTAAGATTTAAGATTTTCCCCCGTGGTATCGAAAATGGTATCAAATATCGATACTTTTCAAGGTATCGTATCTAAGTTAGAAATTCCAGTATTGTGACAACACTAGTCTGGAAACAAGTTACTTTTTTCTGATGTGTATCTGACTAACAAGGAAAGGAGGAATGAAGCAGAGGGGAAGGTGAGAGGTTAGAGAGAGAGGATAGAGGGAGGGAGAGGAAGAGAGGGGGATAGAGAGAGAGGGAGGGAGGACTTTGCTCTGTATCGTCAATCAATGGTCAAATAAATATTTGGTTAAGGAATATAATATGTCTTTTTGTATTATTTCTGTGTATCAGCCAAATGTATAGATGTTTATGTTAGACATTGAGGGAAATTAAGATGATCAGATCTTTTACAAACTGCCGCTTATCAACTAACCGGTTAATCGGCAGGTGACGTATGTTGCTCAGTAGTTGCTGATGTCTGCTCAGGAGGTTTGAGTGTTTGCTCAGACAGAAAAGAATTTGAGGGAACATTGGTCACCGCCCACAATCAACAATTCGCTCAACAACAGAGCGAGTGGAAATACTGACACTTCCTCAAACGGGTTGACGTGTGCGGGTGCCGACAGAGACAGCAGAGAATGAGCGAGCGAGAGAGATAGAGAGAGAGAGAGAGAGAGCGAGGGACACCGAGCATTTACACACACACTCCCGACCGCACGTGCGCAGGGAAAACACACACGCAGTCGGGAGCACTCGCATATCACTGTCAACCTTCTGCAAAATTCTACACCTTTCTAAAATCTCTGTAGATCATGCGAATTCTGCCAGATCACGGCGTACAACGTTATTTTGATCATATTTCATATTTTCGCCATGGTATTCATATTTCACTCACGGAGCCTTGTCTGATGCTGTGGGACTCAGCACAACTCTGCAACGCTTCAATACTGCCACCTGGTGGATGATCGGCGAGTTGCCAAACCGGATATGCCGGTTGGATATCGGTGCGTCTTCTAAATACGTCCGGACACTCGCATATCATCCCAGGACTCTAGCCACACACGGTGGATATGGATCGCTGCCATAACTCAATAATCGACATGATTTGGGCGTGTATTAGTATTATACAAACCGGAAATGGATCGCCTCGATCCCCATCAAATAACTGGGATCTGTTTGCTCCAGTATCATCGCCCAAAGGAGGCTGCCGTGACTTTCAGCGTTTTTGTTTATTATTATCGATGCAAACTGCTCTGATCTATATATCACCCATACCACATAAATCATTTAACGACGATCACGGAATTATAAACGACCCCCCCCCCCCCCCCCCCCGTTCACCCGCACATGATCAGTCATAACGTTTAGGACCATGTACAGTTGACATTTTTAATATAGCGTGGATCGGTATCAAACGGCATTTGATAATCTAATATATGCATTTATGCCTATATCTCACGTTCTAGGAATTACTGCAGAAAACGATAAAAACATATTTATACTCTAGACGGTATTTTCGTATGAATGTGTGAATGAAAAAGTAAAACGTTCCTACATCCTGAACAATAGATAATCGATGTTGAATGGGCCATAGTAATGTCAATTTAGCAATACAATTTAAAAAGTGATAGCCCTGCAAAGAAGATAAACATCTCCATAGACTTAGACTGGTGGCAGTGATCAAACATTGATGGATATAAGCGTGGCAGTTAATGTGTTAAAAAATTAAATAAAAAGATTACTCTACATACAATTTTTATTTATAGCACCTTTAACCCATTGTAGCCTAAAACAAAGAGGTGTTCTGCTCACTTTTTGGTGGTGAGCATATTAAGTCTAGCCGGCTCCACCTCCGTCTCTCTGAACATGATGGCCAGGGTCTGGGCGATCAGCGTGCACAATCTGAGAGGAGAGAGAGAGAGAGAGAGAGAGAGAGAGAGAGAGAGAGAGAGAGAGAGAGAGAGAGAGAGAGAGAGAGAGAGAAAACAGGGAGAGAGACATGTAGAGAAGAGAGAAAAGGTTAGAAATGGAGAGAGATAAGAGAGAAAGAGAGAGAAAGAGAGAGAAAGGGAGAGAGAGACAGATAGATGCACACCAAGCTCTCCTGGCCTTTCCTGTTGGCAAACGAGTTCCTGCAAGCAAAGCCCAGTAAACAGAGTGTTGAAGTTGATGTTGAATAAACGTTTAGCGTTGTATTTCGACATCCCGCCTCCGACTCCTATTCTTCGGCGCTACAAGAGATTACGGCAAGATTTTATTTTGTAAACTACATTTTGTGTCGTCGTTTTTAGTCAACGACATTGCATGGATCATTTCGTCACGTTAGTGTCACATGATCTCCATTAACGTGACGTCTTGTTGTCGTCAGGGGAAAAAGCTTTGTTGACGACCATATTTTGTCAACATTTTCGTTGACTGCAACACTGCAAAACGATGACATTAAAGGAACACGCCAACATTATGGGAAATGTGCCATACCGTCTTCTCCAGAGTCTTCTATTCATTTGTGCTCTCTTCCCCCTCTCTTTTCTCTCTCCCTCTCTCGTACACACATACTCTCACTATTTCTTTGTCTCTAGCGTGTGCACGCACGCACGCACGCACGCACGCACACACACACGCACACACACACACACACACGCACACACACACGTGCACACGCACACACACGCACACACAGATAATGACTCACAATAGCTGGTCAGCAGTGTGTCCTTTAACGCTGAGCTCAGCACCCTGACAGCTCTGTGAGGAATCCTCTAGGGTCTGGACCAAGAACTGACACATATCACTAGACTAGAGAGAGAGAGAGAGAGAGAGAGAGAGAGAGAGAGAGAGAGAGAGAGAGAGAGAGAGAGAGAGAGAGAGAGAGAGAGAGAGAGAGAGACACACACACACACACACACACACACACACACACACACACACACACACACACACACACACACACACACACACACACACACACACACACACACACACACACACACACTATTATCATTATGCATAGTGTATGTAGACTATGCATATCAGGGTTGGGATCAATTCACTGTCAATTCAGTCGATTTAAAATGTAAACAGAAATGGCTGTTTACTTGCTTGATTGATGAACATTGATCCTAATCACATGGCGGCCATTTTAAACCCTGTTATTGCTTCCTATTGTGAGGAGATTTTGCCGTTTTGCTCCTGCCCGCCGGCATGGGATTTGTTTTGATGAGAGAGAAGAGGGTGAACAGCCCTCAGCTAACTGTGAACGTGGAGTTTATTGTTCTGTTGATAAAGCAAGTTTTGTTTGGAAAGGCCTCCTTTGAGCCGTAATGTAGAACTCCTGTGGATCATTTCAATCAACCCATATGGCACACAGACACAGTATTAAGGACATCAATGAACTCATCACAGTCTTGTCAGTTGTCTTTCATTCTCATCAGTCTCAACAGTCAACATGTTTCTGCAGTAACCCTGCCAAGGTGTGGACATTGAATTTACAACGATATAATGATGTTGAAAACATCCTAGTAGTACAACCCACAGTTGAAAGGGAATCGATCCTCCTAACCCCGCTATATATTCTCACCCTCCAGGACAGCTTGCATAGTGTTATATTGTATGTAGGCATTATATTATTTTTACTATATAATGTGTTATATTGTATGTATGCTATACATAGTATAGCTAATAGCTATGTATGTGTATGCTATAACTATATCATGTGTAATATTGTATGGAAACTATTAGGGCTGTCCCCGACTAAGGATTTGGATGGTCGACTATGATTGGCCAACATTTGCCGTTAGTCGACTATTGGTCGACAAAAAAAATAAAAAAAGGTATAATATTTAATTTTTTTTTCATTCCATTTGGGCTGTGGGGGGTGCTTAATGTCTGAAGGAGTCGACTGAAGGCTTCTTGTCCTCTGCAAAAGCATGCAATTGGTCCACTGATGGATACATCTTGATATTTGTCTAGTCTAGTCTAGTGTGTTCATTAGATGGGTGAAATCCTCTTTCAGTGCCTCTGTGCCCGTTTTCGTAGGCAGTTAGCCACGCTTCTAGGCCTCTTTTCTTATGGAAAGAATGATAAAAAAATTAAAATAATAATAATAATACTTTAAAAAAAAAAAAATTATATTATATATTCGACTAAGAGGTTGGCCAGTCGACTACGGCTCCTTTCGCCCGATTAGTCGACTAATCTACTAATAGGGGTCAGCCCTAGAAACTATATTATATTAGTATATAATGTGTTATATTGTATGTACAACACATAACAGAATGTATATCCCGGACCGTATTTTATTCTTTATTCTTATTCGTGACTTTTGTTTCTGACTACTGTGAGTGATCTGTAGTGCTGAATTTCCCTCTGGATAAATAAAGTATTTGTATTGTATTCTATTCTATGTATGCTATATTATATTATATAACTATATCATGTGTAATATTGTATGTAGACTATATTATATTATATTATATTACTATATCATTTGTTACATTGTATCAGTGCATGTGAGCGGATCGGAGCGTGAGCGGCGCGGGGCGCCGAGCGGCCGGTTTTGACGTGAGCGAGGAGTGGGTTTTAAAATGAGTCGGCGCGACGTCTGGAGCGAGAGTTCTCCTCCGCTCCAATCCACTCCAGGTCGCTCACAGTGGTTTAACACTGTTGATGTAATATACATGCAGTACAATGCCAAAGCAACAGATGGCAATGTACAAACATGAAGGCCATTTTCAACCAATGAGAAGGGTGAACCTGTGATATCCTGTTCAGGTTTCACTCCTCCTCCTTCACTCACTCCTGTTAGAAAAAGTATCGACGCCATTGTTGTTGACGTTAGCTTACATGCTAACGTTAATGGCAGCGACCATAGCATTGTGGCTCGGCTAGCCTATCATCGCTTAATAGAGCTAGTGAATGGATAAACAACGTTATTTAACATTGCAGAATGGGTACAATTACAATGCGGCTCAATACAAACAATTGTTAAGGGGCCCAGGGGTTGTAGACTGTTGTAGTTTGAGCTAATTTACACCATGCTCCAAAAAAAATAAAAAAAACTGCCAAGCGATCTGGCGCGGGGAGCGGGGAGCGCTCGATTCAAGGTGAGCAGGGAGCGAGCGGAGAGCGACTTGGGGGCGGGGTCAACATGAGCGATTAGCGGAGCGGACCAAGCTTTAAAGAGCGAAGAGCGGATTTCTCGGCCGCGCCGATCCGCTCACGTGGCCTGCATTGTATGTAGGCTAGGGATGTCCAATATTATCGGCCGATATTGGCATTCAAATGTGATATCGGAAATTATCGGTATCGGTTAAAAAAAATAATATATATATATATTTTAATCTTATATATTTATTTAACCTTTATTTACCCAGGCAAGAAAGTAAGAACACATTCAGATTTTTTTTGGTCAAAAGTATGCATAATGTATGTTGTGTTAATTCCACGACAAGAGATATGTAATGTTAATTACCTGAAATTATTCCGTTTTTTGGGGGGGGAAACCCTGCATATATCGGTATCGGTTGATATCGGTATCGGAAATGAAGAGTTGGACAATATCGGTATAGGTAAAAAAGCCAATATCGAGCATCCCTAATGTAGGCTATATTATATTATATTACTATATAATTTGTTACATTGTATGTATGCTATATTATACTATATAACTATATAATGTGTTATATTGTATGTCTGCTATATTATATTACTATATCATGTGTAATAGTGTATGTAGTATGTGTGTATCCTCCTCACCCTCCAGAAGAGCTTGCGTAGTGTTATATTGCGGTGAGCTGCTGTTCTCAGCTCCTGCAGGAGAAGATACAGATCTTCCAGACTGACCCCCTCCTGTAGCACCTCTCCACTCAGCTGACGGAACAGGTGGGCTGTCCGCTCCCAGCTACACGCACACACATGCACACACACACACACACACACGCACACGCACACACACACACACACACACACACACACACACACACACACACACACAGACACACACACACACACATGCACGCTCGACAGGAAACACATATGCACTCAGGTATAATCAACCAGAATGGAGTGTGTTCCGCGACAACACAGACAATATTAATGACTACACGGAAACAGTGCTGGACTTTGTTTGTACTTTGGTAGAAGAAACAATGGCCTCTACCACAATTAGAATTTACCCAAACCAAAAGCCCTGGGTAGACAAATCCGTCCGTGAGGCTCTGAAAGCGCGCACCTCAGCATACAACGACGGGCTTGTGACAGGCAACATGAATGACCACAAGGCGGCGAGATACAACGTAAGGAGGACAGTAATAGAGACAAAACGGCGCTACAGGGATAAAATTGAACTTCAATATGAACAGGCTGACTCTAGAGGTATGTGGCAGGGCCTCAGAACGATGACAGATTACAAAGGCACCTCCCTCAAGCTGAACAGTGACATCCAATTGGCAAATGATCTCAATACCTTCTATGCGAGGTTTGAGGCTGTGAATAACAACACCAGCCTACAAACCACTGCAATGGAGGGGGGGGGCACTGCTGATGGAGACTCAGTGTTCAGGATAACAGAACATGAGGTGAGGAGGACCTTTAAGAAAGTGAATATCAGGAAGGCAGCAGGACCGGACAGTATCCCCGGCCGCGTCCTAAAAGTCTGTGCCGACCAACTGGCCCCGGTATTCACCGACATATTTAACCTGTCCTTAGAACAGGCTGTCATCCCCACCTGTCTGAAGAAGTCCACCATTGTCCATGTACCCAGAAAATTCAAGCCTGCTTGCCTCAACGACTACCGCCTTGTAGCTCTCACCTCCATAGCCATGAAGTGATTTGAGAAGCTAGTGAAGGGCTACATCTGTTCCTCCCTCCCCATCAACCTGGACCCCCTGCAATTTGCATATCGCCCCAACAGGTCCACGGAGGACGCCATAGCCCATGTGCTGCACACAGCAGCATCACACCTGGACAAGAGGCAGGGGAACTATGTGAGAATCGACTACAGCTCAGCATTCAATACCATAGTCCCCTCCAAACTCATAGCCAAGCTCAGGGACCTGGGCTTGAACTATGACCTCTGCCAGTGGGTTTTGGACTTCCTGACGGGCAGACCCCAGGTGGTGAGAGCAGGCAACTGCACCTCCTCATCCATCACTCTCAACATAGGGGCCCCCCAGGGCTGTGTTCTGAGTCCCCTCCTCTACTCCCTGTACACACATGACTGTGTGGCACAGCGGAAAAACAACACAATCATCAAATTTGCTGACGACACAGTAGTGGTGGGCCTGATCTCTGCAAACGACGAGAGGGCCTACCTGGAAGAGGTAAAGGTTCTAGCGGTATGGTGTCAAGAGAACAGCCTCTCCCTGAACATCAGCAAAAGAGATGATTGTGGACTTTAGGAGGTCGGGGGTCAGGGACTACAGCCCCCTCAGCATCGACGGGGCACCGGTTGAGAGAGTGAACAGTTTTAAGTACCTCAGAGTCTACATATCCGAGGACTTGACATGGACCACACACATTGACAGTGTTATCAAGAAGGCACAACAACGCCTCTACTTCCTTAGGCGCCTAAGGAAGTTCCAAGTGAGTCAGAAGATCCTCAAGAACTTCTACTCATGCACAATAGAGAGCATCCTGACTGGCAATATCACCTCCTGGTTTGGGAATAGCACTGCACAAGACCGTAGCAGACTACAGAGAGTGGCCCGTTCAGCCGAACGCACAATTGGAGGTGGGCTTCCCACTCTCCAAGACATTTACAACAAGCGGTGCATGGGTAAGGCTAAGAGAATAATCAAAGACTCCAGCCACCCAAACAACTGCCTCTTTGAACTGCTGCAGTCAGGCAAGCGATACCGGAGTCTCATGGCAAGCACAGAGAGACTCAGAAGGAGCTTCTATCCCCAGGCCATCAGGATGCTCAATGAACAATAACAAACCATCAAATACACCCACAGCACAAACATCCACTCACTTTAAATAAACAACATACTGTAGCAGCACCCACTTTACCCACTTTAGACACTAGCACACTTTATATTTATTGGTAAGGAGATTTGCACATCAATCTCATACCTCATTGCACATCATTGCACCTCACCACCACAAGGTGGCACCACCTTGCTAAGCTATACCTCACCATTTCTACACTGTACTGTATCTGCATTGTATATACTGTACATATACTGTATAATATGTATATTGAAAATGTTTGTTTTGTTTACACTTGTTTATGTACTTGACTTTCTATTTTATACTTATATTATACTTATTTTATACTATCTTTTTATTTCATCTAGCACACTCTCAGAAGCAAAACAGAAAGAAGCATTTCATGCAAAAGTATTCTGTATTTCTGTAAGACAACTAATAAAGAAACTTGAAACTTGAACTTGAAGTAAAGAAAAATCCATGTGCATCTTGCAATACTTGTATAGCTTACAATATCACAGTTCCAGACTAAGCCTGATAATACAGTTGTTTATTTGAATACAAATCCCTTTCTGTCTGCAAAAACCTTCATTGCAGACCTGTGTTCTTCATTGGGCTGTTAAAGCTAATAGTTCCTAATGTGTTAATAACATGTTAATAACGCGTTAACAATGGGTGTAACACCACAAATATCTTGACGCATAATGCACATTCAAAATAAAATAAAATAATTTATTTTATGTGTCTGTCCCTCTCTCTGTAGCCTGTCTGTCCCTCTGTCTGTAGCCTGTGTCTGTATCTCTCTGTAGCCTGTGTCTGTCTCTCTCTGTAGCCTGTCTGTCCCTCTCTCTGTAGCCTGTCTGTCCCTCTCTCTGTAGCCTGTCTCTCCCTCTCTCTGTAGCCTGTCTGTCTCTCTCTCTGTAGCCTGTGTCTGTCTCTCTGTAGCCTGTCTGTCCCTCTCTCTGTAGCCTGTCTGTCTCTCTCTCTGTAGCCTGTCTGTCCCTCTCTCTGTAGCCTGTCTGTCCCTCTCTCTGTAGCCTGTGTCTGTCTCTCTCTCTGTAGCCTGTCTGTCCCTCTATCTGTAGCCTGTCTGTCCCTCTCTCTGTAGCCTGTCTGTCCCTCTCTCTGTAGCCTGTCTGTCTCTCTCTCTGTAGCATGTGTCTGTCTCTCTCTCTGTAGCCTGTCTGTCTCTCTATATGTAGCCTGTGTCTGTCTCTCTCTCTGTAGCCTGTCTGTCCCTCTCTCTGTAGCCTGTGTCTGTCCTTCTCTCTGTAGCCTGTGTCTCTCTCTCTGTAGCCTGTCTGTCCCTCTCTCTGTAGCCTGTCTGTCCCTCTCTCTGTAGCCTGTCTGTCCTTCTCTCTGTAGCCTGTCTGTCCCTCTCTCTGTAGCCTGTCTGTCCCTCTCTCTGTATCATGTCTGTCCTTCTCTCTGTATCCTGTCTGTCCCTCTCTCTGTAGCCTGTCTGTCCTTCTCTCTGTAGCCTGTCTGTCCTTCTCTCTGTAGCCTGTCTGTCCTTCTCTCTGTAGCCTGTCTGTCTCTCTCTCTGTAGCCTGTCTGTCCCTCTTTCTGTAGCCTGTCTGTCTCTCTCTGTAGCCTGTGTCTCTCTCTCTGTAGCCTGTCTGTCCTTCTCTCTGTAGCCTGTCTGTCCTTCTCTCTGTAGCCTGTCTGTCTCTCTCTCTGTAGCCTGTCTGTCCCTCTCTTTGTAGCATGTCTCTCTCTCTCTCTCTCTCTCTCTCTCTCTCTCTCTCTCTCTCTCTCTCTCTCTCTCTCTCTCTGTAGTCTGTCTGTCTCTCTCTCTGTAGCCTGTCTGTCTCTCTCTCTGTAGCCTGTCTGTCCCTCTTTCTGTAGCCTGTCTGTCTCTCTCTCTGTAGCCTGTCTGTCCCTCTCTCTGTAGCCTGTCTGTCCTTCTCTCTGTAGCCTGTCTGTCCCCCTCTCTGTAGCCTGTCTGTCCCTCTATCTGTAGCCTGTCTGTCCCTCTCTCTGTAGCCTGTCTGTCCCTCTCTCTGTAGCCTGTCTGTCTCTCTCTCTGTAGCCTGTCTGTCTCTCACTGTAGCCGGTCTGTCCCTCTCTCTGTAGCCTGTCTGTCTCTCTATATGTAGCCTGTGTCTGTCTCTCACTGTAGCCTGTCTGTCCCTCTCTCTGTAGCCTGTCTGTCCCTCTCTCTGTAGCCTGTCTGTCTCTCTCTGTAGCCTGTCTGTCCCTCTCTCTGTAGCCTGTGTCTGTCTCTCTCTGTAGCCTGTCTGTCCCTCTCTCTGTAGCCTGTCTGTCCCTCTGTCTGTAGCCTGTCTGTCTCTCTCTCTCTGTAGCCTGTCTGTCTCTCTCTGTCCCTCTTTCTGTAGCCTGTCTGTCTCTCTCTCTGTAGCCTGTCTGTCCCTCTCTTTGTAGCATGTCTCTCTCTCTCTCTCTCTCTCTCTCTCTGTAGTCTGTCTGTCTCTCTCTCTCTGTAGTCTGTCTGTCTCTCTCTCTGTAGCCTGTCTCTCTCTCTCTCTCTCTCTGTAGTCTGTCTGTCTCTCTCTCTGTAGCCTGTCTGTCCCTCTCTCTGTAGCCTGTCTGTCCCTCTTTCTGTAGCCTGTCTGTCCCTCTCTCTGTAGCCTGTCTGTCCCTCTTTCTGTAGCCTGTCTGTCCTTCTCTCTGTAGCCTGTCTGTCCCTCTCTCTGTAGTCTGTCTGTCTCTCTCTCTGTAGCCTGTCTCTCTCTCTCTCTCTGTAGTCTGTCTGTCTCTCTCTCTGTAGCCTGTCTGTCCCTCTTTCTGTAGCCTGTCTGTCTCTCTCTCTGTAGCCTGTCTGTCCCTCTCTCTGTAGCCTGTCTGTCCCTCTCTCTGTAGCCTGTCTGTCTCTCACTGTAGCCTGTCTGTCTCTCTCTCTCTGTAGCCTGTCTGTCCCTCTCTCTGTAGCCTGTCTGTCCCTCTGTCTGTAGCCTGTCTGTCTCTCTCTCTGTAGCCTGTGTCTGTCTCTCACTGTAGCCTGTCTGTCCCTCTCTCTGTAGCCTGTCTGTCTCTCTCTGTAGCCTGTCTGTCCCTCTCTCTGTAGCATGTGTCTGTCTCTCACTGTAGCCTGTCTGTCCCTCTCTCTGTAGCCTGTGTCTGTCTCTCACTGTAGCCTGTCTGTCCCTCTCTCTGTAGCCTGTCTGTCTCTCTCTGTAGCCTGTCTGTCCCTCTCTCTGTAGCCTGTCTGTCCCTCTGTCTGTAGCCTGTCTGTCTCTCTCTCTGTAGCCTGTCTGTCTCTCTCTGTAGCCTGTCTGTCTCTCTCTCTGTAGCCTGTCTGTCTCTCTCTGTAGTCTGTCTGTCTCTCTCTCTGTAGCCTGTCTGTCTCTCTCTCTGTAGCCTGTCTGTCTCTCTCTGTAGTCTGTCTGTCTCTCTCTCTGTAGCCTGTCTGTCTCTCTCTCTGTAGCATGTCTGTCTCTCTCTCTGTAGCCTGTCTGTCTCTCTCTCTGTAGCCTGTCTCTCTCTCTCTGTAGCCTGTCTGTCCCTCTCTCTGTAGCCTGTCTGTCCCTCTGTCTGTAGCCTGTCTTTCCCTCTGTCTGTAGCCTGTCTGTCTCTCTCTCTGTAGCCTGTCTGTCTCTCTGTAGCCTGTCTGTCCCTCTCTCTGTAGCCTGTCTGTCCTTCTCTCTGTAGCCTGTCTGTCCCTCTCTCTGTAGCCTGTCTGTCCCTCTCTCTGTAGCCTGTCTGTCTCTCTCTCCGTAGCCTGTCTGTCCCTCTCTCTGTAGCCTGTCTGTCTCTCTCCGTAGCCTGTCTGTCCCTCTCTCTGTAGCCTGTCTGTCCTTCTCTCTGTAGCCTGTCTGTCCCTCTCTCTGTAGTCTGTGTCTGTCTCTCTCTCTCTGTAGCCTGTCTGTCCCTCTCTCTGTAGCCTGTCTGTCCTTCTCTCTGTAGCCTGTCTGTCTCTCTCTCTGTAGCCTGTCTGTCCTTCTCTCTGTAGCCTGTCTGTCTCTCTCTCTGTAGCCTGTCTGTCCCTCTCTCTGTAGCCTGTCTGTCTCTCTCTCTGTAGCCTGTCTGTCCCTCTCTCTGTAGTCTGTGTCTGTCTCTCTCTCTGTAGCCTGTCTGTCCCTCTCTCTGTAGCCTGTCTGTCCTTCTCTCTGTAGCCTGTCTGTCCTTCTCTCTGTAGCCTGTCTGTCCCTCTGTCTGTAGCCTGTCTGTCCTTCTCTCTGTAGCCTGTCTGTCTCTCTATATGTAGCCTGTCTGTCCCTCTCTCTGTAGCCTGTCTGTCCTTCTCTCTGTAGCCTGTCTGTCCCTCTCTCTGTAGCCTGTCTGTCCTTCTCTCTGTAGCCTGTGTCTGTCTCTCTCTGTAGCCTGTCTGTCTCTCTCTGTAGCCTGTCTGTCCTTCTCTCTGTAGCCTGTGTCTGTCTCTCTCTGTAGCCTGTCTGTCCTTCTCTCTGTAGCCTGTCTGTCTCTCTCTCTGTAGCCTGTCTGTCCCTCTCTCTGTAGCCTGTCTGTCCTTCTCTCTGTAGCCTGTGTCTGTCTCTCTCTGTAGCTTGTCTGTCCCTCTCTCTGTAGCCTGTCTGTCTCTCTCTGTAGCCTGTCTGTCCCTCTCTCTGTAGCCTGTCTGTCTCTCTCTCTGTAGCCTGTGTCTGTCTCTCTCTCTGTAGCCTGTCTGTCTCTCTCTCTGTAGCCTGTCTGTCCCTCTCTCTGTAGCCTGTCTGTCCCTCTGTCTGTAGCCTGTATATGTCCTTCTCTCTGTAGCCTGTCTGTCCCTCTGTCTGTCCCTCTCTCTGTAGCCTGTCTGTCTCTCTCTCTGTAGCCTGTCTGTCTCTCTCTGTAGCCTGTCTGTCCCTCTCTGTAGCCTGTCTGTCCTTCTCTCTGTAGCCTGTCTGTCTCTCTCTCTGTATCTGTCTGTCCTTCTCTCTGTAGCCTGTGTCTGTCTCTCTCTGTAGCCTGTCTGTCCCTCTCTCTGTAGCCTGTCTGTCTCTCTCTCTGTAGCCTGTGTCTGTCTCTCTCTCTGTAGCCTGTCTGTCTCTCTCTCTGTAGCCTGTGTCTGTCTCTCATGCTTGTTTACATTGTCAGACAACAGGGCAGCTCACTTCTTCTGAACAATATGTCCAGATAATGACAATAACCCTCTCTCGACGCTCTCGTGGTTGAACTAACATGCATGTCAATTTATGTCAATCATCATAAACACACAGATGAACACTACAGTACCTGATGGCAGGAGGTGGTTTCTGAGGGGAGGAGCCAGACAATACGCTACACCTCCTTCTGTAGAGAGGGTCCAACAACAGAGTAGACCTCTGGACACACGCGTGCACACACACACAAAAACATGTTAAATGCACACACATTAAAGCTTGAATCTGTAATGCCATCAAACAGCGACTATTGCACTTTGTTTATTTGTATTTTTTGTTCTGGTCTGATGTGTATTTGTTTGTTTGTTTATTTGTTTATGTGTATGATTCTTAACACATTCGGGGCCATTGGGATTAGACGGGGCCCACTCTATACGGCCAGCATATCAAAACAAACTTTCATTGTGCGTAAGGCTGTTTGTAGAGCTAAATCTATACTTTATATTATTGCTATCTGTCCATTCTCATTGTCAATTGACACTATAAACCGTCCCTTCAATATGCCTTAAATAAAGAATTTTTTCATCAATACGTTCCCATTTTATAGCGTTGTGAATATGAACATTATAGCAGAATGTTCTGGGGTATTTCCTGGAACGCGAGATATAGGGTGCTAAGCTAATAACGTTAAATCGAATGGCGTTTCGGCTATAGACAAGCTAGAGCTAAAACTCTTAATGCATATTGTCGGTATCATGGTCCACCATGAATGCATGAAAGGGGGGGGGGGGGGGGTGGGGGACGTCGTTTCTGATTATTGATTACCAATAACGGCATTAGCCTCAGTAGCCTTATTCGCTGACCGGGTGGATGGCTATGAGAGCAAGGCCTGATCGGGCTGTAATTGACCTCAAATCGCTCTTACCTGTGGCCGGTTGGACTGCAAAAAGGATTTATGTTATCGTTCGCCATCTGGTAGATCCATATGTCCATTGGCTGATGATATATTCCTTTACTGCATACTGAATTCAGCGTCCCAAAAACTATTCCAGGCCATCGGCTACACGCATAGCTTTAGGCTAACAGAAAAGTCCATTCATACTAAAAAAAGAAAAAAAACACAGGTCTGTAACAACACTGCATTATCGAGACAGCGCCCCTACGAGGATCTGGCTGGTAATGCACTTTTCCGAATTCCAAGAGTAGGGTAAATCTGCAGTGCCACTCGATGACATTGAGTAGGATATTACAATGGAATAAAAGCCGAAACAACCTTACCACGTATATATATACGTGGTTGGCCGTCAAGCGTTGGATCCGAAACACGTATATATACGTGGTTGGCCCCGAATGTGTTAACTGTTTTTTTTTTATTTTGTTATTAATATATATATATATATATATATATTAGAGGTGGGCATAGATTAATTTTTTTAATCTAGATTAATCTATCTGCAATCCTGGATTTAATCTAGATTAATCTAGATTAAAATGGCTAAAAAAAAAAAAAAAAAAACTGACGAAGGCATTCAAAATATGTGTGTTCTACCCAAATAATGACCAGAAGTAAGTCCTTACTTATGTTTCTCAGGCCAGGTGGCCCATTACACCATGAGCCCATCTCCCGTTTCCAAAATGCATTACAGACTGTTTGAAAAAGCTGTTTTGCTATGATAATTGGTAATGAAATATCAAAATAATGTTCAATAAGATGTACTTGTGTTTAATAAGTTGTTTTATTCAGAAGTTAACATAAATAAATAATATTACCAGTACAGTACAGTATCTAGCACACTCTCAGGAGCAAAACAGAAAGAATCATTTCAAACTTGAACTATGTGACATGGCTTGAATCAACTGCTCCAGTGGAGTTGCTCAGTGGCCAATGGTGTCAACTGTGGTTGTACTGGGCAGCTCCCAGGTGTGAATGGAACTGTGTGAATGTGAAGCAGGGCGTTCCTGAAAAAGAGCATCTGTGCTCAGCGAACCTACCCTGGGTAAATAAAGGTAAAAAAAAAAAAAATGTAAAAAAAAAAAAAAAAAAAAAATTTTTTTTTAGATTAATGCGTTAATTATATTATCGCGCGATACTAGTATAGCGTTAACGCAGCACGTTAACGCCGTTAATATATATATCTGTAGCCTTTGTATATATTTGTACTCCTGTTGGGGCCTCTTGGACCAGATCAACATTGTAAATAAGAAACCTGTTCTTAGTGTTTTATCTGGCTAAATAAAGAAAAAAAGAAGAACAAATTTGTGGGTTGTGTGAGTAACATAGTGAATTAGTGACATTGCTGGTGTAGGTACGGTACAGATCATCGGCTGTACGTGGCTTCAGTGATAGCGTTAAAGTGTAGCTGTGTCAAGCTATAAATAAGACTTAAATAAGACTTAATGTGGAGGTGTTATCTTTAAAACAATAGTGCCAGCCAAGCCAATTAACTCATAACATTAGCACGCTAGCAGAAAAGCCTAACGGTCAAAATCTAGGAGTTTATTGCACCTGTGAACCCTTTAACTCAAACTCAAGTAATGAAGACAAAGAGTGTTTATTTCTCATATAACGGTAATTCCAATCATTCCACCGCTTCGCGTAACCTAGTTCAGTCACTTGATGACAGATTTGACGCTATCAACCACGAAGCCACGTATAGCCAATGATCTTTGGCACAGCAAGTAAAGGAAGTGCGTCATTATCACTCATCTAGGACCAAGAACCTGATCTGCAGCCGACTATATCATGTACATACACCAGTCTAATAGAGAAAGAGAGAAAGAAAGAGAGAAAGAAGAGAGAAGAAAGAAAGAAAGAAAGAAAGAAAGAAAGAAAGAAAGAAAGAAAGAAAGAAAGAAAGAAAGAAAGAAAGAAAGAAAGAAAGAAAGAAAGAAAGCGTGTCATCAAAGTGTCATCAAAATACCAAGAATCCTCTCACAATGATATAGCTGTTCCAGGAGCTCTGTAGATGCAGGTAGATACGAGACGTCGGCGACACAGCATAGAGGTGCAGCTCTGCCTCTCTCTCTCCCTCCTCTCTGTCCTTCTCTCCTTCACTCCTCCTCTCTCTCCCCGTCAGCAGGCGTGTCAGGGCCGACCCTCTCCTCCCGCTCACCTGGGCGATTACAGGACAATAGTAATCAATTTATACAAATAAAATCAAAGCCTCTTCAGTTCATAACCACCTGCTGTGTGGGTTCTGAGGAAGGTTCCCGGTTCGATTCCGGCTCCTCGTGGCAGCGTGTTGAAGTGTCCTTGAGCAAGACACTTAACCCCTCTAACTGCAGGTTGGCGCCTTGCATGGTCGCCTCCGCCGTTGGTGTGTGAATGGGTGAATGTGAGGCAAAAAGTTGCAACGCGCTTTGGATAAAAGCATTACATGAATGCAGTCCATTTACAGTACCATTTACCTACATAATGTTGATCATCATCCTCATCAACCCTTCAATCAGAATACTCTTCTAGTGAATGGCAAAGGCTATTTCCTCAACTGTTTTCAACTGCACCCAGAGGAAAAACGTGTTCACTACAGTTCTGTTCTCCTCCGGGTGATAATAGTGTTTGTTGTTCACTAGAGGTCTGCTCTCCTCCGGGTGATAATAGTGTCTGTAGTTCACTAGATGTCTGCTCTCCTCTGGGTGATAATAGTGTCATCAGTTCACTAGAGGTCTGCTCTCCTCCGGGTGATAATAGTGTCTGTAGTTCACTAGAGGTCTGCTCTCCTCTGGGTGATAATAGTGTCATCAGTTCACTAGAGGTCTGCTCTCCTCTGGGTGATAATAGTGTCTGTAGTTCACTAGAGGTCTGCTCTCCTCTGGGTGATAATAGTGTCTGTAGTTCACTAGATGTCTGCTCTCCTCTGGGTGATAATAGTGTCTGTAGTTCACTAGAGGTCTGCTCTCCTCTGGGTGATAATAGTGTCTGTAGTTCACTAGAGGTCTGCTCTCCTCCGGGTGATAATAGTGTCTGTAGTTCACTAGAGGTCTGCTCTGCTCTGGGTGATAATAGTGTCTGTAGTTCACTAGAGGTCTGCTCTCCTCTGGGTGATAATAGTGTCTGTAGTTCACTAGATGTCTGCTCTCCTCTGAGTGATAATAGTGTCTGTAGTTCACTAGAGGTCTGCTCTCCTCTGAGTGATAATAGTGTCTGTAGTTCACTAGAGGTCTGCTCTCCTCTGGGTGATAATAGTGTCTGTAGTTCACTAGAGGTCTGCTCTCCTCTGGGTGATAATAGTGTCTGTAGTTCACTAGAGGTCTGCTCTCCTCTGAGTGATAATAGTGTCTGTAGTTCACTAGAGGTCTGCTCTCCTCTAGTGATAATAGTGTCTGTAGTTCACTAGAGGTCTGCTCTCCTCTGGTGATAATAGTGTCTGTAGTTCACTAGAGGTCTGCTCTCCTCTAGTGATAATAGTGTCTGTAGTTCACTAGAGGTCTGCTCTCCTCTGAGTGATAATAGTGTCTGTAGTTCACTAGAGGTCTGCTCTCCTCTGGGTGATAATAGTGTCTGCAGTTCACTAGAGGTCTGCTCTCCTCCGGGTGATAATAGTGTCTGCAGTTTCTCCGGAGGGCCGATGTGGCCAGAGCTCTCGAGACATAGAACACATCGGCCAATTTTTTACTAAGTGTACTTTACTTAGTATAAGTATCTATAGTTATGACTGTAGTATGAAAAAGAAACATGGATCTTGTAAACAAGTCACAGTGAAGCAGTGGAAGAGTAACATCATGCAACCAAATCTACCACTGCACAGACATTAGGCCTTTTTTATTTAGAAAGTGGTTACCGGTGGTTACAGGGAAACATGTTGAAAGAGAGACAACTACACAGAAAAAAGTGTTAGGGTACCTGTCCATCCTCTGGGGAACTGGAGCTCCGGCCGCTAGGCGACCGCGGGGAGGCGGGAGAGGGGAGAGGAGAGATAGAGGAGTGGAAGGAGTGGGCTGGGGAAGGGGGTTGGGCGGGACGTCGGGGGAGGTTGAATCGTAGGAGGCCCAGGGTCTCAGGGTCGGGACAGGACGCTGAACGTAGGGTCCTCAACATATGAACCTCCTCTCCTTCTGTGTCCCTGGGGAGAGGGAGGGAGGGAGGGAGGGAGGGAGGGAGGGAGGGAGAGAGAGATAGAGACATGTCAGACATGATGAAATCTTTACAGTTCTACAGTTAAAATAACATTCTATAAAGGATGAAGATAAAGATGTGACACACTAGACACAAAGAGTTAGCAGAGCACAGCACAGAGACGTGCCCCCAAAGGACTTCCAATAAGAGACTGGGAGGTCCATTAACCTGCCAGATGGTCCATTACACACCATCTAGGAAGTCGTCCTTTGAAACTGTTTGGAATACGACAGGCACTTTAAAACAAGTGTGAATATGCACACACACACACACGCACACACACACGCACACACAGACACACTATGTCACCTTATCGCTATATGGACACAAACCATAAGCTGGAAATCAGAGCATCAAGACATGAATTTGTGATGTCATCAAGTGATAATTCTTTGAAGTTGGGCCATTAATAATAATAATACACTTTATTTGTATAGCACTTTTCATACAGAAATTGCAGTTCAAAGTGCTTCACAGCAGTAAAAAATACAGGCATAAGCGAGCATACAAAAGATAAAAGAGGTAGCAAGGTAAGGTAAATCACAGTTTTTCACATTAGGATCCAACATCCCAATAGGCCTCTCTGTTTACGGTTTCATTCAGTAATAAAAATAATAAAAATTGAATAGACAGAGTAAAAAAGTGTGGTTTGATTCAGTTTTAAAATAGGCAATACTAAAAATAATAAAATAGAATAGAGAAAAACGAAAAATGTGATAAAATAGTTCAATATAAATATACAATAACATTTACAACAGAGCAGTGCATCGCTCTTAACTAAATTACAGTGCATAAGAGGTAGTGAGATAAAATGTGCATAGAACTGACACATGAATTTGATAGGAAGTGTATAAAAGTAGGCAGAGTAAGAATAGTGCAGGTAAAGTACAATTTGTGTCAGGATATCCCTGATGTTTAATTTAAATGCCTGAGCAAAGAGGTAGATTTTAAGCTGTCTTTTGAAGATATCTAGCGAGTTGGCTTCCCTGATGTTTTTGGGTAGTTTGTTACATAGAGGAGTAACGCGTGGGAGGCTCACGCTGCCCCCGTTGCTTCCTAATTCTGCTGTACAGGCGCACCAACCGACCTGTAGGAGTCGCTGTCCACAACGTCCGATCCCCACCCACCGGCTTTCCCACCCCCTAATACTGCCAATTGTATTAGTATGAACGACCAGCCAAGCCGGAAGCAACGCCGAGAGGTGGGCTCGAACCCAGCATCTCCTGCGTTAGTGGCGAGCGCCTTGCCCACTGCGCCACTTAGCCGCCCGAGCTGAAGCCTTTCTGTGGTTTTCTTAGGGAGACCTGTGAAAAGTACATTACAGAAGTCTAACCGGATAGATATGAATGGATGAATTAGCTTCTCATCATCGTTTTGATTAATAAATGGTTGTACTTTTGCTATGTTTCTGAGATGAAATAATGATGTTTTGGTCACTTTGTTAATATGAGAATTGAAGTTCAGTTAACCCCTACATAACCCCTACACTTGTGACCTAGTCAGATTTGATACAAGGGGTTAGTCCTCCCAGGTTCTTTATTAAAGTTTCTTTTTAACGTTCCATTGTGAATTAGTCACCAACTGTGTGGGTTCAAATAATCTTTGTAAGAGCCATTACATCCGAATGAGTTTGACTTAAAGCTGCAATAATAATGTTTGGCACCTCGCATGGCTGTCGGTGTGTGAATGTGTGAGTGAGTGGGTGAATGTGAGGCATAAGTTGTAAAGCGCTTTGGATAAAAGCTGTTATATGAATGCAGTCCATTTAAATGTATAGGGCTTACCGCTCTGAATCAGCACATATGAGTCAGCACATATGAGTCATAGTCGTTTCTCCTTGAACTTCTTGTCACACGTCAAACTCAATGTATAATGAGTTACCTAGCATTTGCATTAATTCAGCGACCCTGTCTGTATGACTCATCCGCCTCCTCTGGGTGAATGTGAGGCATGAGTTGTAAAGCGCTTTGGATCAAATTGACGTCTAGGACCACAGATGGATCTTCTTGCTAAATCCGGTGCACCCACCCTCTTGTTAACCACAAATGATTAATGAATGTGCACACTGTCCTTTTCATAAACCCAACTAAACTAAAATAATTAAATATAAAGGCAGTCCATTTTCCATTTACTTCTTTGTACAGATCTTCTTTATTTCCACTCCCTTAGAGAACAAGGACATCATACAGCAGCTCAGGAGGTGGAGTGGTCGTCTGATAATCAGAAGGTTCCTGGTTCCATTCCGGCTCCTCCCCCCGGCAGCTCCTCCCTGAGCAAGGCACTTAACCCCCTGACCGGTCCCGATGAGCAAGGCACTTAACCCCCTGACCGGTCCCGATGAGCAAGTCGGCACCTTGCATGGTTGCCTCAGCCATTACTGTGTGAGTGAATGGGTGAATGTGAGGCATAAGTTGTAGAGCGCTTTGGATAAAAGCTGTTATATAAATGCAGTCCATTTAACGTATAACCAATCGGTTACTTCCCTCTCTCCGTGCAATGGAGAAACAATTTACAATTTAGTCATTTAGTTGACACTAAATACAAAGTGACTTACAGATTGTGGACAACATGTCACCAGGAGGCGTGTAGCCTTTTTACAACGCATCCGCGTATCCGGGTTCCCGTTTGGCCAGGTCATGTGACATGTGCGCCCAATAGCGTGTTTGCCCATTTCCGCGTCGAACAGCCTGCAAACTACCTGGCGTTCTATCGCCATGCTCTAAGACAAACTCTAACCTTAACCAACTTCGAAAGAGTGCCTAAGCTTAACCGGCAAAAGAACTTGCCGTCACGCTCTAAGACAAACTCTAACCTTAACCAACTTCGAAGAGTGCCTAAGCTTAACCAGTGTAGAAACTTGCCGTCCCACGATTGGCGCTCATGTCACATGACCTGGCCAATCAGAGCACAAAACGGGAACCCGGAAACGCGGATGCGTTGTAAAAAGGCTTCAAATCACCAGGAGGGGTACATTTCTGGCAGCTAAGGGTCAGTGGCATTGCTCATCAAATAGTATCGAGCTTGAGTGTTACACTCTGAGTGCATAGTAGTATAGACCTATTAGCAAAATATTAAAAAAAATTGTTGTGGAGCGAGGACTGAGGGCTCAGGGGTAGAGTGGGTCGTCCAATGATCGAAGGGTTGGTGGTTCGAATCCCGCTCAAGCCCATGTTCATCCTACTGCCGTTGTGTCCTTGGGCAAGACACTTAACCTACTTGCCTCGTATGAATGTGTATGCATGTGAATTAATGTTGGTGGTGGTTGGAGGGGCCGTAGGCGATGATTATTCGCCACGCTTCCGTGAGTCTGCCTCAGGGCAGCTCTGGCTGCAATTGTAGCTTACAACCACCGGGATGACTGTGTATGAACGAATAATGGACTCTGTACGCGTTCTGGGGTCACTGGGGTGTCATGAAGAGCGCTATATAAATCCAATCCATTATTATTATTATTATTATTATTATCCTGCTTCGTTTTGATGACCCCTCAGGAGTTAAGATAGGAGTGGGTCTGAGGTGGCCAGAAGATGCAGAGCGCAGGGGTCTTGAGGGTGTGTAGTCAATGTATAGAGACCATTGACCGGAGGTAGGAGGGAGCCGTTCCCCTCGCTGCACCACGGTATGCCAGGTCGAGGACCTTGAAGCAGATTTGTGTAGCAATGGGAAGCCAGTGCAGCTGAAGTGGTATGGTGATGGTAGCCGGTAAACCAGCTAGCAGTGCATAGACCACTGCACTTACGCCGCGTTACATTGAGCTCATGGAGGAGAGAGCGGGGGGGAGAAAATGAATGAATGTGGAGGAGAGCCTTGACATTAAGTGGTTGTAGCTACGGCTGTGGGGGTGCTGGAGACATGATCCAATAGACTTTATATGCCCGAGTCTCCTGAAAACGGCGCGACCAATCGCAAGTCGATCGGCACTTTCTCGGCCGAGCTATAGTCGCTTTTTCGCACCTACTCTTGAACTATGCATGCGCAGATTAACGAACCTAGACTCTGTGGGCAATCTGTGCATGGTAATTCGGGAGTAGGTGCAGAAAAGTGACTATAGCTCGGCCGAGAAAGTGCCGATCGACTTGGAATTGGTCTCTCCGTGTTCAGGAGAATCAGACGACGTATACAAGTCTATTGGATCATGTCTCCCGCACCCCCCACAGCCGTAGCAACAACATCCAGGCGAGACATGACTGTTGGGTGGCTTCTTTTGTTAGGAAGGGGCGGATCCTTCTGACGTTGCTCAGAAAGAATCTGCAGGTTCTGGTTGTTGAGACGATGTGAGCAGAGAAATTGGGGGACGGAGCTACAGCTACATTCTCCACTGTGATCGATAGGTCGGTCAGCAGGGAGGATTCGACCGGCAGGTGAAGTAGCTCCATTTAGCTTAGGTTCAGTTTTTGAGGTGATTGGTCGCCATCCAGGTGGAAGTGTCGGACATGCAGGCTTGGATATCTGAGGGAGGGAAGAGGGGGAAGAGTTGAGTGTCCTCGGCATAGCAGTGATGTGAGAAAAGGCATGAGACGTGATAATGTTACCCAGAGATTTGGTGTAGAGAGAGAAAAGGTGGGGTCCAAGGCCCGAGCCCTGCTGGGGGACACCCGTCTGTCGGGGGGGGGCGGGGGGCGACAGAGTGCCTTTCCATGATACTTGGTAGGAGCGGTTGTTGAGGTAGGATGATAGCCATGCCAGCGTAGAGCCTACAACTCCTATTCCTGCGAGAGATGCAGGGAGGATCTGATGGTTTAATATGTCAAAGGCTGCTGACCTTTGGTCCAGGAGGATCAGGACAGAGGAGAGGCCTTTTGCTCTTTAAGTGTCTCTTGATGACATCATCATCACTACAGTCTTATCCTTCAGGAGTTCAGTACAATCAAACCTGACGTTTCCCTTTGAGATTACCCCGTGGCCAAATCTAGTTCCAACCACTGAACCACTAAAACGTTGTACATTTTTTGACTCTAGAAGACCAACACGAGGAACTGCTTGTATAGCGAAGAACTGGGCTCTTTAATGATGTGACATAATGACACAGGTTGTTGTTAGCTTGGTTCTGTCACGTCCCTAAAGGATATTACCCCCCCTCTGTGACCTGTTACATGAGTGTGTGTGTGTGTGTGTGAGAGTGTGTGTGCATGTGTGTGTGTGTGTGTGCAACGCTAATGACCCCTCAGGGGTGAGCTACACTTGAGCAGCAAGACACAAAAGCACAAGACAGCATTTCCGCACTCACACAGTGTCTTTATAGGTGCTTTATAGTAGGGTTTTTGTAACCTAGCAACCATCCAATGACGCCAATCCCACTTCCTCTCATTTCTATGTACTCAGGAAGTGACACACACACACACACACACAGACACACACAGACACACGCACGCACGCACGCACGCACACACACACACACACACGCACACACGCACACACACACACACTGGTCGGACAACACAGAGGCCCTCTACAGGAAGGGACAGAGCAGGCTGTTCTTCCTGAGGAGACTCAGGTCCTTCAACGTGTGCAATAGATTGCTGCAGTCATTTTACCAGTCTGTAGTGGCCAGCATCCTCTTCTATGCTGTGGCATGCTGGGGGGGCTACATCAACTCGAGGGACACCAACAAACTGAACAAGCTGGTGAGGACGGCTAGCTCCGTGGTGGGAGTCGAGCTGGTCAGACTAGAGGTGATGGCAGAGAGGGGGATGAGAAGGAAGCTGGCTGCTATCCTGGAGAATCCCTCCCACCCCCTCTACGATGAGCTAGTCAAGATGAGAAGCACGTTCAGCCAGACTCATACCCCCCCGACACTCAACTAACCGCCTCGGACAGTCCTTCATACCAGCTACAATCAGGCTCCACAACAGTGGGCAGGGACTGCTGCCAGACATCCAACTAGAACTAATAGGAACCCAAGGACGACAATAACACTACCTTATGCATACTGCACCTCATGTGAATACTGTGATACTGTGAATTCTGTATATTTCAGTTAGTTAGACAGTAAATTACAACACTACCTTATGCATACTGCACCTAGTTACTTTCTATTGTTATGTGTGTGAGTACTGTATTGGGGGCAGGAGATATTCATTAGTATTTCCGGTTTCTTTATAAAGACACATTACAGGACAGATCTGGAAACAATAGCAAGTTAAAAGGTGAGACTAATCAAGCAAGAAGTAAAATATAGCCAAATAATGTTGTGATACTAAACAAATACCTTGCATGCATAATTCAGGTGACAGTAGCCTAGACAGTGGTGCATAATTCATTACTGATAGTGGACTGGAAAACGTATAGTATTTAATAACATTTGTACAACAAGTCAAGGTGGAGATCACATGATTTCATAGTCTAATCTAATAAAGGTTTTTCATTAAGTTGTAGTGACATGAGGAAATCGGGCTTTGTATGGGGGATATGTGTTGCCAGACTAGATCTTATCCCCCTTCATACACTACGCTTAATTATTCCTGCAGGGAAATAATGAGGACAAAACAACCAAAATGAAAGAAATATCGCTGCAAGTTTGAAGTCCGTTTCTCACAGCATAATGTCGCTTGGTATGGGATTCAAAATGATGTCCAATAAGAGGTTGACCTGCGTGATCACATGGCTTTGTTTTGTTTGTCAACTAGCAGTGTGAACCATAACCGAACCAATTAAAATTGCAACAAAAGTGACAATTTCACTTTTGATTTGGACCATTTCAAACAAACTTAGGCGTGAACGCGTCCCGGTCTATAGTTGAGTATTTTTTCCATTTTTCAAGTTTATTCTTGTATTTATGTTTCTCTATACTCTAGTTGTTTATCTTGTTCTCTTGTCCTGCTCGTTCCTTGTCTTGTGCCGTTGTTGTAGTTCTTTTTCGTTTTCTGTAGTCCTTTGTAATGCGTTTCCTCGTTTTCTGTTTGTTCTTAGTTTCTGGTCCTTGCTGTTTTTCAGTTTTCTGCGCCCCCCATGTGAGATATGACACCCTCTGTCCTCTGTCTTCTATCCTCTGTCCTCTGTCTTCTATCATCTGTCCTCTTCCCAGGATGAAGAAGAGGTCTTTATTTGTCATGCAGATTTTAATACACACATAACTGGCAACAGGGCAACCTGGTCCCCAAGCGGGAATCGAACCCAGGACCTTCTAGCTGTGAGGCGACAGTGTTTACCACTACACCACCGTGCTGCCTGAGAGTAAGATGATCACAACACACCAGAGAGACATAATGTTTACCTTCAATAACTACAGAGATGTTTATCAAAACGGGTCGTTGTCCTAACTATGGTGGACCCCCACACATGGCAAGAGAGTGTGTTTTAAAGAGCCTGGCTCTCAGGGAGACAAGTGACCTCTTTAAGGTCCTGTGCTTTCCTTTAGTGCTGGTTAATAAGTCATGTGTCACCTGACCTGGCACAGGGAGACACATGACCCCTTGAAACTCGCTCTGGTGATTGGCTTATGCTTAAGGTCCCCCGAGTTTGCACCAAATTAGGAAAAATCGGCTTTTAGCTTCTGTATCCCCGAGACATGGAATGTGTTGCAAAGCACCTTAACCCTTTCACTGCCACACTATAGAAGGCTAACCCTAACCCTTTCACTGTAGTGTGGTAGTGAAAGGGTTAACCCTTTGTCATGTGGCAGTGAAAGGGTTAACATTCTGTATTGGCGCAGTGAAAGGGTTAACAATTTGGCGTATGTTATGTTCTCTCTCAACGTCATTATAAACGAGAGCTTGCTCTCAATGATCTTTCCAGATTAAATACATCTGAATGAGTAGGACAGGCTGTTTAAATGTGCTGCTAATCTGAATTAGTAGGGAGAGGCTTCTTAAATGCCATTTGGTCGCCAGATGATAAAAAAAATTAAAATAAAAAAAATCCAAATTTATTTTTTTGTGCAGTCAGGCCACTGAACTTAGAAGCAGGCCAGGCCAGTGTTTCTAGTTGCAGCAGCGCAATAGTTAGATAACCTAGGTAGGAACAACCAGGAGATCACTGCAACTCACACAAGTTGGAGAACTATCTCTCTCTCTCTCTTGCTCTCACACACACACAAGGGAGCCGCATGTGATTGGTGGAGGCGGGACCCTTACAGAAAACTGTTGTTGCTAATCATTGACACATGCTAGCCTGTAATAATCCCCCCCAGAAAAATCTACTTTGCATTTGATATATTGCAAATATATGCCATCACACACACTGACATTTAAAGGGTTAGAATTATAAAATGAATATGTGGTGTTATGATCAGGGCTGAAGTTGAATAAAATATTGTATTATTTTCAATCTGACATTACAAAAAAACAGAAAATCCATAAAAATCAGTGTTGTTGCTAATCATACATATGCTAGCCTGTTTTTTAACAATAATTTGTGATGCCATCACAAACACTGGCATTTAAAGGGTACAATGGGTACAGAATGCAGGAAATTAAGTCTTTGTAACAAGAAATGTCCTGGTGGGGGACCCCCAGACCCCCTGCTTAAAAAGTGGCCTGACTGGGGCTATATTTTGCACTATATTTCCTGGCCTGAATGATTGCCCCAGTCTGGCCCTGGTTAAAAGCCTCCAATGCTTATTAGTGTGTGTGCGTTTGAACGTGTGCATGTTTCAAGTACCATACATTTCCATTTATTTAAAAATACAAATAAATTCAAATATATATATATTTTTTACCTCCTATAATAGTGGGGGTCGCGGCTCTCTGACACCGTTATTTGGGGGTCGCGGCCTGAAAAGTTTGGGAAACCCTGAGGACTGCTTCGGATAAAGGCATCAGCTTAATGACCAAGTGTAAATGTCATATTATGCTTAAGTGCATCAGGCATCTGTTGCCACCAGGTGGCCTACATTACTCCCTGTGACCCTGCCGGGTGAAGGCTCAGAGTTTCACTTTCACAAAGATAGGTAGTGCAAAAAAATAATAATAATAATAATTATTATAATAATTTTGTATATTTTTTTAATGACTAATCGACGCAACAATATCTCGTCGACGATTTTTCATAATCGACATCGTCGATTATGTCGACTAATCGTTGCAGCCCTACTGTCCAATATCACGTTTGAGTTCATTCAGCTCTGTATACTGTATATGCGTGATATACAATTAACATATGGCTCTCGGCCAATCGGGTTGCTTGATTGATTGATTGATTGATTGATTGAAAACTTTATTAATTGTTTTGCAGAATTGCAGAATGGGTACAATACAGTACAGCTCAATACAAACAACTGCTAAGAGGATGAAGACCAGAAAAATACTTTCGTCTTGTTTACATGAGGGTCCTCCATTTTCAATTAATCAAGAAATTGATCAGGACCAACTAATGTATGACAGCGTATATAAACGTATATAATCTGTGTCAAGTCTCTAATTTTTAAGTCAAGCCCCGCCCCCTCTCGACATTCTCTGTCCGAGGGAGTCAGGGAGACAGAAACTGGTAGACAAAACCTCTGTCTATAAAACCTGTGGATAGAGCTAGTAGAGACTAGTAAAACTAGCTGCTGGTGTCACTTTTTACAAGGATATGAGGTGCAGAAGAGAGAGGACCACTGAGAGGGGTGGAGAAAGAGAGGGCAATAGAGAAAGAGAGCATGGTAGACACAAACAAGAGACGGCAGAGAGAGAGAGAGAGAGAGAGAGAGAGAGAGAGAGAGAGAGAGAGAGAGAGAGAGAGAGAGAGAGAGAGAGAGAGAGAGGTAGCAATAGCAGGAGAGAGAGAGATAGTAGGATCGAGAGATTGAGAGAGGGAGAGATAGCAATCAAGTTCAAGTTTCAAGTTTCTTTTATTGCCACACGGCCAGGCCGGTGGAATTTGAGCACGGTGCAGGTGGTAGCTGCGACAATACACCACATGGATGATGGAACACAACATAACATCAACAACAACATAACATAACATAACAACATAACATGCATAACATAACATAACAGCAGGGGGTGAAATTAGGATGAGTTGGAGTTGAGTAATTGTATGGCCTTGGGGAAGAAACTGTTGTTGAACCTAACCGTGCGACTACCTAGTGACCTAAACCTTCTACCAGAGGGGAGGAGTTGGAAGAGGTGATGAGCTGGGTGCAGGGGGTCACTGATGATTTTGTGTGCGCGTGTGATGGTGTGATGTTTGTGTATGGAGTCCAGGGTGGGGAGTGTGCAGTTGATGATTTTGGATGCCCTAATGATGATCCTGTCTAGTCTGTGTAGTGTGTGTTTGGGTGTGTTGCCGTACCAAACAGTGATGGAGAGTGAAATGATGTTTTGTATGATAGCTGTGTAAAATTGAATCATTAACGTCTTCCTGACCTTGTACTTCCTGAGTTGTCTTAAATGAAATAATCTTTGGTTGGCTGTTTTAAGTAAATGAGTGGTGTGATGATCCCAGTTGAGTTTGTTGCTGATGTGTGTTCCTAAGTATTTAAATGTGTCTGTGGCTGAAATGAGTTGGTTATTGATGAGCATGGGTGTTTTGGTGGGTGTGATTTTGCGAAAGTCAATAATGAGTTCCACGGTTTTGCTTTCATTGAGTAACAGGTTATGTTCTTTGCACCATGTGAGTGTTCGCTCCACCTCCAGCCGGTAGTCATCCTCCTTGTTGTTGGAGATCAACCCTAGGATGGTGGTGTCGTCCGCGTATTTAAGGGTTTTGACTGAGGGGGATGCTGAACGGAGGTTCTGTATCGTTAGTGGCTTAGCTTGGCATCGCTACTGCACTATCTCGCGTACGTGCACGCGTACTGAATAAACCACAAATGTACCTCTAATACCAGTATTAGTCTGACCACACCCCTCATCAGCTTACCTTCATAAGCAGGTGTGTGGTCACCTGCTCTCCTCCTTCTCGCTTTCACCACAAGGAAGAGGTGCCTCGGTAGATCCCCACACTTGACACCATGATGGAAGAAATTGGATTAGGAACAGCTTGGGAAACAAGGATACGTTGACATCATATCTTTATTTTCTCTCTCACTATTTTCGAGAAAATACGGCGATATTGTCTTCGTACTGGAGTGTCTAGAAGATGATGATCATTCTACAAACCCTCCACCGGTTTTCGTATTGGGAGCACGCCGCTGCATGCTTCTCAACTGCAGTTCCTTGCTGTGTTTGTTGGGGTGAAACCTGTCAGGCCACAGCTGAACTGTCGGACATGCCGCTGTTGTGAGGAGCGGTGCGTTCCAGGTTGGGTGAGTAGTGTTTGCTGGCGGGCTCCACTTGTCTGTTAGTGCTATGGGGGCTACTTGACAAAGTTTATGGAAACCGGCCCCAGGCTAGGGTCCTTTGTTTAGCCGTCTAGGCGACAGAAGGCCTTGGTCTGGCGACCATTATAGTTTTAACTAGTGGGCCGCGACCATTGACACTGGTGATCCCTGTGTGTTCTGGACGAGTGGATTCTCTCTGTCACCGTGTTAAGACCCCATCTTTCATATCCAAATGAGAGTATTCCTTCACGAGGGGATATGTGCATGTAATGTGCGATAGCGGCAGATTCATGTTCAAAGTCAGCTATACAGGCCAGTTGGTACTGTGCTGATTCCGCCGGACGTGGTAATGTCACCGTTGTGAAGCGGTGTTGACGTCTTGTTTTCTCTTTTCTCTTAAAAAGTGAGGAGGGTTCAGAACGGCGGCCTGTCTGGGTGAGTGTTATGTCATTGTTTACATGTTCATAGCTTACGGTTAGCCGGTCGGTGGCCTGGCGCGGGGTAGCTTGGCTTCTCGCGCGCCACCGGGAGCTCGCTCCTGATCGCGTGCGTCGTAGATCGGCGTCTCGCGAGCGGAAGCAATAGCACCCGAACGGTTGGAGCAGCCGTTAGCTTGATGCTATTCTGTTGAACGTGCTTTGATTTTAACATGTTTTACACTCTTGACCACGACGTCATCCTTGACAGGGGATGTTCGTCGACCCTGCCTGAGCCTAGACGGGGATTGCGTCAACAAAGAGGACTGTAGCGACTGGTGGAGCGGCGACGCTGCCCGGATCGAACAACACAGGACGGCTGTGTTCTACGGTATCTTGTGACTGCACTTCGCTGATCTGCGTTCCGGGTAGGTACGGGGTTGGCCAGACCTCATAACACGTCTTCTGGTTTTACCTTGCTAAATGTATTGTGAATAACGGTGTTTTTTCCCAAAACGTGTGTTGTTGCAATGCATCTGGGATACGTTGCGGGTTGTGTGTGAGCTGTTTTTGTCACTGGCAGTTAGCTTCTCCGTGCAGATCGTGATGTATTGATCTGGTTGTTGTGTGAGAAACATCATGGTGTTTATGTGTACCGTGTACTCACTACTAAGGCAACTAACCTATGAAGCTATGCTTGGTGACGAGTGAGTAAAAGAATGTTCTTTCTCAGACTGTAATGACAATGAACAGTGAGTTCACACATTAACAGGTTTTCCTGTTTTAACTGGCCGTATTGAGGGTAAAATAGGAGGATTGTGTTTCCCCCCCCGGTTCCCTGGGGACTTTATCACCTCCTATCAGACATGTTGTGCATTAATTGTGTCTTTTGTGTGGTAGGGATACGATGTAACTCTCAGCTTGATTGCTGAGGTTGTGCTAAATCTGCTGGAGAAACTTATTTCCTAAAGGGAAATTGGTTTGGTTGCTGTCATGTGTGCTTAGCAAGGCCTGTGGTCGATACTAATCAAGAATGATGTATTCTCTCATTGTGAAAAAAACGGCGTTCCTCTGTTGAGTGTTTTTGCCATTTTTTGTAGGTGATGATGGGTTGTGTGTGTCATGTGACCTACAACTGGGTTGTACTGGCCACAGAAGCACATGTGTATGTTGGACCGGGGTTCTTAGAGCCCTCTCTATTCTGTGTTTTTCCTTAGTAAAAATCAGATAGCAGGTTAGCTCGTGCGCTGTGTGGAGCTGTGAAACGCTTCATAGAGCTGACTATGACTGTGTCATATTCTCTTTTTGTCGTTACGTCGTATCATGGGTGTGGGGTCGTAAAGGGGTGAACTGGTAACCTTTCCTCTCCCCATTGTCTGTCGGTCAGGGGTACACCCCCTGTCCTTCAAGGTTCCCGTCACGTGGCGGTTCGGCACGTTACGGGGGGGGGGGGGGGGGGGGGGGGGGGAGGGAGTTCCTGGTCCCACGGCCTGGTATATTGGGCGTGTGCACCGCAGGAATTCCCCCGCCATAGAGTACGTCACCGTGCACGTCTCTGTTGGTAGGACTTCCGTGTGCTGTTCAGGTCCATGTGATGGATCTGTTTTCAGGGGGGGTGGTCAGGGCTCCTCCTCACCAAGCGCCTACTCAGGCCTTCTGTGAGTTCGGACTCCTTCTTCCATGTGAGGAAGCCTCCATCAGAGTACAGAGCCTTCCTCCTCAGATTGTCAAAGTGAGTGGACCCTCTAGAAGGGTCCTTTTCTATTGTATGTATATTCGATTCAATTCGTTTATTGAGTGTGTATGGGTTCGGTGCCTCTTCCCCGGAGGCCCTAAAACCAGTTTTTTACATGGCTCAAGGTGCAATATATTCTTTTCAATCTGTACAGCTCGCGTGGGAAGTCTCTCTGGGGATCCCCGTCTCTTTCCTATGGGAGGGTGGTGGGATGTAAAAATGTGAACATTTTTTACCCCGGCTGTGTAGACTGGGATACATACTGTTGATGCTTCCTTCTTTCTATTCCAGAAGTGTTGGAGTTAGGGAGTGTCACGCCCCTCTTGTCGTTCCCCATGGCGCCTTGGGGATTCAATGACAGGTCTAAATAGCCTGTTCATTGATGGGGGTGTGTCCCGACGCACGTATAGTGCTAGCTCGCTGTAAACAGGCGATTGACTGGCACGCCTTAGTTGCTTGTGGTTGAAACAGCGTTTTTATAAAGCAACTGAGATGGGGGTTTTTCCTCTTCCGGCGACCACATCCCATGACCTGGGTGGGTTGTCGACGGATTCTCGTTCATGTCTGGGGGATGATGACGGGATGGATCTGAACATATGTAGTGGGGTCTCACGCCCTTGGGGTGGGCCACCAGGCGCGGTTCGTCCGAACGTCTGGGTGGCGCCTTCTTTTCATGTTAAGATCAACACGCATATCTGCCCTTCTCCTGGAGTAGGCATGTCGGCGTGGTTAGGGCACGGGACTGGTTCTGGTCACGCTGGTCCAGATCAGTTGAACCCGTTGTCCGCCGGGGATGCAGATCTGCTGTTCTGGTACCCTGAGGGACTTGGGCTTTTTTCAGGGGGAAAAATGCCAGGTCGGTCTGGGTGTCACAGGGTTAAGCGCTATGGAGACCCTGGTTGGGTATGTTTTTACTCAGCACTGTCGTCATGGCTTACAGCCATGCCATTCTGTACGCGCTCGATCTCGTCGGATCTCGGCCGCTACACAGGTTGGTCCTGGTTAGTACTTGGTTGGGAGACCGCCGGGGAATACCAGGTACGGTGTGCTTAGGGGCTGGTTCTCCATTATTTTTCGCTCCTCTCTCACGCATGGCGAAGAGGGGCCTGTGGGGGTGGTTTTTTGACCTCCTCTGGTGACCCTGTGCTTCCCGTACCGCCAGGCCCGGTCCGAAGTGATGTTTGCGACCCGTAGGCCTGGGTTAACCCTTTTTGGAAACTGAAACACTTGTACTGCGGTATAGCCGGTGTATACCCGCAGGTGTGTTTTGGAGTTTTTTCTTGAGGGGTTATAGGAACAACCACCGCATTGGGTAACACCGAGGTGGTTGATTCCCTGGTGTGTTGGAGCAGTCTCAACTCCCGGGTTCACCGTTTGAGGGTGCCCCTGCACGTTCATGACGTCTGCCAATCGTGTCAGCCTTCTCTGCCTCGACCCCTCTGGGTGGGGGTTGTTAAATGGAGGCTTGGTCATGCAACACCGCCAGCTTACGCTCCTTCCGCCGGGGCGGCTGTGTTCAGCTGTCCCCTCTGGCGCCTGTCTCGTCCGCAGTCTCCAGGCTAGGGTTAACAGCCTGTTGCCTGGTTTTTCCCCGGTGCGCTGCCTGCTTCCGTTGGTTAACCTTTTTGTGTGCTTACGGCCATGCTGACTGCCTATTCTGCAGGGTCAGTGTGCCAGGCGGTGTGCTATTGGGGGGACGGGGCCCGCTCGGCTTACGGCCATACCGACCTGAACACGCCCGATCTCGTCCGATCTCGGAAGCTGGGCAGGTTCTGGCCTGGTTGGTTCCGCCTGGGAATACCAGGTGCAGTAACTGAGGGGCCTTTGTCCGAATACGCTGGCGATGTGGGGGGCGGGGCACTACGTGCCCACCTGGTGGGGTCTTGATGCTGGCATCATGGACTTCTCCGGGCCCCCATTCTAGGGAGTCCAGTCCTTTTGGTGGGTCTGGGTCTTCCTTCGTGCTCCGCTGCTACGGCCTTGCCACGGGGTTGGGTTTGCCCTTGACCCCGTGATTCTGGGGGCAGTAACGAGGTTGTTCCTCCGTTCGTTCCCGGGTGGCATGCGGGTTGTGCGTGTGTGTAGTCGTGGGGTCGAGCCACGGTCTGCTCACCCTGTGCGTTGAGTTGCTTGAGTGCCTCTTCGCACGGTCGGGTCCGTCGCCCTCCCGTGACGTCCCTAATAGGGGGGCTACCCTCCATTAGGGGGGGTCGGGGGGGCTCGGCCCTCCCTGTTCTGATGGTTTTGGGGGGCTGTCAGCGGGGTGTATTTGTCAGCCAAGTGGCTCCGCTTGGCCTCCCTTGTGCAGTAGCGATGCCAAGCTAAGCCACTAACGATACAGAACGTTAGGTTATGACTATAACCAAGTTCTGTTAGTTAGGGGCGATGCTTGGCATCGGACGGCCGCTGCAGCCCTTGTCCTCACCTTGTGGTGAAAGCTTGGGAAGGAGGAGAGCAGGTGACCACACACCTGCTTATGAAGGTAAGCTGATGAGGGGTGTGGTCAGACTAATACTGGTATTAGAGGTACATTTGTGGTTTATTCAGTACGCGTGCACGTACGCGAGATAGTGCAGTAGCGATGCCAAGCATCGCCCCTAACTAACAGAACTTGGTTATAGTCATAACCTAACGTTGTTAGTGTAGAGGGAAAAAAGCCACGGGGAGAGAACACACCCCTGTGGTACCCCAATGTTGGTGGTCAGAGGGAGAGAGGTGAGGTTGTTGTAGCGGACTACCTGTTTGCGGCCCTTCAGTGTGTCCAGCAACCAGAAACAGAGGGAGGGGGCAATGTTCATGTTGGTCAGGGTTTGGAACAGTATGAGGGGGTCGATGGTGTTGAAGGCACTGCTGAAGTCAATAAAGAGTATCCGGGCGTAACTGTTTTTGGTCTCCAGATGCTGGAGGGTGTAGTGCAGTGCCAGGTTGACTGCATCATCAGTAGACCGGTTTGTGCGATAGGCGAATTGTAGAGGGTCCATCAGGGGGGATGTGAGTGTTTTTAAAACTGACAGGACTATGCGTTCCAGCACCTTCATGGCTACTGCCGTCAAGGCCACGGGTCTATAGTCATTAAGGCTAGATATTTTTCCTTTCTTGGGTATGGGGATGATGATGGATTGTTTGAAGAGGGCTGGGATCTGCATTTGCTGGAGTGAGGTGGTGAAAATGCCAGTGTAGACTGGTGCTAGCTGGTCAGAACAATAGCTGAGGCAGGCAGGTGAGATGTTATCCGGGCCTGCTGCCTTGCCCTTATCCAGCCTCCGGAAGAGGTTCCTCACTGTATCTATATCAATGGTGAGTGGGGTGGATAGGTGAGGGGGAGGGGTGGGCCAGCTGTCTTTAGAAGGCTTCTCAAACCTGGCAAAGAAGGTGTTCAGCTTGTCTGGGAGGTGGGGGTCTGCGTCGGGGGGGGGGGGGGGGGATTTCTTTTTGTAATTGGTTAGTTCATTGAGAGTTTTCCAGACTGCCCTAGTGTTGTTTGAATCAAATTTATCCTCCAGTATAGTGGCATAGGATGTTTTTGCCTTCCTGATGGCAGCTCTAAGTTCATATTTAGCTGCTTTGTAAATCTCAGTGTCCCCCTCCCTGAACGCAGTGTTTTTCTTTCTCCGCAACTCAATGAGATCGCGTGAGAACCATGGTTTATTGTTACCATAGGTTTTAACAGATTTAGTGGGGATATGGAGATTAACACAAAAATCTATATAGGATGACACTGTGTCTGTGTAGGAGTCTAGATTGTTACAGGCCTCACTAAAAATGGACCAGTCAGTATATTCAAAGCAGGCTCTAAGTGTTTCAATGGCATCATCTGACCAGATTTTAACTTTCCTAGAATGGGGTTTGACAGACCTGACTTTCTGAGTGTAGGTAGGAACCAAGTGAATCATAGCGTGATCAGAGTTTCCGAGGGGAGCTGTTACCTGCGCACTGTAGGCGGATGTTATGGTGTTGTAACAGTGGTCGAGTATCTGCTGTTCTCTCGTGGGACGGTCGATTTGTTGTTTATAATGTGGGAGTTCTTTAGATAAATTGGTGCGATTGAAGTCTCCCAGCACCGTGATATTACAGTCGGCCACAATAGCAGGAGAGAGAGAGATAGCGGGATTGAGAGAGGGGGAAATAGGGGGATCGAAACAGAGAGAGAGGGGGGATAGCGGGATCGAGAGAGAGAGATAGAGAGAGAGAGATAGCAGGAGAGAGATATAGTGGGATAGAGAGAGTGAGAGATAGAGAGCAGGATGGAGAGATTGAGAGTGAGGGAGAGAGGAGAGAGACAGATTAGCAGGTTTCCATCTCAGGATTCCAGCTCTCTGCCTGTGGTGACTGTGGTCATCTAGTGCAAAACATTGTATCTCTGTTTCTGCTGTGGTATTTGTCGTGTTAAAGTCTAGTACTATTTTTATCATGGATTCTACAGCCACTTTGCACCCACTACACCCACACTGTGATTATTGTATTGTACATTGCTATTATTTTCATTATTGCCTATGTTGCTATTTCTTATTATACAATCTTATTAGTATACAATTATATATTATAACCAATAGGGCATACAGACCCTCACCTGCACCTTTGTTTACACTGTTTATCTTTCTCATATCTTTATAGTCAGATTACATTTAATTGTTTAGACTGTTTATTTTTCTCATAATTCTATATTCAGATTTAATTTCATTGCCTCCCCCATGCTGCTATGACACCTGAATAATCCCAAGGGGATCAATAAAGGAATATTTTAGCTTTTCTTTTGGTCCTACTTCATGTCAATCCGCTACGAGGCTGAGGAGCCAAGAACAAAATAATTTTACTCCGCTATGCTGTAACAGTATAATGGAAGACGTGACAATAAGATCTGAATCTGGAATCTGTCCCCTTTCTGTGCCAGAATGTTCTAGGGTTTGGACTTTGAAACAGACATATCAGAAGAGGTGTGGTCAATAATACTTAAAAATGTTCACGCTTCATCTATCTGTGCGAGACACAGGCTTATTCAATTCAAGATTGTACATCGGCTACATATGTCCAAACTCAAACTGTCAAAGAAATTCCCTGAGGTTAGTCCTACTTGTAACAGATGCAAACAAGCCCCGGCCGGTCTGTATCACACATTTTGGTCATGTCCTAGCCTAGCAGATTTCTGGTCATCCATATTTAAGCTCTACTCAGACCTGGCAGGTCGGGTACTGGAACCATGTAATTTCCTGTTTTTTTTTGTGTTCTTTCCGAGGATTTACATCTACCAAAAGCACAACTGAACTGTATCGCTTATTCCTCCCTTCTAGCAAGACGTCTCATTCTTATGAACTGGAAAAACGAACACCCTCCCTCATTTGGCAGGTGGATTTGTGATGTAATGTATCATTTAAAAGTTACGACTCTGTAACATGAAGTGCTCTGAGAACTTTTTACTTTATCTTTTTTTTATTATTATAATTATTTTTTTAATATATTTTGGTTTTGTTTTGTTTTCTTTCTGTTTTGTTTGTATGTGTATGTATGTTACGTCCGTAGTGTCTACTGTAATGTCTAAACAACTGTAATAAAAAACACATTGACAAAAAAAAAAAAATCTAGGGTTTGAAATCACCATAGGGACTAATTGATAATCGATTTGATTCCGACAATTAGGGCAATGATTAGATTATTCCTGACGTGTGACCATTTCTGTTTCGATCCCATTCGATACATTACATTTTTCTTTTTATATATATAATATATATATATATATAACCTCTGTTGTTGTTACATGTCATGGATGAAAAGAGCTGAACATTGAAAATGTATTATTGAATATATCGTACATCGGTTTTTCAGAATGAATGGATTATAATTAGTGCTGTCAGGCGATTAAAAAAATTTATCTAATTAATTACAGGATTTGTAATTAATTCATCTAATTAATCGCATTTTAATCGCATAACCATTTTATGCCTGATATTCTATAATCATATTTCAAATTGCATGTGTCCGGATGGCAGAATTCAGTACTGTATCTACAAAACATTCTGTTTAATCATCTTCCATCTATTAATTTTAGGGATGCTTGATATTGGCTTTTTTACCGATACCGATATACCGATATTGTCCAACTCTTACTTTCCGATACCAATATCAACCGATATCAACCGATACCGATATATGCAGGGTTTCCCCCCCCAAAAAACTTAATAATTTCAGGTAATTAACATTACATATATCTTGTCATGGAATTAACACAACATTATGCATACTTTTGACAATAAATAAAATCAGAAATTGTTCTTACTTGCTTGCCTGGGTAAATAAAGGTGAAATAAATGTTAAAAAAAAAATATATATATATATTTTTTTTTTTTTGAAAACCAATACCGATCATTTCCGATATCACATTTTAATACCAATATCGGCCGATAATATCGGTAGGCCGATAATATCGGACATCCCTAATTAATTTGCTTAGATTTTTCAGGTCTGGTCAATTTTAGCATGGTGTTATTCACAGTCAAAGATTAAAAACAATTTATTGATATTCTCATTTGGTTCATTACAATTTACTCAAGCCTAGTAACAGACACAGTATTTCTGACACTGGGAATACATTCCCTGAGATCCATAGATGTCCCTAGAATCAGATACCAAGAACATGCAAATGGACAATATTAAAAAAAAAATCTGTAAATGTGTATTCTATTCTACGTTCTTATGGAATGAATGAGATAAAAGAAATATTTTAATTAAAAAGAAAAAAAAACGTTATTTAATTTTTTTAAATACATTTTGAGTTAATTTTCATAACGCGATAATTTGCTGTGTAATTAATTTATCTAATTAACACGATAAACTGACAGCCCTAGTTTAAAGAAAAGGTTGTTGTCATAATGTGGTTGTCATAGAATCCCTAAAAAGGTGTCTATGTGTGCTTTGGTATGTGGCCTTAACAGCAGTTCATTTAATCCATCAAAAAGTGCAAAGAAAATCACCAGAATGCAATAAATAAGGTATTTTTTACACCGCCAGGCCAGAAAGAATCATTGCCCCACCAACATTTTACATATAAAAACACCACTGGCCGTCGTTACCAGATGGATGAAAATAATCACATCAAATAATAACATATTTTTACTGATTATATATATTTTTTTTAAATCCTTCAATCCTTTTATATTTTTCTGAGCCACAGTGGTGACCCTTTAACACCTGGAATATGTTTATTACTAAGCTGCTTGTGCACTTAGTGCGTGTGATGGTTGCTGGATCATTATCATGCATATACAAAGAGCTGTTCTTATAGACAAGCAGAGTGGTCAAAGCTATCGCTGGAGACCTGCACCTTGCACCTGACACGGCCCCCTATAGAAACCAGTTCCCCACTGTTGAATGGCCTCCTATTGGCCACTCTGGCAACTGGCAACCACTGATAAGATCCTGAATGGCCCCTTTCTTACACAGGGGACACAGGGGACTGTGGGTGATTCACGTGGATTGTTACAAAAATAATGTAAGATGCCTACTAAGTCTGCTTTGAATAGTGCTGAAACAAGCAGGGTCACACACATGTTTTAAGAAGAGTGGATTGAAACTGGGCTTGAAACCAGCAACTGTAGGTGAAGTGTTGTATGTGACTGCAGTGTGTGTGTGTGTGTGTGTGTGTGTGTGTGTGTGTGTGTGTGTGTGTGTGTGTGTGTGTGTGTGTGTGTGTGTGTGTGTGTGTGTGTGTGTGTGTGTGTGTGTGTGTGTGTGTGTGTGTGTGTGTGTGTATGTGTGTGTGTGTAATACTCACCTGGGTGGCTCAGGGGATAACCTCCATTTGTTCTCTGTTGGGGCTGAGAGGAGAGCACTGACTCCTGAAGAGAGAGAGAGAGAGAGAGAAAGGGAGAGAGAGATGGTGATAACAAGTGCACTCTGTATAATTGGAGACTATCAGTAATGCGAGAGAGTCATTCATATTTAATTACTGGATGTTGCAGACCAGACCAAGAAAGAAAGAAAGCAAGAAAGCAAGAAAGAAAGTAAGAAAGAAAGAAAGAAAGAAAGAAAGAAAGAAAGAAATAAAGAAAGAAAGAAAGAAAGAAAGAAAGAAAGAAAGAAAGAAAGAAAGAAAGAAAGAAAGAAAGAAAGAAAGAAAGAAAGAAAGAAAGAAAGAAAGAACGAAAGAAACCGCGGCGGCTGCCCCATTTGTAGTTGATTAGTCAGTGAATCAGCCAGTCTGGAATTAGTCCACCAAGTATTTTCTATGTATATTTCATGCTGATTCAGTTATCTGATCTGTTATTTCCAGAAGATTTATAGCACATCTCTGGTAAGAGCTAGATTTAAAGAGGTATTTCTGCATGAGAGAGAGGGGGAGAGAAAGAGAGGGAGATACTGACAGAGAGAGAGAGAGAGAAAAAAAACAGATATGAGTGTGTAGCCTACAGTTAGCAACAAACCCCATTAACCACGTTGTGTGTGTGTGTGCATGCTAGTGTGTGTGTGTGCTGTATGTGAGACAGTCTTATCCCCTCGCCCATCAGGTTGTCATAATGTCCACATGTGTGTGTGTGTGTGTGTGTGGAGTGTTTGCATTTACTCACATGCTTACTTACTTAATTACTTACTACTAATTATGTTTGCTTGACCTCTCATATCCTGACAAAACCTCATTACTTCTCTCCTAAGCAGCATTTGTCCTCCCCTCTCTTCTTCCGTCCCTCCCTCACTCACTCTCTCCATCTGTTCTTCCCTCCCTCTCTTTATCTCTCTCTGTTCGTCCCTCCCTCTATCTCTCTGCTTTCCCTCCCATTCTCTCTATATCCTTCTCTCTCTCTCTCTCTCTCTATCTCTCTCTCTCTCTCTCTCTATTCCCCCTCAGGCAGATATATACTGTAAACTCTAGATCCCTGCAGAAGTCGGGATGTGCTGATCGACCATGTCTGTGTTTTACAGACACCATCAGGTGAAAGGTGTAATTATCATTGGTATTTGTTTATCTTTAAAGCCCTGAGCTTCCCCCTTACATCACAACACTGTTGGAATGGAATCTTGGAACTTACTCTACACGTTCAAATGGTTCTTAGGGTTCCTTGAGTTTTCTCTGAACTAGGAAGAAATGCTTTTTCCTTTTATGCTTCCTACACCTAGAATGCCCTCCAACTGACTCTGAAGCTGAAGGTTCTTCCTCCTCTTGCTGAATTTAAAAGTATAATCTCTGAACACTGTGTGTCGGTTTTCATTGTGTATACAGTAGGGCTGTCCCTGACTAAGGATTTGGATAGTGGACTATGATTGGAAAAAAATTGCCGTTAGTTGACTATTAGTAAAAAAAAAAAAAAAAAAAAAGTACAATATATATATATTTTTATCATTCCATTTGGGCTGTGGGGGTGCTTAATGTCTGAAGGAGTCGACTGAAGGCTTATTGTCCTCTGCAAAAGCATGCAATTGGTCCACTGATGGATACATCTTGATATTTGTCTAGTCTAGTGTGTTCATTAGATGGGTGAAATCCTCTTTCAGTGCCTCTATGCCTGTTTTCTTAGGCAGTTAGCCTCTGGTATGCTTGCCATTAGCATTAGCCACGCTTCTAGACCTTTTTTCTTTTGGAAAGAATGATAAAAATATATATATATATATATTTTTTCTTTTCTTTTTGACTAATAGGTTGGCAGTCGACTACGGCTCCTTTCGACCGATTAGTCGACTAATCGACTAATAGGGGTCAGCCCTAGTATACAGGTATGTATGGATTTCCAAGTCCAAGTCCAAGTTCTTTATTTGTCAAATACACAACAATACAGGGGTATTGCAGGTAATGGGATTCTTGTGTTTCGAGCACAGACTCAATATTACACAATTAAGAAACATCAATGAATACAAAAATGGTAACAATAACAATAAGTAGTAGTATGTGTGTGTGTGTGTAAGGTAAGATAAGATAAGATAAGATAAGATATTCCTTTATTGATCCCCTTGGGGAAATTCAGGCATCATAGCAGCATGGGGGATGGGGGTACAGGTAGTAAAAACAACACAAGCAGTGTAAACAAATAAGTCAATATAATTTACTATCTAACTAACTGAAATATACAGTATTCACAGTGTCACATAAGGTGCAGTATGCATAAGGTAGTGTTATAATTTACTGTCTAACTAACTGAAATATACAGAATTCACAGTATCACAGTATTCACATGAGGTGCAGTATGCATAAGGTAGTGTTATTGTCGTCCTTGGGTTCCTATTAGTTCTAGTTGGATGTCTGGCAGCAGTCCCTGCCCACTGTTGTGGAGCCTGATGGCCGCTGGTATGAAGGACTGTCCGAGGCGGTTAGTTGAGTGTCGGGGGGGGTATAAGTGCTTCTCATCTTGACTAGCTCGTCGTAGAGGGGGTGGGAGGGATTCTCCAGGATAGCAGCCAGCCTCCTTCTCATCCCCCTCTCTGCCATCACCTCTAGTCTGACCAGCTCGACTCCCACCACGGAGCTAGCCTTCCTCACCAGCTTGTTCAGTTTGTTGGTGTCCCTCGAGCAGTGATGGGCAGTAGCTAGCTACAAGTAGCGACGCTACATAGCTTAACTACAATTCTCAGTAGCGTGATGGTAGCGTCGCTAATTTTTAACCAGGGTAGCAGTCTCTGTAGCGGAGCTATTTATAGAACAAAGTAGTGACGTAGCGACGAGGAAACGCTACACGCTACTGTCGGGAGAAACAGTCTAGAGTACTATAAAGATTTGTGAGGAGAAAAAAAAACTCCCCGTAAAAAACCCACTATGATTGGTTGGTTGGTTTAGATATGAGTATGACGACTCACGATTGGGTATGGTAGGCCAAAACATTACGGGTAGGCCAATCAGAGGCAGGATAGGGCGGGACTCCAACCCGCAAATCAGGAAGTGAAAATCAAAACACAGACGTACTGAATGAATAAATGCAATTTAACGGATTACATGAACCAGTCCGCACGAAATGGCAGAGGGGTTCGATGACATTGATGAAGATGATGATGTCAATAACAACAATGCCTCTCCATGGCCCTATCTGGGACACATTTATGAGTTTGACTGAAAAAACTGCTAAAACATATGCTGCTCTCAACTGCCCACATGTCAACAGCTTTAACTAACAGATAGCTGCTATCATGATGATGTTTCACTGTAGGCAGAAAATGAATGATGCCTTGGATCAGTTATTCACCGCCGTCTGTCCGTGGTCCTGTCAACTGATTAACAGTATTAACAGACTGTTAACAGATTAACAGTCAACGCGGTTTCATTGCTGGGTTAATTACTTCTATTCTATTCACATAATACGCCTACTTCATATATCTACTCCATTCACATATATGCCTACCACTTGTATCTATTGCTATGTCCGCCTACTACAATCTCATGAGCTGTCTAACGCCTGTCCCGTCTCCCTGTCTCCCTATGACTTGCTGTCCTGGAGTGTTGACCGGAGTGTTGGACGTCCCGTGACGAAGGCCGGGAGGTTGCGACCCCCTCTGCGTGCCCCCCTGTCTCCGGAGGTCTCGTAGTGGTGACCGGAGTGCCGGATGTCCCGCGATGATGTCGGGGAGTTCGCGACCCTCTCTGCGCCGCCCCTATCTCCCTGTCTCCGGCTGTCCCTGAGCAACGACCGGAGTGTTCAATGTCCCTTGACTAAGACGGGGAGGACGTGACCCTCTTTGCGCCGCCCCTGTGCCTCAAATAGATTCGCTATCAGCTCTATCTTTAATCTTTCAAAATGTTCAGTTGCTATCGCTATTAGCTCTATCTTTAATTTTTCAAAATGTATAGTTGCTATTGCATGCACTCATCTGTGTTCCACTACACACATGAGTGCATGCTTACCAACTGTCCGTCTGCAACACTACTATCACCAACATCTAAGAAGGGAGATCCCCCCTTGAATGGCCCTTCTAAGGTTTCTCTCCTCCACACTGCCTGTGGAGCTTTTTTCCCTATTGTTAGGTTTTAGTGAGTTTTTCCTTACCTTCGCGTGGGGTATGTCTGGGAATGCTTGCATTCTTTCATTTATTTGCATTCATCTAAAAAATTTTTGACCTTATGGTGTTCTTGTTCTGTTCTTGACTTATTGTTATGTTTTCTTCTTGACTTGTTTAAAGAAGATCTGTACGGCCCATGGGGACATTAACGTGTGTTGTCGGGCCCTATAAATAAATTTGATTTGATTTGATTTGATTTATGAACAATATTATGGGGGTGGAGAAAAGAAAAAAAGAGGGAAAAGCAGTGGTTCTCAACCTGTGGGACAGGACCCCCATGGAATGTTTGTGAGTTACATATTTAAATACATTTGGTCATATAGCTGACACTTTCATTCAAAGCAACTTACAAATTGTGTACAACAAGTCAGCAGGAGTGGTACATATCTAGCAGCCAAGGATAAGTAGTATTGTTTGTCAGTGTCAAGCTTGAGTGTTATACTCTGAGTACATACTGTAGTAGTATAGACATATTAGCATAGTTGGTAGTAGTATATGGTAGCATAATACTAGTAAAATGAAGTAAAACAGTTACAATTCAGATATTGAAGAAGTGTGTTTTTGGTTGATAAAGTGGGCAGGTTTCAGAAGGTGCAGAGTTTAGGGATAAATAATACATAAAGATAGAATAGAAAAGAAAAAGACCATTACTGCATCAAAAGTAATCAACAAACTATACTATAAAAACTGATAAAACCAAATGGTCTCTTTCTTTTCTTTTGTAGAGGCTGCACCCAGCTAAACTTGCCTTCCTGGATTTTATACATAATACAAGTTCATGTTAAAAGGATGACACAAAAAGCCAGACCGAGGGCTTGTTTCAGTTTTATAATAAACAATCAAACTGAGAATTTTTTTGCCTGCCTATTTGTTTGGTGGAAACTTGATCACAAAGTAAAAAAAAAATAAAATAAAAGTAGTGCCGATGTAGCTAGCTATTTTTGCCATGTTCTTGTAGTGTAGCTTGCTACATTTATCTGGGGATAGCTTCCATTGTAGTTGAGCTATATTTAATCGAGAGTAACTTGTAGTGTAGCTTGCTACATTTTCCAAGTAGCTTGCCCATCACTGCCCTCGAGTTGATGTAGCCCCCCCAGCATGCCACAGCATAGAAGAGGACGCTGGCCACTACAGACTGGTAAAATGACTGCAGCAGTCTATTGCACACGTTGAAGGACCTGAGTCTTCTCAGGAAGAACAGCCTGCTCTGTCCCTTCCTGTAGAGGGCCTCTGTGTTGTCCGACCAGTGTGTGTGTGTGTGTGTGTGTGTGTGTGTGTGTGTGTGTGTGTGTGTGTGTGTTTTCATGTTTTCTTTTGATAGGGCTATCTCCTGTTCTTGTCCTTGTTCAGGAGTCTTGTTGCTTGTGGGAAAAAGCTGTCCCTGAACCTGCTGATTCTTGTGTGGATGCTCCGGTACCGTTTGCCAGACGGTGGCAGAGTGAACAGTTTGTGACTGGGGTGACTGTGGTCTCTGAGAATGTTCTGGGTTTTCCTTCTGCACCTCTGTGTGTGTAGAGGTCGTCCATGGCTGGCAGCTCAGTCCTGGTGATGTGTTGTGCTGACTTCACCACCCTTTACAGAGCCTTGCGGTCAATGGCAGATTTGCTGATAAACTGTGTCTTTGTTTTGTAAGGTCATTGTTGCTGTAAATGAGAGTAACCTCAGTGTCTCACAAATTGAAATAAGGTTTGAAATGAAATAAAATTACGAGGGGCATGGATTGCCTGCCCGCATGACCGCTCTACTTCACCTATCCCACGTGGCTCAACCTTGGTAGATAGGTTACATGTATGCACATGCGCCAATGCATGAAAAACTTCAGGTTAAAAAAGGTTTGTTTTAAAGGTTTGCCTAATGGTTCTGGTTAGTTTAAGGTAACAGTGAGGTTAAGGTTAGGGTTAGGGTTTGGTGGAGGCTGTCATAAAGGTGTATCTCTGATGGTAGTGTAGAGGTCTATGCGCTCGCCTACCAACGTAGCGCCCTGGGTTCATTTCCTGGCGGACTTATACGTTTAACCATTGAGACTACGGATAGCGGCGAGGGCCAAACACAGGGCCTGATACAGGGTACATGAGAATGGGTTGCACACACACTCTTATTGACCTGTCTCTCTTGCAACATTTACATGTTGTCATTTAGCTGATGCTTTTATCCAAAGCGACATACAAGTTCTGTACAACAAGTCAGCAGGAAGTTGAGTGCATAGTAGGGCTGAGCCCAAACGTTCGAAGGTTCGGACCTTCGTTCGTTACGTTGGCTGTTACGGTGCAGGTAGGAATTGAGTTCCAATAGTAGAATGAAGAAGGAGACGGAGATGTGGTTTGCTCTTCTCGAATAGTGTGTTCTTTTTATTGCAAGAAGCACAAGAGCAAGGAAGGTAAAGATAACAATAAAGATGCCAAGCGTCAATAAGGCTGTGATCTAAGATATCCCTTTGAGGCACCCAGGAACGCTCTTCTACCCCGTACCCTTCCCAATCCACCTCTACCCCTCCGCCTACAACCCAGGATCCTCCACACCGTGTATACAGTTTGACCGTCAAGGAGGCGGGGCAGAGGAACCGCAGGAAGTGGCGGGGACAAGGGCGATGAGAGGAATGGCTTTAACAGGGACACATGAAACGTCAGATGAACCCGCATAGAGGCCGGAAGCAGCAGCTTGTAAGCCACAGGGTTCACCCGACGAACCACTTTAAAGGGCCCTATGAAGCAAGGAGCCAGCTTCCTGGATTCCACCCGGAGAGGGAGATCACGGGTGGAAAGCCAAACCCGCTGCCCAGGACGGAAAACCGGAGCCGGACGCCGCTTGCGGTTAGCCTGCCGCTGAGCCTTACCAGAGGCCTTCTGTAGCGCCGTCCAAACCCGGTTCCACGTCCTGCGACAGCGAGCCACGTGAGCCTGGGCCGACGGTACCTCAGCCTCTCGCTCCTGTTCGGGAAAAAGAGGAGGTTGAAAACCATACTGACACTGAAAGGGAGCCATACCAGTAGAGGAGGAGAGGAGGGTATTATGCGCATACTCAGCCCACGCCAACCTCTTACTCCACGTCGCCGGGCAGCCGGCAATGTAGCACCTCAGAACCACCTCCAGATCCTGGTTGACGTGCTCCGTCTGCCCGTTAGACTGCGGATGAAACCCAGATGACAGGCTGACGGAGGCGCAGAGGCTGGAGGCAAATGCCTTCCAGAACCTGGAGGCGAATTGAGGGCCCCGGTCAGACACAATATCCACTGGCAGCCTGTGGACCCGAAAGACGTGCTGCACCACCAGGTCAGCCGTCTCTCGAGCCGAGGGAAGTTTGGGAAGGGGAATGAAGTGGGCCGCCTTGGAGAAGCGGTCCACTACCACCAAAATGGTAGTGAACCCATCTGACGGGGGAAGGCCAGAAATAAAATCCAGGGATATGTGCGACCAGGAACGTTTGGGAATAAGAAGCGGCCGGAGGAGACCCGCCAGTGCACGGCGAGAGGTCTTACTACGCTCGCACACCGGACAGGCCGCCACAAAGGAATGCGTATCCCCCTCCTCTGTAGGCCACCAGAACCTCCTACGGATAAACTCCAGGGTTCTGGCGGCCCCAGGGTGGCCGGTGAGTGAAGAGGTATGTGCCCACTGCAGCAGCCGCGAGCGCGCAGTCTTGGGCACATACATCCGCCCCCGGAGGACCCCCACCGGGATCGGGCTCCCGTGCCAGAGCCGATCTTATCACCCTATCTATGCCCCATGACATGGGAGCCAAAATAAGGGCCTGTGGAATAATAGGGTGGGGCTTCTCCTCCCGGTCCGGAGGGTCAAACTGGCGAGACAGAGCGTCAGGCTAGACATTCTTGGAACCGGGCCGGTAGGAGATGGAAAATCGAAATCGAGTAAAGAATAACGCCCACCTGGCCTGGCGAGCGTTAAGGCGTTTAGCCCCCTGGATGTAAGCCAAGTTCTTATGATCAGTCCAAACAATGAAAGGGTGTGCCGCCCCCTCCAACCAAGGTCTCCATTCCTCCAGTGCCAATTTGATTGCCAACAACTCCCGATTACCCACGTCGTAGTTACGCTCGGCCGAAGACAGCCGGCGTGAAAAAAAAGCGCAAGGATGCCCTTTCCCGTCCTTTAAGCATCTCTGAGAGATCACCCCCCCACCATGATATCAGAGGCATCCACCTCCACTATAAACGGAGGCTCCGAATCGTGGCGGATCAGTACAGGGGCGGAGGTAAACCGACGTTTAAGGTTGCAGAAGGCTGACTCTGCCCGAGGCGACCATTCAAAGCCAGGGAGAGAGGCCTTAGTGAGAGCTGTCAGAGGATTGACTAAGGCGCTAAAATTGTGAATAAAACGCCTGTAAAAATTTGCAAAGCCCAAAAAACGCAGTAACTCCTTGAGCGACGAAGGGCGTGGTCAGTCCAAGACTGCACTCACCTTGGCTGGATCCATGCGAAGATCACCCTTCGTCAACACAAAGCCCAGCAAGGAAACGGTGTCAGTGTGAAACACACACTTCTCTGCCTTAACAAATAGCTTAGCACCTCACGAACATGCTGTTGATGTTGCACCATATCGTGAGAAAAAATTAGGATGTCATCTAAGTACACAAAGACTGACACCCCAATTAAATCCTGCAGCACGTCGTTAACAAGGGCTTGGAAAACTGCCGGAGCATTAGCTAAACCAAAGGGCATGCCTAAATACTCATAATGCCCGTTGGGCGTGTTAAAGGGGAACTATTTTACTATTTCTTTCACTATTTGGGCACTTTTACACAATTCCTGTGAGTCTACGGAACACCTCTGTAATATATATATATTTTTTTATTCATTGTTTTGTATTTCTAATCAAGTACTCAAAAACAGCATTTTTCTACCTCAAGATCTCGAGCTGTTTTGAGCCTGGGCTCCAGGTCCAGGTCCAGCCACTGTGTGCAGCTCATTCTGCACCTCTCCATTATCATGCAGCGGTGTCTTTCTGACATCACAAATCATCACATTTTCAAATGACTCAGTTCAGTGAGGGTGAATATTGTGAGAGGAGAATTGGAAGAATGCGCCAATATGAGAATTTTGAGACATAGATCATATTAATATAAGTTCACATAGCTAGGAAACAATGCTAAACACTCAAAAAGGCCATTTATAAGATAGTTCCCCTTTAAATGCAGTCTTCCACTCGTCTCCCTCCCTAATCCTGACCAGGTTGTATGCATTACGTAAGTCAAGTTTAGAGAAGACCTGCGCCCCCTGTAAGCACTCAAAGGCGGTGTCCATGAGAGGCAGGGGGTAATGGTTCTTGATGGAAACGTCGTTCAATCCCCTATAATCTATGCACTGCCGCTGGCTACCATCCTTCTTTGCTACAAAAAAGAATCCAGTGCCTGCAGGGTATGTGGATGGACAAATATGCCCCGCGGACAGTGCCTCTTGAATATAGGTGTTCATGGACACTGTCTCAGGGCGAGAGAGAGATAAAACATATGCCCACGGGGTGGAGAGGTACCAGGAAGAAGATTAATGGGGCAGTCGTAAGATCTATGAGGCGGTAGTGCTTTAGCACACGTTTTACTGAAAACGGCCGCCAGGTCCCAATAAATCTCAGGCACGCCTGCTAAATCGGAATTAGGAGGTATGACAGAGTCTGCAACGCTCAGCACCATCCTGGAGAGAGACAAGGGAGACCAAAAAGGAGAGGGGGGAGGGCGGGTGAACTCTCGCCAGAAACCGACTTGACGCCACTCCCCATAGAGAGCTCAGTTTTCAGTGTTTTCAGTGTAGGAAGGTCCGATTGATTCGTGTTCAGGAGACTCAGGTGCATAAAAACTCGACCATGGTCTTGTCTCTAGTACCCCCACAACCAACCTATGAGCGAATCTATGAAGGGGAGCAAAATATGGCAAGAGACTTATTTAAAAGAAATGATAAAGGGGCGCCCCAGTGGCGAACCACATAGCGTGCTCAGCCGCGACACGGCCGACCCGGGTTCGACTCCCGAACCCGTCGTTATTTGCCGAATGTCTTCCCCCCACTCTGTCTCCCATTCCTCCTCTGTCTCTCACTACTGGACTGCCCAGTAGAAATAAAGCGATAAAACGCCAAAAAAATTAAATCTTTAAAAAAGAAATGATAAAAACAATTTAAATGTGCTTTTAACAAAAGCACTCCATACCTTCAGGAGGTGATAACGACTAATAAGCTACAAAACCAAAAGGTCTATCATATCAAAACAACATCTAGGGATGTACTGTATAGGAATAAAAATAGAATCTAGAATTTGATATAACGTCACTTTAACTGCGTGTGGCAATTAGCGCCGATCTTTGTGAATTGGAGTGTTTTTGCAATGAGGCTCATCTGCATAGAAAGGGGCACATTTTCCGCCCATATTACCTCAGAAAGGTAGACAGACAGACACACAGACAATGCTCAGACAGACAGACACAGACAGACAGACAGAAAGGTAGACAGAAAGGTAGACAGACAGACAGACAGACCACAGACAGACAGACAGACAGACAGACACACACACACACACACACACACACACACACACACACACACACACACACACACACACACACACACACACACACACACACACACACACACGAGGGTAGACAGACAGCACCTTTTACAAGGTGTTTTATTGCACCGCGGCTTTGTACCCTATAGCAACGGACAAATGACGCCAACGCTTTGGAAAGCAAGGAGATTTGGGCCACACACACACACACACCCACAGTGGGCCCATTAATTAAGAGGAGGAAAGGAGAGAGAAAACAGAAGAAAACACAATTATACGCAGAAGGTGCGAGAGTTGAGAGAGAGAGAGAGAGAGAGAGAGAGAGAGAGAGAGAGAGAGAGAGAGAGAGAGAGAGAGAGAGAGAGAGAGAGAGAGAGAGAGAGGAGAGAGAGTTAATCCAGACCTGGTCACGACACTCAAGCATGTGTGCTTCAACAATGGGGGGTCCGTCAGTCAGTTGGGGACATGTGCTGTTGCAGGTCAGGCCTCCAGGTCATCAGAGACTCAGAGTCCCTCACGGCTTTACAATCCTGCCTCAAGACCCGTCTCTTCTCCACTGTCTTCTCTCTTAGCCCCCCATCCATCCATCCTTGTGTGTTTGTGTTTTGTTTGTCTGTTGTTTGTCTCCAACACGGTCTTATCAGAAAACGTAAATAAACTACTAATCCAACCACAGGAAAAAAGATACATAATGTACATATATTACATATTATACGGCTCGTATAAGTAATATATTTACGTTTCGTGTCGGCAAAAGTCCAAAACAAATCACTGCAACCAGGAGTTGAACCAACAATGGTCCTCATTCTCGAACTGACATTATGTGAAAGTTACCAAGGAATTCCTTCGTAACTTGATTTACGAACTTCTTTGGCATTCTTGAATGGCTTGAATGGCTTCGTATTGTAAATTCGTTGTAGGATTTAAGTAGGATTTACGAACTCGACAGACCGGTGTGCGCCCGTGTTTTTAATAGCTTTCTTTGGGAGAAGTCCTTGTGGATTTCAGTCACTTCGATTCTATAGACATCAACAAAATTAAATCATTATAATTAGGGATGCCCCGATCACGTTCTTTGCCACCGATACCGATCACCAATCGTCGTGAGCCATATCGGCCGATACCGATCCGATACCGATAATTTTTTATAATATTTTTTTTTTTTTTTTTTAATAAAATATATATATTATATAATTAGACTTGTACTTGTATTATCTGCGAGACATCGCCACCACGCAACAAGTCAAAATGCTCGCTATCTGCAAACAGCTCCACTGTCTGTGTACTCTAGTAGCCTCCAGCTACGGCCAGGATTCTCCGGCGCTGCAGCTGGACCCTCCGGCGCTGCAGCTGGACCCTAGTATTGGTATAAATCACATTCAGCAAGCCCTCAGCTTGAATATGCATCGAATCAATGTTATAAGACATTGATATCAGGAGCTATCTGTAGCTACTGCTAGCCGGCTATATAACATTAAGACGACGCCTCAGTGAACTATTTAGTTCAATGGGACATTTAGTTTTGAACAGTGAACTAACGCGAGCTAGCTAACATGAGCTAACGGAGGTATCAACATGCACTACTAGACTTGCTGGAGCATTTGTTGATATCAGGAGCTATCAGTAGCTGGCCGGCTAGATACCGGTTAGGTCTACAATGCCTACTAAAAGTGAATAGTTGACTGGGTAATTTTGTTTAAACAGTAACGATAGCTAGGTAGCTAACGTTAGCTCACGTCGAATGCACTATAGACTCGAGCAGAGCCTCCTCTCAGTCCTGTGTTTACAAACTGTACACGGGTGCGGGCGGGGCAAGGGAGGAGGAGCAGCGGCAGTTTGCAGGTCCTGTGTGTCTGAGACAGACAGCGAGTGAGATCTCCGCTTGATCGGTTTCCGCGATCGGCGAATATGACTCATTATCGGAATTCACAGATCGCATATTTATACTGATTATCGGCCGATCGGTGGCCGATCGATCGGGGCATCCCTAATTATAATGATAATAAATACGACAATATTTGTATCATTAACAATTACGTTTTACATATATAGTCATGACAAATGACTGCACTCAGCGCACACACACACACACACACACACACACACACATATATACTGTATATTAGCGTAATGAATCATTACAGTAGACTTATATTATTATAATGAGTTGTTTTATTAGGAAATATATGTATATGCGCTGCCCTATAGTAGTAAGTCATACTGTAGAACTGTGTGTGTGTGCGCTGAGTGCATCTGCCTTATGCATCATCACCAAGCTGTTTCTCCACTGGCTCTTAGATGTGCGCAAGCAATGTTATAAATAAATAAAACCAACAATAAATAATATCAGAGAACAAGACGGTATATGGAATATGAATACAGTCTATTCAGCTACATCCATGTGATTGGGTTTAGTTATTTTTTATTTCTTTATTTTCAGACATGGTTCGTTGAGTCATGACTATAAATGTAAAACGTAATTGTTAATGATACAAATATTGTAGTGTTATTATTGTTATAATTATTTAATTACGAGGATGTCTGTAGAATCGAAGTGACCACAATCACCATGATTTATCCTAAATGAAGCCTTTAACCAGTTTAATCACCTGTGCGCATTGTATGTTACTATTGCACTTTACTGTTACATTTGCACTCTGGTTGGATGTTGTATTGTACTTCTAATTTTCATAAAATTTTTATCAGTCGCAAATTGCTTTCGTGCTACGTTTTGAACATTTCCCCCATAAGGGTCAGCATGGAGCAGACGCAATGGATAGCCTTTCCTTATAAGGAGCTGGCGGGGCGGTTCTGTATGCAAATTAAGGTGTATGAGAATGCGCTTCCAGTTTAACACTTCCGGTGCCCCGGAATCCCGTTGCGTCCCACCACCCACTTCAATGACAGAGCTCTCATATTTGCGAACGCATAAACTATATCTTAAATTATGGTTATGTGTCTAATATGGCCGTTGCTTATCAATGACTTGTTTGCAGTCAACATTGTCAAAACGGATTGTTTTTTAATCAGTTAATTTCCGTTTTATACCATTTTGAAAAACGCTAGTTTTTTTTAAAGTTCCAGAAAAAAATTAAGATTCTGTGATAAACGCCCTTTACTGGAATACACTGGAATACACAAAACACATTGTAATTTTTTGGCCTATTTATGAATCGTTTTCAAATAAACGCTAGATTATCGATAGTATATGTGTACTTATGCACGCTATAGAAGCGGGCTGAAAAATCGATTATCTTATTTCCTGATCGCACACACAGACACACACATACACACATATGGCACACACTGATATATAGGTGAAAATAGCTCTGATTATCCCAAGACTGGTAAAATAGATTCCTTACCTCAGATCAGATGTTCTCCAAAAAGATTATTCCAATTCCTGATCGCCATTCCAAATATCGATCGCGTTTATTGATCCAACGCTGGGTACTGGAAACACAAATTGTTCGCTGTTCTGGTGGTGGGCGATTACTTGGATCGTCTCCGGTTACTTGTCCATGCGTTTCATTCAATCCAATCCAAAGGGGTGCAGTACCATCCGGAGAGACGATAGGGGGCGGTATTTTCCCTGTTCGAGTTCAGACAGATCCCCACTGGTAACGTAAGGCTAGATTGATGAAACATTTATGGAAATCGATAATAAAAAAACAAAACAAGATCTCTCGTCGTTGGCACTCAACGGTTGGCATGAACTAATGAGAAATCTCGTCGTTGGCACTCAAAGTGTTAAGAATGAGTGACGTTTTTCATGGGAGCCTAGCTGCGATGATTTTGGCCACTTACAGAGACCGTTTCACGCGTTCAGGCATCAGGAGGGGGATCTTTGTAAATGTAAACATAGTACATTTTCGTAAATACGTCACTATATTACTCATGGCTATAACATAACGTACAATATCTTTTTCCTGTGGTCGATAAGTACCTTATTTACACAATACTTTATTTATTATTACGAGATCGGGCTGTTGTCTCACTACCTCCTACCCCTTAGTGTAAAGAGTTTGAGTTCTTTGAGTTCTAGAAAAGTGCTATATAAATCACATTATTATTATTATTATTATTATTATTATTATTATTATTATTATTATTATTATTATTATTATTATTATTATTACTATTATTATCATTGTCATTATTATTAGGACAAAAATCTTTCTTTCTAACCTTCCAGACTGGGGCTGCCTGGCAGCTGGTGTCTGTGAGGGGGCGGGGTCATGGCAGGAGGTCCCACCCTCTTCGCCATCCTCAGCCAATCTCTCTTCCCAGCTGGTTTCTGGGAGGCGTAGACGACCCGTATGTGCTGTGACCGCTCTCTGTCCCTCCCACTGAGGAAGTCGGGGAGATCATTGACCTGCAGGGGAAGTAATGCACATGTTTGTAAACTAAACATGAACCCATCAACACATTAACTCATCTACACATTAACTAATCTACACATTAACTCATCTACACATTAACGCATCTACACATTAACTAATCTACACATGAACTCATCTACACATTAACGCATCTACACATTAACTAATCTACACATTAACTCATCTACACATTAACTCGTCTACACATTAACTAATCTACACATTAACGCATCTACACATTAACTAATCTACACATTAACTCATCTACACATTAACTCATCTACACATTAACTAATCTACACATTAACTCATCTACACATTAACTAATCTACACATTAACTTATCTACACATTAACTAATCTACACATTAACTCATTTACACATTACCTCATCTACACATTAACTCATCTACACATTAACTCATCTACACATTAACTCATCTACACATTAACTCATTTACACATTACCTCATCTACACATTAACTCATCTACACATTAACTCATCTACACATTAACTAATCTACACATTAACTCATCTACACATGAACTCATCTACACATTAACTCATTTACACATTACCTCATCTACACATTAACCCACTACACATTAACTCATCTACACATTAACCCATCGACACATTAACTTATCTACACATCAACTCATTTACACATTAACTCATTTACACATTAACCAATCAAATCAAATCAAATGTCCCGAAATCACAAGGTAATGTCCCCATGGGCTGGACATTATATGTGAATATTTTTTTTCAGCTAAATTATATTGACCTAATTGTTTACACTGCCTGTGTTGTTTTTACTACCTGTACCACCCCCCCCCCCCTTCCCCCATGCTGCTATGATGCCTGAATTTCCCCAAGGGGATCAATAAAGGAATATCTTATCTTATATCTTAAGTCTTCTTTAAAACAAGTCAGGAAGAAACATCACAATAAATCAAGAACAAAATCCACCATAAAATCCCAGACGTTCCCCAGTGAAGGTAAGGAAAAACTCACAAAAAACCTAGCAATAGGATTAAAGCACCACAGGCGACGTGGAAGAGAGAAACCTTAGAAGGGCTGTTCAAAGGGGGATCCCCCAACTTGGATGTCGGTGATAATATAGTGTTGTTATGGATGATCGATGGGTGGAGAATAAAACAGGCAAATAGTTGTTATGTATGTACATATATACGTGTAATAAAACACATATATGTACATGCCAGTGGCGGCTGCTGACCAAATGTTTTGGTGAAGCACAAATTATTATATTATATATAAAATTATATTTTTAAAACATCCCCCACTGTGTGTGTCAGTGGTCAGTGGACACAGATGAAAACATATTAACACTTTCTTCGCCAGGCTTATGTACATCATTATACCATCCTCTGCCAGCTCTATTTGTCTATGGAGAAGTTCCCCTTCTTTGCAGGGCTATAACTTTTTAAATTGTATTGCTAAATTGACATTACTATGGCCCATTCAACATCAAGTATCTATTGTTCAGGGTGTAGCAACGTTATACTTTTTCATTCACATATTCATACTAAAATACGGTCTAAAGTATAAATATGTTTTTATCGTTTTCTGCAGTAATTCATAGAACGTGACTTATAGGCATAAACACATATATAGATTATCAACTGCCGTTTATTCCCGATACACGCTATATAAAGAAATTCAACTGTATATGATCCTATACGTTATGATTCATCATGCGCGGATGAAAGGGGGGGGGGGGTTGTTTATAATTCCGTGATCGTCAGTAAATGCTTTATGTAGTATGGGTGATATATTGATCAGATCGGTTTGCAGTGAAAATAATAAACAATCAAACTGAAAGTAACGTTAGTGTCCTCTTACCGTGCGTCAATGAGACGCCGAAATCATATCGACAATATCTGACGGCCGGATGAATTTAATGGACGCACAGCAGCAATATCCTGTTTACCAGTGTAACTCGCCCGACCATCCACCAGGCGGCGGTATTGAACCGTCGTTTATTTTTCTGCAGCGCCGGAGGTGTATATATGAATTATGAATGCCATGGCGAAAAAATGAAATATTGATCTCAATATCGCTGTACAGCGTGATTTGGCAGACAACGCATGGCCGGCAATAACGCTGTACGGCGTGATTGGCGGGGAATGTGTTAAAGGGTCAGTGCCGCTATTTTTGTGTATTAATAAATCATGCCCTTGTTTTTGGCTAACTTTGAATACCTGTCTGTGTCGTGCAATTGGGGTCGCATTACAATCCCTAACAGTTACGACCTGGCCATGTCGACGACCCCAGCCGGCACAGACAGTGTATTAGAGAGCCCCTGCAGCTAACCGGCTTCCTCAGCTAGTCCAGCCGTCTGCTAGCTTAGCCCCTACAGCTAACCCCATGTGTTCTCCTGCTAGTCCAGCCTGTCTGCTAGCTTAGCTCCGGCAGCTAGCGCAGCCTCTATGCTGATGTATGTGTTACACCCAGCATAGGCCCTGTTTGCTAGTATGTCCTGGCAGCTACCCTGTCCCTCTGCTAGCCCCACTTTTATGTGTAGCTTCCCCTGCTAGCATGGCCTCCAATTTTTGTGTGTTTGCTCTGTCTTGTCCCCTGCCCCGCTCTCTGAAATTCCCCCCTGCCCCTGCATCGCCAGGTGGCTCCCGTGGAGGGGGGGGGGGGGGTACTGTGAGGGCTGGAAAGGACTGCATGCTGCCCAACGAGGGGGTGTGTTGCTTTTCTACTTCACGCACCTGTGAGTGGTTGGTAATTAGCTCATCGGGAGACTATTAATACAGCTGGTTACCTTCCACTCCTTGCCAGGTTGTCTCTCTACACTACCACCTATCGCCGTTTCCTGGAGTGGGTCATCGTCTTCACTCTCTAGACTTCCACGGGAGGATCCCTATGTTCCCACTTCAGATGTCGTGCCATTCTACATTCTACCGCCGCGTCTCTGGGTGAGACGTCGTGCCATCTACTGCCCTACTCTCCGTGGGCCTCGTTCCTGGTGTGAGACATCATCATCGCTCTCTATGCTTCCACGGGAGGATTCCTATGTTCTCACTCCTTTTTCGTGGGTCCTGTTTGCTGAGTTGTCCGTCGGCAGTGTTCTGTGGTGTGAGGCATCGTCATCGTTCTCTATGCTTCCACGGGAGGATGCCCGTGTTCTCACCCCATTCCCCTTGGACCCCCTGGTTGCTGCGCTGCCCGTCGGCAGCATTCTGGTCGGGAGGATGCCCGTGTTCTAGAGGATTCCTGTGTACCTTTTTGGTCGCCCTTTAAAGGCACAGTGCTGCTATTTTTGTGTTCCTGGGCCCTCATTCATCAACGTGGACGTAGAATATGTTCTATTTCCACACGTAAGCACAGAATGTAGAATCAGTGCACGCACAGAAAAATCGGGATTCATCAACCGTGCGTACACAGGTCCTATGCTCCTCCGTGTTGATGAATACCACTTTGTTCTACCGTCAATGCTCGTGCATGATTATCCATATATGGTCATGAAAGTGAGGAAACACCCCCCATGGGATGTGAAATAATGGACTGACCCGAGCGGAACTCTGAGAAACTTCACGGAGATTGTTCACTGCTGTCGAACCAAGAAGACACAACGCGTGTTATGGGATAAATAAAAGGCGGACTTGTAAACGGTGATGTCAGATATACTTTGAATACCTGTCTGTGTCGTGCAATTGGGGTCGCATTACAATCCCTAACAACGTGGACATACAGGAATGGCGAGGATGCAAAACATGTTAGACACATTGGACCCGTTGCTCGTGCTGGTCTGTGTCTATTATGAAATGACAATTGCGCGTTATTGAATTAAGGTTTTTACCACGACATGGAGAAAGTGATGCCATCCTTTTTTCAGCACATCGCCTGCTCCACCAGGGGAGGAAACACGCTGGATCATTGCTACACCCCGTTCAGAGCCGGCTATAAAGCGGTACCGGCTCCGCCATTAGCGGGGGCTACAAGCACGTCCGATCATGACCCCATTTTCCTATTTCCGGGCTACAGGCAGAGATCACGTGACGCCGTCGTGTCACGTGAGGTAAAGAGATGGTCCGACCAATCAGAGGCCACGCTTCAGGACGCTCTAGAGGACGTAGACTGGGGAATGTTCCAGGGAAGCGCCAGTGACGTCAGCGAGTTCGCAGATACTGTTGTTAGCTTCATAGCAACCTTAGCTGATAGTATCGTCCCCACAAAAAAGGCGAGGGTGTTCCCGAACCAAAAACCGTGGGTGGACAGTACTATCAGAGCAGCTCTGAAAACTCGCACCACTGCTTACAACCTGGACAGAGAGACAGGAAATATGGAGGAGTACAAGGCAACAGTCTATACTCTGCGCAAGGCTGTTAAATTTACTAAGAGGACGTATGCTGACAAGATGGAGGCACAAATGGCACAGAATGACACAAGAGGCTTATGGCGGGGACTGCGGACGATAACTGACTACAAAGTCAGCGCCCCCTCAATGGGGAGCGACGACGCCTCTCTCGCGGACAAACTCAACTCCTTCTACGCACGGTTTGGTGCAAACAGTGGCGACGCTAGCTCACCGGCTAGTGACGTCACAGACGCACCGGCTGTCGTGGAGGGGGGGGGACATCCGCGGGGGGGCGGGGACGCTCTCTCATTGACGCAACACAGTGTGAGAAGAGCATTTATGTGGGTGAACACCAGGAAGGCTGCTGGCCCAGATGGAATAACAGGATGCATACTTAAGTCCTGTGCTAACCAGCTAGCCCCTGTGTTCACAACCATATTTAATCTATCCCTGGCGGAATCCGTGGTACCTGCCTGCTTCAAGGTGTCTACTATTATCCCGGTACCAAAGAAATCCTCCCCAACAGGCCTCAATGACTACAGACCGGTGGCACTCACCTCTGTGGCCATGAAATGTTTTGAGAGGCTGGTTAAGGATCACATTTGTGCCTCCCTCCCCAGTGATATGGACCCTATGCAATTTGCATACAGGCCAAACAGGTCCACTGATGATGCTGTCTCCCAAGTACTGCACAGCACCCTCTCTCACCTAGACCGCCAGAAGGGGGGCTATGTGAGACTGTTGTTCATTGACTACAGCTCAGCGTTCAACACCATAGTCCCCACCAGACTGGTGGACAAGCTGATCGAGCTGGGTCTGAGCTCCGCTCTGAGCGCCTGGATACTGGACCTTCTGAGTGAAAGACCCCAGGCGGTCAGGGTGGGGGGTCAGACCTCCAACACCATCACCCTGAGCATCGGGTCCCCCCAGGGCTGTGTTCTGAGCCCCCTGCTGTGTTCACTATACACACATGACTGTGTGGCCAAGTTCAGCTCAAACTCCATAGTGAAGTTTGCGGACGACACAGTGGTGATCTCGGACAACGACGAGAAGGCCTACCGGGAGGAGGTTGAGGTACTGGAACGCTGGTGCCAAGACAACAGCCTGCTCCTGAACATTGGTAAAACCAAGGACCTGATCGTGGATTTTAGGAGAAAACAGCAGGGGACACACACACCACTGAGGATAAACGGGGCTACCGTGGACAGGGTGAGCAGCTTCAAGTACCTGGGGGTCCACATCTCAGAGGATCTGACATGGACAACACACATACAGTAGACTCAGTTTTAAAAAAGACGAAGCAGCGCCTCTACCACCTGAGACAGTTAAGGAAGTTCAGAGTATCGGGGAAGATACTCCAGTCCTTCTACTCCGGAGCTGTAGAGAGCATCTTGACTGGAAACATCACTGCCTGGTATGGAAACAGCACGGCACAGGACAAGAAGGCCCTACAGAGAGTGGTACGCTCAGCCGAGCGTACTACGGGTATTGCACTAGCACCCCTGCAGGTCCTATATAACAAGAGGTGCAAATCCAGAGCCTGCAGAATAATGAAAGACCCTCACCACCCCAACAACAGCCTGTTCAAGCTGCTGCGGTCAGGCAAACGCCTGCGAACACTAGCAACTAGGACAGAGAGACTTCGGCTCAGCTTCTTCCCCCAGGCCATCAGAGCCTTGAACACTGAACTCTCCACACACAAGCACACATGAGCACACACACAACACACACACTGTACACGCTCACACACTAGCAGCCACTTTAACATGAGCACACACACACTCATGCTGCACACGCTCACACGTATGGTCACTTTACAAAAAGAAAGGTCACTTTAAAAATAGTATAGTATAACTTGAGATTGTATAAAATAGCATTGTATAGCAGTGTACATAAAGACCCAGTGCCTCATCCGTAGCTAACAGTGTATTGCACTATCACAGGACCTAGCATGTCTTACCATGCTCATGTACATATACCGATATGCCCTACTTTGATTACTTGTATTATTGCACAATGTCGTTCTATTGGATTCTTATTATATTATTATTATTGTATTATGCATAATCGTTGCGGGCAAGACCCCCCGCATCTCTCCACTCCACTCTAAGAATAAGAATTTATTTTTATATATAGGCTATATACATTTTTTTTTATAAATATTTTCCTTTTGAATAAAATAGGCTCAGGAATCAGGATTGTTAAAGCTATATGATTCATTGCGCACTAGTTAAGATTACACGTTGCGCATGTTATGACTTTGAATGTCTGCCATTTCCACCGTAAAAGGCACATACAAGTAACAATACAATGCGTCGATCATGAATATGCAAATGAGGACATTTCATGGTCAATGACGTCGCGTTATTGAGCCATATACGTTACCCAACGTTAACATAATTAGCAAGCATAGTGTAGCTCATCCTGTGTACTTCATACTTGTTGCGTCACTGGAAGATAGCTGTGGGCTTAAGGAAACCCTGATACCAGTGTGCTAGTATGTGAACGCTAGGTATGCAGGCACAGAAAACATAGAGTGGTGTGTAACGTTACCTGGTTGACCTAAATCAGGTGCCCTACCCTCCTGATGAGGAGGCCAAGCGCCAAATAACTATCACCTGGGTGGTGGTGGGCCTGCGACTGGACATTATATAAATGTTAATATTAGCATACCCGCAATCATATTTTGATTTCTCATAGTCAGGATAAGGGGGTCCGCCAGGGGGCGCAGGGGGTCCGCCAGACCACAGATGATTTGAGGTCCTTTTTTTTTCTTTTCAGAAAAATATTTAATTAGCATATTTTTATCATCAGAAGCATGAATAGTCTCTCCACTACAATAAAAAATAAAGATAAATAAATAAACATCTAGACATGATTTTTTAACGTTAACAGTAGGCTACCGGGTAGCCGCTAAAACGCGAATCAGTTGACTGTATCACTTTCCATAGCTAGCCTAGCACGCCAGTTAACTTTCTCGGCTCGTCTGCAGTCAGCCGCCAGAGGCGAAAATGTGTGACAAACGAAAAGGAGATGACGGCAGCTCATCTGCAAAAAAAGTTAGGACCTACAGCAATCGCGAAAATTACATCACCATGGGCTTCACTGAGGGACCAGACAAACGACCTGAGTGTGTGATTTGTGGAGAAAAGTTGGCAAACTCGAGCCTGAAGCCCAGCAAGCTGAAGAGACATCAGGCGTCTAAGCACCCAGAAACCGTTGGGAAGGATCCGGACTTTTTTCGGAGGAAAGAACAGTCTCTCAAGGCGAACAAGCCTGTTGATGTTAGAGTAGCGTGGAGCAGGGGTGGCAGTGATTTACAGAAGGCTACCGAAGCCTCCTTTGAGTGTTCGCTTTTAATTGCAAAAGCAAAGAAACCGCACAATATTGGCGAGCAGCTCATCAAACCAGCCTGCATCAAAATGGTTTAGAAACTGTGCGGCCCACAGGTGGCGGATAAACTAAAATCAGTACCACTCTCGAACAATGTAGTGAAAGACCGAATTGATAAGATGTCAAGTGATTGCGAGCAGCAGCTGTCAGAAAAGCTTAGAAAGGGTCCATTTGCCATACAACTTGATGAAACTACAACTGTCGCAGACGAGGCTGTGCTCATCGTTTATGTGCAGTATATCGAAAATGAGGATCTGAAGCAGGACATTCTCATGTCAGTCAACCTTACTACCACCACTCAAGGTGAGGATATTTTTACTGCAGTGGATTCTTACTTCATTCAACATAAATGCAAACCGTTCACCATTAGGGCCTGATTTGAGAGGATGAATACAGGATTTGAATATTGGCCAACATTTTGAAATACATATGGTACTATGTGCAAGATGAGATTTGTTGATTGAAGGCACAAGTCAAAAAAGCATAGTGGGTCTAATTATGATGCATATGCCTGTGTATAAGCAGTTTGTTATTAAAATGACAAAAAAAAGTATTAAAATGACAAAAAAAAAGTATTTTATGGTATTTTATTAGGAGGGGGGTCCAGGAATTTCATCAGAGATGTTTGGGGGTCCCTGGGGGAAAAAAGGTTGGGAACCCCTGATCTAGAGGACAAATAACTTAGTATCCACTTTAAAGCAGAAGAGTTAAAACCATAACATTTAAGTTTCTCAACCAGTAGAGAAATGGTCCAGCACATCAAATGCAGCACTAAAATCTAACAGCACAGCTCCCACCAACATAGAGTTATCTATATCTTTAAGCCAGTCATCAGTAGAGTTGTTCCGATACCGATACCAGTATCGGAAATGCCGCCGATACTGCCTAAAATGCTGGTATCGGTATCGGCGAGTACACGTAAATTCTAGCCTCCGATCCCATGATGTAATTTATCTCCTGCCGAGTCCTGCGGAGAGTGAGGATTATAAAATGAACATGTTTTAAAGTGTGATGCTGTGTCATTTTAACAGCAGATACACTTTCTTAAATTCCATTGTCCCCGACAGTGCGGTGTGACGGGGAGCTCGGACGGGAATCGGGATGTGTTTGGCTGGTGTTATGATAGCATTAGCTGGAAAGATAGCTAGTTGGAACAACATCCGCTTTAACGTTACATAAAATCAGATGATCGCCTGTCCTTTCTCCAGGACCTAACACTGTCCGTGACCGTCTATCAACAATAATGCACCCACGGTGAATTGTATTTAAGTTAAGTAGCTACGGACTAGCGTTAGCTGACTATTACTAACGTTATCAAATGTCAATGCGGGAAGACGAGCTAGGTCAGTTAGCTTAGCTTGATAACGTTACCGTGTCTAAAGTTGGTGCATAATCCAGCAATAATGGCTGCAGACCTGCAAGCAAAGTACAGCAAGTGCCAAAGGATAAGAGTCTGAGGCGGAGTTTCAAAAGAGAATGTTGAATATTTATTTTGCATCAAAAATCACAACATGAACGTTCTATCTGCCACTAGCTTACAGACTGAATAGGGTATATCTGCAGAGCCACTGAGTAGCGAGTGCAACACCGTTTAATGTCCGTGTGGATCATTGGAGTAGGGTATATCTGCAGTGCTGTAGCCCATACTCATTGATTAATGATACTAATACAAATCTATACAATCACCTGTTGTTGAATAAATACCATTACTTTCTAGTTATTACTAAAACACAGTATAACAGTATCCGTAAAAAAATAAATAAAAAAAATTATAATCTATATAATATTTTTTATTTCTTTTTTTTTATGCACTGGTATCGGATAAATATCGGTATCGGCCGATACCCAAAGCTTAGGTATCGGAATCGGATCGGAAAGGGAAAAATGGTATCGGAACATCTCTAGTCATCAGTCATCTGTATCAAAGCAGTAGAAGTAGAGTGACCAGCTCTATAGGCATGTTGAGAATCTGTTGCAAGCTTGTTTGAAACAAAATACTCTTGAATTTGTGAATGCACCAACTTTTCCATGATTTTGCTCAAGACTGGTAAAATACTTATAGGTCTAGAATTTCCCTCATTAAAAGCAGTTTTGGTATCCTTAGGTAAAGGAAAAACCTTAGCCTCCTTCCACATCTTTGGAAATAGGCCCACATCCAAACATCTATTCATATTATGACATATAGGAGATGCTATGATACCAGCAGTCATTCTCAGCACTTTACTATCCAGGTTATCTAGGCCTGCTAACTTACTATCAGGAAGAGAGCGGAGTAACAGGCACACAAAGAGAAAGAGACATACAGATAAAGAGAGAGAGACAGAAGAGAAAGAGAGACAGAGACAGACACAAATAAAGAGAGAGGGAGAGACAGAGAGAAAAATAGGAATACAGACAGAGAGAGGGAGAGAGGAGACAAGATTACTCAGAAGGGGATACGTCTCTGGAATGGAACCCAGTCCTGGGTGTGGTGTAGGCAGGATTAACTCTCTTGAAAGAGCAGCAAACCCTTTTACCATTAGCCCCTGTGACACAGCATGATAAAAGCTCTGGTGGCTTATATACTGTTCATACTGGCCATCTAGTCCCTGAAAGGTTGATGGGGTCATCCTCATACTCTCTATGTACCTCTGACCAAGGACATCTACTACCAGTGTCTGTAGATATGTTGACTCCTGTATATCTGTTAGTATGTAATGTTAATGTCTGTAGATGTTAGTATACACTGGCGCCGCTCTGATGGCTGCCTTTCTGATCGCTCCGACGAGACTGTGCTTTATTTTGTTAATTTTTATAGTATTAGGAGTTTTATTTGCACCAACTGTTGGTGCATTATATGTGTATGACCGTCAGTCAATCATTGACATTGGATTAAGAAAAACTTACCGTTTGGATTGCTCTCTGGATCGGATCGCTGAACAGCAGAAATGGCCCGCCGAGATCCTTTGTTATGCCGGCCATGGCCAAGACGCCAAGAAGCCGCCGCGAAGACGAGGAAAGAGAGCCGGGGTCCGGAACAGACTGAGGTCCAAACGACACAGAACCACATTGCCCAGCATATTGTTGGCCAATGTGCAATCGATAGGAAACAAATTGGACGACATCAGAGCAAGGATCCAATTCCAGAGGGACATTCGGGATTGTAACGTCCTCTGTTTCACAGAAACTTGGCTGAGTCCAGATGTCCCGAACCACGCAATAGAACCGGCAGACCATTTCTTCGTTCTCCGCAAAGACCGGACGGCAGAAGAGTCATTAAAGAAGAAAGGAGGCGGCATTGCCTTCATGATAAACAAGGAGTGGTGCGATGTAGGCAACACAAAGGAAATGTCTAACCACTGCTCCCCAGACCTGGAGTTTATCACGATAAAATGTCGACCCTTCTTCCTCCCAAGAGAGTTAACGTCCATCATCCTCATCGGAGTGTACATTCCACCACACGCGAACACTGAGGTCGCACTTTCAAAACTTCACGACGAGGTAAACAAACTCCAGGCAGCTAACGTTGACGCGGCCATTTTGGTCTTGGGGGATTTCAACAGCGCGCGTCTTAAAAAGGTGCTGCCGAATTTCTATCAGCATGTGACCTGTCCCACCAGAGGCGAGAACATATTAGACCATGTATACTCGCAATTTAAGAATGGGTACAAGTCACAGGCTCTTAGTCCATTCGGTAAAAGCGATCACGCTGCAATTTTTCTTTTGCCTAAGTACAGACAGAGTCTCAAGCGAACGCCGGTGGTCTCGCGAGAGGTTAAGCGTTGGGTCGTGACGTCAGTGGAGTCACTCCAAGCAGTGCTGGGAAGCACAGAATGGAGTGTATTCCGTGATAACACAGCCAATATTAACGAATACACCGAAACGGTGATTGACTATGTCTGTACTCAGGTAGAAGTAATAATCCCCACCACCAAAATTAATATCTACCCAAATCAAAAGCCCTGGGTAGACAAATCCGTCCGTGAGGCTCTGAAAGTGCGCACATCAGCATACAACACCGGGCTGGTGACAGGCAACATGGAAGAACACAAGATGGCAAGATACAACGTCAGGAGAGCAGTAATAGAGGCAAAACGGCGTTACAGGGATAAAGTTGAACTTCAGTTTGAACAGGCTGACTCTAGAGGCATGTGGCAGGGCCTCAGAACAATGACAGACTACAAAGGAACCCCCCTCAAACTGAACAGTGACATCTCCTTAGCAAATGATCTCAACTCCTTCTATGCGAGGTTTGAGGCTGTGAATAACAACACCAGCCTACAAACCACGGCAATGGGGGGGGGGGGGTCTGCTGATGGAGACTCAGTGTTCAGGGTAACAGAGCATGAGGTGAGACGGATCTTTAAAAAAGTGGATATCAGGAAGGCAGCAGGACCGGACGGCATCCCCGGCCGCGTCCTAAAAGTCTGTGCCGACCAACTGGCCCCGGTATTCACTGACATCTTCAACCTGTCCTTGGAACAGGCCGTCATCCCCACCTGTCTGAAGAAGTCCACCATCATCCCTGTACCCAAAAAATCTACGCCCGCTTGCCTCAACGACTACCGCCCTGTAGCCCTCACCTCCATAGCCATGAAGTGCTTTGAGAAGCTAGTGAAGGGCTACATCTGTTCCTCCCTCCCCATCAACCTGGACCCTCTGCAATTTGCATATCGCCCCAACAGGTCCACGGAGGACGCCATAGCCCATGTGCTGCACACAGCAGCATCACATCTGGACAAGAGGAAGGGGAACTATGTGAGAATGCTGTTCATCGACTACAGCTCAGCATTCAATACCATAGTCCCCTCCAAACTCATAGCCAAGCTCAGGGACCTGGGCTTGAACTATGACCTGTGCCAGTGGGTCCTGGACTTCCTGACGGGCAGACCCCAGGTGGTAAGAGCCGGCAACTGCACCTCCTCATCCATCACGCTCAACATAGGGGCCCCCCAGGGCTGTGTTCTGAGCCCCCTCCTCTACTCCCTGTACACACATGACTGCGTAGCACAGCGGAACAACAACACCATCATCAAATTTGCTGATGACACAGTAGTGGTGGGCCTGATCTCTGCCAACGACGAAAGGGCCTACCTGGAAGAGGTAGAGAACCTGTCACAGTGGTGTCAGGAGAACTGCCTCTCCCTGAACGTCAGCAAAACAAAAGAGATGATTGTGGACTTCAGGAGGTCGGGGGTCAAGGACTACAGCCCCCTCAGCATCGACGGGGCACCAGTTGAGAGAGTGAACAGTTTCAAGTACCTCGGAGCCCACATATCCGAGGACTTGACATGGACCACACACATTGACAGTGTTGTGAAGAAGGCACGACAACGCCTCTACTTCCTCAGGCGCCTAAGGAAGTTCCAAGTCAGTCAGAAGATCCTTAGGAACTTCTACTCATGTACAATAGAGAGCATCCTGACCGGCAACATCACCTCCTGGTTTGGGAATAGCACTGCACAAGACCGTAGCAGACTACAAAGAGTGACACGTTCAGCCGAACGCACAATTAGAGGGGGGCTTCCCACCCTCCAGAACATTTACAACAAGCGGTGCAAGGGGAAGGCTAAGAGAATTATTAAGGACTCGAGCCACCCGAACAACTGCCTCTTTGAACTGCTGCCGTCAGGCAAGCGATACCGGAGTCTTATGGCGAGCACAGAAAGACTCAGAAGGAGCTTCTATCCCCAGGCCATCAGGCTGCTAAACGAACAATAATCGCTAAACGAACAATAATCACTATGCAACAACCATCAAATGCACACAGCACACACACCCACAAGCACACACTCACTCAAACAAACAACACACTGCAGCACCCACTCTCCACACTTTAGATCACACAAACACACTTACACTTTATATTTATTGATAAAGGATTTGCACTACAACTCGTACACCTACTGTGAATTGTACCTAAACTGCACCTCGTCCATTTATGCCTTGCACTATATAGTATTGTATATTAGTACACTGCACAGTATTGTATATTGTATGGTAACTACGTCTACGAACATTGTACATTGTCTAAACTGAACACTGTGACCTCTTTTTTTTTACTTCTAATTTTTACTATGTTTTTATTTCATACTTATCTTGTCATGCACAGTCTCTGGAGCGCAACAGTAAGAAGCATTTTGTACAAAAGTATTCTGTACTTCTGTATGACAACTATTAAAGAAACTTGAAACTATATGTAATGTTAATGTCTGCAGATATTAGGGCTGACCCTAATAAATTAGGGCTGACCCTAATACCTAAGTTCTCTGACAAGAACAAGTTACAGGTTGAAAAAACCCTCAGCTCGGAACTAGGCAGAATCTGCATATGGCTCGCTGATAACAAACTATCATTACACATGGGCAAAACAGAGTCCATTCTCTTCGGTTCAAATAACAAACTCAGCAAGACCGACGGCTTCTCAGTTACAGTGGGTGACAATATTGTCACAAGGAAAGATGAAATTACCTACCTGGGTTCCATCCTAGAGGCTAATCTCTCCTGTGACAAAATGGCATCCAATGTAATAAAAAAAGTCAACCAACGAACTCGATTCTTGTACCGGATCTCCTCTCTGGTAAACAAGAATACCCTGAAGACTCTGGCAGGAGCACTCATTCAGGGGTACTACGACTATGCTTGCACCTCATGGTACCAAAGCACCTCAAAGGCGCTAAAAACAAAATTACAAACATCTCAAAACAAACTGGTCAGACTACTGCTTGACCTTACTCCTAGAACCCACCTCACCCCTGCCCACTTTGACAACCTAGGATGGCTTAGAGTAGACGACAGAGTACAGCAACTTGCAATGGGCCTGGTCTACAAGATACACTACACGACCAAGGTACCCATGTACATGTCAAAATACTTCCCAAAGGTCAGTGAATACCACGATCACAACACCAGAGGGAGCTCCACAAATCATGTTAAACCCAGATTCGGCTCAAATAAGGGACTAAACACGTTTCGCAATTATGCCACATTAATGTGGAACGCCCTACCCAAAGCTGTAAAGGAATGTGGATCACTACCCACTTTCAAAACCTCTCTCAAGGGACACCTACGGGAGACTGCAATTCAACACTGGCCCCTGTAAATATCCTAACCCAACCCCCTCCAATGTACAGTCATTTACCTAGTATGGTTTTGTCAATAGTCCAATGTACAATTTTGTTTGTTTGTACAGTGTCCCCCCCCCCCCCCCCCCTCAATGTACAGTTTTGCTTGTATATACAGTGTGCCCCCCCCCCCCCCCCAACCACCTCCAATGTAGATTACCCAGTATGGTTGTCAATATCCTAGTGTACCCAACCCCCCCCACCCAACCTCCTCCAATGTACAGTTTCTAAGTCAAATGTATATACTCCCTTTTCCTGACTCCTTCTGTATCACAAACAGTACTGTATTTGCAAATCTGGTATGTCATAAATGTATAGATGTAGCAGTACTGACTATCTGTATGTCATGTATGTCATATATGTCCTGATGAATTGAAAATGGGGGACCCTGATGTAAACAAGACGGAAGTCTTTCTCTGGTCTGCATCCCCTTAACAATTGTGTGTATTGAGCTGTACTGTATTGTACCCATTCTGCAATCTGTTAATAAAGTTTTCAATCAATCAATCAAACCCCTATTAGTCGATTAGTCGACTAATCGGTCGAAAGGAGCTGTAGTCAACTGCCAACCTCTTAGTCGAATACACATTTTTATTTTATTTATTATTATTATTTTTTTATCATTCTTTCCAAAAGAAAAGAGGCCTCTAACGCTAATGGCACGCATACCAGAGGCTAACTGCCTACGGAAACAGGCACAGAGGCACTGAAAGAGGATTTCACCCATCTAATGAACACACTAGACTAGACAAATATCAAGATGTATCCATCAGTGGACCAATTGCATGCTTTTGCAGAGGACAAGAAGCCTTCAGTCGACTCCTTCAGACATTAAGCACCCCCACAGCCCAAATGGAATAAAAAAAAAATATATATATATTATACTTTTTTTTTGACGACTAATAGTCGACTAACGGCACATTTTGGCCAATCATAGTCGACTATCCAAATTCTTAGTCGGGGACAGCCCTAGTAGATATGTTAGTACATGTAATGTTAATGTCTGTATATCTGTTAGTATGTAATGTTAATGTCTGTAGATATGTTAGTACATGTAATGTTAATGTCTGTAGATATGTTAGTACATGTAATGTTAATGTCTGTAGATATGTTAGTACATGTAATATTAATGTCTGTAGATATGTTAGTACATGTAATGTTAATGTCTGTAGATATGTTAGTATGTAATGTTAATGTCTGTAGTGTAGATATGTTAGTATATGTAATATTAATGTATGTAGAAGATATCCGTTGACTCCTGTATGTTAGTACATGTAATGTTAATGTCTGTAGATATGTTAGTATATGTAATGTTAATGTCTGTAGTGTAGATATGTTAGTACATGTAATATTAATGTATGTAGAAGATATCTGTTGACTCCTGTATGTTAGTACATGTAATGTTAATGTCTGTAGATTAATGTCTGTAGTGTAGATATGTTAGTATATGTAATATTAATGTACGTAGAAGATATCTGTTGACTCCTGTATGTTAGTACATGTAATGTTAATGTCTGTAGATATGTTAGTAACATTTATGTATATCTGTTGACTCCTGTATGTTAGTATACTGTACATGTAATGTTAATGTCTGTAGATATGTTAGTATATGTAATATTAATGTATATCTGTTGACTCCTGTATGTTAGTATACTGTATGTAATGTTAATGTCTGTAGATGTTAGTATATGTAATATTAATGTATATCCGTTGACTTCTGTATGTTAGTATACTGTATGTAATGTTAATGTGGGAACTCTGCAGGGATTAGCTTTGCATTGACGACACTACTGGTGAGTATTTCATACATCTTTTAGTGTCCCAACAATCTGAACTATCCCTTTAATGGTGTTGAGGGTAGAGGGCAGCTAGCATGACCTGCTGTAACAGGAGTCAATGGCAATAACCTTCCTCCAAGAATTCCTCTAAGTAGTTTAATGGGACTAAACCTTTAAGACCATCATGCATCCTCTGTGGGCTCTATTATTAGATGTAGACAGAGACACAAACACACTCACACATTCACTCACACATTCACACACCGATGGCAGAGGCAACCATGCAAGGTGCCAACCTGCTCATCGGGAGCAATTAGGGGTTAAGTGTCTTGCTCAAGGACACCTCGACACGCTGCCCGGGAGGAGCGGGAATCGAACTCGGAACCTCCGGATTACCAGACAACTGCTCTACCTCCTGAGCCACTGTCGCCCCCCACATTAATTAACGGAAAGGAAGTTCAGAACGCAGCGGCCCGCCTGATCTCCAACCTACCGAAGGCAAGCCCATGTCACCGCACTCCTTGGAGAGCTGCACTTGGCTCCCCATCGTCGCATGAATCCGCTTCAAGGTCCTCGACCTGGCATATCGAAGGGAGCGGCTCCCACCTACCTCCGGCGAATGTTCTCTAACTACACACCACACCCCTCCGATCTACATCTTCTGGCCACCTCAGCAGACCCACTCATATCCGATATCCAGGAGGGTCGTCAAAGAGAAGCCGCCTATTCCCTCTGTCCTCGCTCCACAATGGTGGAACAAACTTCGTTCCCATGCACAGTTAGGACAGCCAAAACACAACCAATCTTTCACCATTGACTAAAGACACACTTCTTCAATCAATATCTGAAATTAATGCAAAATAAAAAACCATTTAAATAAAAACCGTCTTACTTTTTCTACTATCATGCACTCTTCCATCAATTAATCTTCCTTGTCTATTGCTACATACTACTAATAAGTCTCTCTACTACTATGCACTCAACAATGCAGCACCTAAGTTTCAACACTGTTTGATGAACAGAGTTGTACCCTGAATTCCTGCTGACTTGTCGTACAGAACTAGTAAGAATTAATGTATGCATCTCCGACTCCTAGCCCCTTCCATGACAGCGATGCAAGCCAGGGGCTCGAATACGCCCCTGGCTTGCATCGCAGTCACGAAAGGGGCTATGCATCTCCCAGCCGCAGGTGCTCAGACGCAGCGTGAGAGCTCCGGAAAACGACTTTTATTTGGAGTTCTATTTCATTATGGCTCCGCTCAGCATCAGTTGCATATATCTCGCTTCAGTGGATATGCACTGAATAAATTTCAAAATGTACCTTTACATACCAACATCCGTCTGACCACACCCCCATCTGCTGCCTACATAAGCAGGGGTGGGGCCACACACTCATCTCCTTCTCAAATTTCATCCACAATATAGTGCCTGTATACCAATCACTTGGCGAGGAAGAAAGTATTAGCTGGAGAAAGGAAAACAGAAGAACAAGGAGATACGTTGACATTATATCTTTATTTTCTCTCTCACTATTTTCGAGAAAATACGGCGATATTGTCTTCGTCACTGGAGTGTCTGGAAGATGATGATCATTCTAAATCTCCACCGTTTTTTTCATATTAGGGGCTCGCATCGCTGATATACTCCCCACCGGCAGTCCTCCTTGCTGCAGCTGGATAGGTAATTGAACCTCCGGTTATACAGCTGGACTGTGGAAGGCACCGTCTGTTGTGAGGGACTGGTTGTTTTCGAGCCTGGGTGAGTAATGTTTTGCTTGCGAGCGCCAGTTGTCTGTTAGTGCTATGGGGGCTAGCTGACCATTTTTACGAAAGCCGGTCCCAGATTATGGTCCTCTTCGGCCTCTTAGGCGACGGCGGAGGATCTTGGTCTGAAGCCCATGATGGTCAACTAGTGGGCCGCGACCAGGACCTGGTGAACCCAGGATTCTCTGGACAAGCGGATGCTTCTCTGTCCTGTGCAGGCCCCATCTTTCACTTGAGTGGAAGTACACCCTAAACGAGGAAATGTGGGCATGGATGTTCGTTATCGGAAGATCCATGTTCAAGTCGGCTGCAGCCCAGATGGGACTTGTGCCGGCTCCGCCGTATGTCTGGTAAAATCACTGTTGTAAACTGTGTTGACATTTCTTTTTCTCTTCTCTCTTAAAGGATGAGGAGGGTTTCAGACGGCGGCCTGTCTGAAGTGTGGCTTGTTATGTCGTTGTGTACAGTTCAGGTGATAGCTGCTTAGCTTGCGTGCTAGTTGTGGTCTACCTGTTCAACTTCGGTGTCCCGTTAACCAGATTGCAGTTCTCTTGGCCTGCGCTCAGGGTAGGAGTCCCGACCGGACTTTAAACACTTCTTCTTTCCTTCCCTTCTAAATGTTTTGTAATAACGATGTTTTCCAAAACGTGTGTTGCTGCTAGGGCTGGGCGATATGGAAAAAAATCTTATCGCGATAACGATATGATAATTTTATTTTATTTCTCGATATCGATAATTATCGAATTGTTATAAGTATAAAAAAAATTAATTTTTTTTTTTTTTTTTTTTTTTTAACAACAGATGTATGTTTATTTTGCAGCAATTCTTTGTCATTGCCGCCATCTTTAGTGTTACATCCCCTCACACTCCAGTTCTCAGGCTGCAGCTGGTTTAAAAGCTAAAGTAAACCGGCTTCTCTGCTGGCTGTGGCTCCAGAGGAGTTGAACAGTTCTGGCTCTGCTAGTTTATTTTCGATCTTTTGGCGCTTTTTTGGTGGACAAACCACCGCACATGTGCACTGTGACTCGTGACTGGAGTCTAGTTCTGCTAGCACACATAGCCTACTGTGTACAGACGGTTTCAAAATGTATTTTAAATTAGAAAGCAAACAAAATAAATGGACAAGAGAAAAAGAAATCTGAATTTGGTCAGTATTGTCATTTGGACAAGCAAAGCCATTACTTTAAGTTGCAGGCAAGAAAGACAAGTCTGTCCATTGTCTCTGGTTTTAAAACTGCCCTGTTGCAGGTAAAAAAAAAAAATTAAAAAAGAAAAAAAAAAAGAAAAAAAAAAACGATTTTTCGATTTTTTTTAAATTTCGATATTCGATATCGATTATTAAAATATATCGCAATATTTATCGTTATCGTTATATCGCCCAGCCCTAGTTGCTGCAATACATTGAGGATACGACGCGTGTTGTGTGTGAATTGTCTTGTCACTGGTATAGCTTCTCTCTCCATAGAAATCGGGTTGTTGTTTACATGTGTAAAAATGATCTGGTTAGTTGTGATGAGAACATGTGTGTTCATGTAACGTGAACTCACAACTAAGGGGGTTAATTAACCTATGAAGCTATGCTTAGTGACATGTGATTGAGGAATGAATTCTTTTCTCAGCCTGTAATGACAATGAACAGTGTGTTCACATATTAACAGGGTTACCTGTTCAACTTGGTCGTATCAAGGGTAAGGAAGGAGGGGTGATCCCCCCGGTTTCCCTGGGGCTTCCCCCCCCTCCTCTCAGACATGTTGTTTACAATATATTGTGTCACTGTGTTTGTGGGGATACGATGTAACCCTCAGCTTAATTGCTGGGGTTGTGCTTTCCACTTGAGAAACTATTTTTTCCTAAAGAAAAGATTGTTTGGTCACTTATCATGTGTGCTTAGCAAGGCCTGTGGCCAATACATAATCAAGGACTTCTGTCTTCTCTCGTTATGAAAAACGGCGTTCCTCTGTAGTAGGAGTGTACTGTGTCATTTTTTGTTGTGATGAAGGGTTGTGTGTGTCTTTGTGATCTACAACTGGGTTAGGTTTGGCCCACAGAAGCACATGTGTAAGTCTGGACCGGGGCTCTTAAGGGGCCCTCTCTGTTCTGTGTTTTTCCTTAGTAAAACTCAGGTAGCAGGTTATCACATGAGCTATGTGAGGCTGTTCGATGCTTCATGTAGCAGGCTATGACTGTGTCATGCTCTACTTGTCATTACAACGTATCATGGGTGAGGGGTCGTAAAGGGGTGAACTGGTCCTTCAAGGTTCCTGTCACGTTGCTGTTTGGCACGTTACAGGGTAAGAGGGGGGGGGGGGGGAGTTTCCTGGTCCCACGCCCTGGAAGATTGGGCGTGTGCACCGCGGAAATTCCCCCGCCATAGAGTACGTCACTGAGCGCGTCTCTGTTGGTAAGACTTCCGTGGGTTGTTCAGGTCCATGTTATGGATCTGTTTCAGGGAGTTGTCAGAGCTCCTCCTCACGAAGCTCCTCCTCGGGGAGAAGTGCCTTCTGTGAGTTCGGACTCTCCTTCCCTGTGAGGGAGCCTCCTCAGAGTTTCAGAGCCTCCTCCTCAGATTGTCATGGTGAGTAGAACTTCAAAAAGGAGTTCTGCTCTATTGTGTGTGTATTCGATTCAATCCGATTATTGAGTGTATGGTTCAGTGCCTCCTCCTCGGAGAGCCCTAACCCAAGTGTTACATAGCTCAATGTTGCAATATATTCGTTTCAATCTATACAGCTCGCGTGGGAAGGCTCTCTGGGGATTTCCGTCTCCTCCCTGTGGAAAGGGTGGTGGGATGTAAAAATGAAAATAGTTTTTACCCTCAGCCGCGTCACGTGGGATTCATGTCAGTCTGTGTTTCTTTCTTTTTTAAATAAAAAGAGGGAAGAACATGAAGCACGGCGGCTCCTTGTCGTTCTCCCAGGCGACTTGGAGGAACAATGTCTGAATCACGCATGAGGCTGGTGCGCCTTGGTTGCTTGTTATTAAAACAGCGTTTTTATAGGGCAACTGGGATGGAGTTTTGTCTCTTCCGAGCGCCAGTTTACTAGGTTGTCTTGACAAATTCTCGTTCATATCTGGGGGATGTTAACGGAATAGATCAGAACATAGGTAGAGGGGTCTCACACCCTTGGGGTGGGCCACTGAACGCGGTACAAATGGGACCGTCTGGGTGGCGCCCTCTTTTCATGTTTTAGATCGACACGCATACCTACCCCCTCTCCTGGAGTGGGCATGTCAGCGTGGTTAGGGCACGGGACTGGTTCTGGTCGCGCTGGTCCAGGTCAGTTAACCCGTTGTCCGCCGGGGACGCAGATCTGCTGTTCTGGTACCCTGAGGGACTTGTGCTTTTTTCGGGGGGAAAAATGCCGGGTCGGCCCGGGTGTCACAGGGTTAGGCGTTATGGAGACCCTTTTTTGGGTACATGTTGTACTCTGCACTATTGTAATGGCTTACGGCCGTACCAACCTGAACACGCCCGATCTCGTCCGATCTCGGGAGCTAAGCGAGTTCGGTCCTGGTTAGTACTTGGTTGGGAGACCGCCTGGGAATACCAAGTGCAGTCAGCTTAGGGCTGGTTCTCCATTATTTTCGCTCCTCTCTCATGCGTGGCGAAGAGGGGGCTGTTGGGGTGGTCTTTTGGACCTCCTCTGGTAACCCTGTGTGCTTCCCGAGCTGCCGGGCCCGGTCCGAAGTAATGTTTCGTCGACCCGTAGGCCTGGAATAACCCTTTTTTGAAAACTGAAACACTTGTACTGCGGTATAGCCAGTGTATACCCGCAGGTGTGTTTTGGAGTTTTTTCTTGAGGGGTTATAGGAACGACCACCGTCTGAGAGGGTGGTTGATTCCCTGGTGTGTTGGAGCAGAGTCAACTCCCGGGTTATCCGGTTGAGTGTGCCCCTGCACGTTCATGACGTCTGCCAATCGTGTCAGCCTTCTCTGCCTCGACTCCTCTGGGTGGTTTTTTTTTTATGGAGGCTTTGTCATGGTGCTCAACAACGCCAGCATACGCCCCTTCCGCCGGGGGGACTGTTTTCAGTTGACCCCTTTGGCGCCTGTCTCGTCCGCAGTGCTCCAGGCTCAGGTCTACAGCCTGCTGCCTGGTTTCCCCGGTGCGCTGTCTGCTTCCGTTGGTTAACCTTTTTTGAGTGCTTTACGGCCATGCTGACTGCCTGTGTTACAGGGTCAGTGTGCCAGGCGGTGTACTATTGGGGGGAAAGGGCCCGCTCTTGGAGGGGCCCTGTCCGAATACGCTGGCGATGTGGGGGGCGGTGTCACTAAGTGACCACCTGGTGGGGTCTTGATGCCTGGCGTCATTGACCTCTCCGGGCCCCCTTTTTCCAGGGAATCCAGTCCCTTCAGTGGGTCTGGGTCTTCCTTCGCGCTCCGCTGCTACGGCCTTGCCACGGGGTTGAGTTTGCTCTTGACCCCGTGATTTTTGGGGGCAGTAACGAGGGTTGTTCCTTCCGTTCGTTCCCTGGTGGCATGCGGGTTGTGCGTGTGCGTAGTCGTGGGGTCAAGCCACGGTCTGCTCACCCTGTGCGTTGAGTTGCTTGAGTTCCTCTTCGCACGGTCGGATCCGTCTCCCTCCCGTAAGCCTCCAATAGGGAGGGTATCCTCCATTAGGGAGGGTCAGGGGGCTCGGTCCTCCCCGGTCTGATGGTTGTGGGGGGCCTCAGCGGGGTACATTTGTCGAGCTTTGGCTCCCGCTCAGCTCCTGTTATGCAACTGATGCTGAGCGGAGCCATAATGAAATAGAACGTAAGGTTATGTATAAAGTTCTATGAATTATGGTGACGCTCAGCATCAGGACGCCGCTGCGGCCCTTGATCTTTCATTGTGGTGAAATTTGTTGGGAAGGAGATGAGTGTGTGGCCCCACCCCTGCTTATGTAGGCAGCAGATGGGGGTGTGGTCAGACGGATGTTGGTATGTAAAGGTACATTTTGAAATTTATTCAGTGCATATCCACTGAAGCGAGATATATGCAACTGATGCTGAGCGTCACCATAATTCATAGAACTTGGTTATATACATAACCTTACGTTTTCAATCATAAAAAAACTTGACACAGTTTGTATCAGTACTTTTTGAAAATGTTCTGCACATTTTAACAATACCACAATAATACTAATAATAACCGTGATTATTTTGGTCACTATAATCGTGACATGACAATTTCATATACCGTTACATCTCTACCGGGAACCAACTCCAGTTCTAATGCCTGTGCCTTTATCAAGGGCAATGACACAGGGGTATTATTTACCCCACTAACAAGTGTTCACAAATCAGTTTCAGTCCGACTGTTTGTATCTTCTTTTTACATCTGTGTTTTTGTCCCATTTATTGAATGTCTCATTTATCTATTTTTCCTTTTTCTTTTTAATTTTTTATATCGTTTTATAATAGCCTTTTGGTGCCCCAAGTCACACCTGCAGGTACAGTAGTGTGACCCTGGTTGTTACCACACGCACACACACACGCACGCACGCACACACACACACACACACACACACACACACACACATACACACACACACACACACACACACGGATTCTCAAAATTGGTCCCAATGTTCACTTAAAAGTGCCCTCACACCTAGTTTTAATGGAAAATACAAACGCCATTCCAAAACACACGTCCATCTATCCAGTATCCATCTATCTATTTACCTAACTTACCTCTCTATCTCTCTCATGTTTGTCTCTTCACATAATACCAGAGTTCAGAGAACACGACACTGAACTAACTCACCAGCTCAATATCCCTGATGTTACCGAAGTTCACAACGGCCGTGAGAGTGCGCGGCGGGTACTCGGCGAGGTACACGCAGTCGTCGCTCAGCACCACGTGCATGTAGACTTTGTTCACGGCCTCCGAGATGACCACGCACGGCTCGTAGGCGCGGATCCGTTCGTACACGGCCCGGTCCGTGTTCCTCTTGAGGAAGGAGTCCAGTTTGCTGTTGCGCCGGCAGAGGACGTTCCCCGCGCCTCTCCGCGCCATCACGGAGAAGTAACCGGTGCGCACCTGCCGCCAGTGTCAAATGTCACCAGAGACATGTCGCAGAGGTACCCCCCCTCTACTTGTTCCGCAGCCTCTACCGGGAAACATTATTCTCTTTCCACCGCTCTATAATAATATATTATGCAATGATTTGTTGAGATAAGACTGACTACTTGTCCCGTGACTCCCGTGCACTCCGGCCACGCACCGACTGATACCGGAGAGCGCACACAAACTGTATTGACGCGTTGCTCATCCTTTCTGGTCTGCCCGGGGCGTGTGTGCCACACCCACACACAGCACTCCCATAGGTTGTGCAATATTGTCCATTTATAGTCCCAAGTGACTACACAAAAATCATTAGTACAATGGAGAGCACACTTTTATTATATTGTATATTATATATCATATTATATAATGTCATATAAAAAGGTCAAGATCAGAAAGGGAACAGTGAAGCTGATTCCAAGTCAGGTTATACTATAGGCCCTCATCTCAGACTCCATTCTGATGACATTATTTAATTCCATTTAATTTCAAACTTGTATTTATACAAGGTATACAAATAATACAAGCCCTATATGTCCGAAGGGCATCATGTTTACAAAGAACCCAAGGATACAAAGATAGGACAGCATTGTCAAAAACGGTATGATGCAATCTTATCAATGTATGTAGCATAAAATGAGATATGGACATCATGAAGGAAGTGTTGTGTTGTACAGTAAGTACCGGTGAAGCGGGTAGAGCGTGCAGCGCTATCATATGGTGCTATCTAGTGTAGAAACTGAGAACTACAGGTCATTTTGAGGGGAAACTATGACCGACAACACTCACTGGCCTGTTTCAAAAGCAATTGCTTGTAAAATCCTTCACTGTAGGACTAATAGGCAGTGTCATAAAAGGTCAGCTTCATGTATATCCACTGCCTGCCCCTTAATTTCCTCATACCCGGGACACCTCATTGCTTTTACCAAACGGTTCGTGCGTTTTGCGAATCTGATTGGGCACTGACGTTTCTGGTCATGTGACATGTGCGCCCAATCGTGTGACGGCAAGTTATTTGGACGGTTAAGCTTAAGGCGCTCTTTAGAAGTTGGTTAAGGTTAGAGTTTGTCTTAGAGCATGGTGATAGAACGCCAGACCTGATTCCAAACTCTAACCTTAACCAACCGTGAAAGAGTCGCCTAAGCTTAACCAGTGATAAACTAGGCGTTAGGTCGTTTGCAGGCTGTTCGACGCGGAAATGGGCTAAGACACTGCTCGTCATGCGATTGGGCGCACATGTCACATGACCAGAAACGTGCGTGGCCAATCAGAGCGCAAAACGGGAACGCGGAAACACGAACCGTTTGGTAAAAGCATAGACGCATCCGGGACTGCCCCCTATTCCCACAGTTCCGCCTATCCAGCCCAGCCCAACCGAACCAATCCATTCAATTCACGTTTCGGCTCCATCGACGCGGTCATGGGGGCAGCTCGCCATTTGCCCAATTTCCCGCAGTATTCCCGTTGGCGGCACGGTGGTGTAGTGGTTAACACTGTCACCTCACAGCTAGATGGTCCAGGGTTCGATTCCCGCTTTATATCGTAATGTTTAGAATTACGATAAGCACCGGTAACTATAATAATCGTCAGTATAATGATTATAAGTTATCCCGTATATCCTGGCTTCGCCATCTACATGTCACTTGTCTAATTATGCGTTCCTGTCATCCCATTCAGACCCACACTAGTTGAAAAAACACACACTAGTTGAAAAAACACCCCCCCCACCCTCCAAACCCTCATGTTTAAAGGCCACATTCCCATTTTAGGGGATCGGGGAAGAATTCTTCCCAGGGATTCCCTATTGGCTTGGGATATCTGGGTTTTCGCTTCCCCCCGGAATGGGGTCTCTGTCCCATAAAATTACATATAACATCTACCCCTATCGGGCAAGGTCAGTTCAGCTCCCCCACCGAGGCCACTCCACCGAATGGAGTCTATCACGGGCCAACGTGACATTTTCCCCCTCCGGAGGCCGCTCCGTCAGGAGGCTCTTTAGGCTGACGGAGTTACGTCTCCCTTTCAGAGGCTACTCTAACTCTTAGAGACGGGGCTCTGCAAGGTCCTCTTTCAGAGTCTACTCTAACGCTTAGAGACGGGGCTCTGCAAGGTCCTCTTTCAGAGTCTACTCTAACGCTTAGAGACGGGGCTCTGGTAAAAGGTCCTCTTTCAGAGGCTACTCTAACGGTTAGAGACGGGGCTCTGCAAGGTCCTCTTTCAGAGTCTACTCTAACGGTTAGAGACAGGGATCTGGTAAAAGGTCCTCTTTCAGAGGCTACTCTAACGGTTAGAGACGGGGCTCTGGTAAAAGGTCCTCTTTCAGAGGCTACTCTAACGGTTAGAGACGGGGCTCTGGTAAAAGGTCCTCTTTCAGAGGCTACTCTAACGGTTAGAGACGGGGCTCTGGTAAAAGGTCCTCTTTCAGAGTCTACTCTAACGGTTAGAGATGGGGCTCTGCAAGGTCCTCTTTCAGAGTCTACTCTAACGCTTAGAGACGGGGCTCTGCAAGGTCCTCTTTCAGAGTCTACTCTAACGCTTAGAGACGGGGCTCTGCAAGGTCCTCTTTCAGAGTCTACTCTAACGCTTAGAGACGGGGCTCTGGTAAAAGGTCCTCTTTCAGAGTCTACTCTAACGGTTAGAGATGGTAAAAGGTCCTCTTTCAGAGTCTACTCTAACGGTTAGAGACGGGGCTCTGGTAAAAGGTCCTCTTTCAGAGTCTACTCTAACGCTTAGAGACGGGGCTCTGGTAAAAGGTCCTCTTTCAGAGTCTACTCTAACGGTTAGAGACGGGGCTCTGGTAAAAGGTCCTCTTTCAGAGTCTAGAGATAAATATACATGCAGAAAATATAGGTATATAAATATTGTATATACAGCATTATAGTACATGCTATCATACAGTAAGAGAGTTATATGGGTAGACTATAGTTTGTAGTTGATGATGATTATTGTGACATTTTTACACATTTTCCCCACCGTGCATGATATATATATTTAATTTAAACAAAACATTTTAAAATCATTGGACTTTATTGTGAATTAACCCAACAAACAACAGCATTGGAGATCAGGTGAGTACAGCACTATTGAATATATCCCATATTTTCCCTAAGATTGTTAACAATGAGTTTACATTTACACAAACTAATAATAGAAACAGTGAGACGAAGAACCATATAAGTCTGTATTGAATTTTCTTGGACAGCTCATGTACTTGTAAAGTCAATCCAAATAACTTTGGATTGAAATGTGCATGTGATACATCGCCAGAAAGTGCTTAAAGGGGCACTTCACAAAAACAAGAATAGGCCTACAGGTTTATTTTGCACATAATCTAACGCATATCCAAAAACTCTCAGTTTCAACAGTTTTGCACACATTAGTTTAGTTTGAGAGTTATTTGGAGTAAATTAGTTTGAATATGGTCACCAGTGATGTCATCAGGGACATTGAATCCTTGTGTTGTGTCAATTACAGCTAAATTAAATGATAAGGTAGCAGTCCATATAAGACAAGGTATTGCTATTACTTTCAAAAACAAAATTATGTGCAAAATAAATCAGCATTGTTTTTTGGTCAAGTGCCCCTTTAACCTCTACTGTCTTTAACTATGTTTAACTATGAATGAACACAACACTTTATCTTACCATCTTTAGATAATAAAGTACTCAACCTCTACTGTCTTTAACTATGAATGAACACAACACTCTATCTTACCATCTTTAGATAATAAAGTACTCAACCTCTACTGTCTTTAACTATGAATGAACACTCTAATCTAAGCCTTAGATAACCGGCTTTGAAAACATTGTTCAGTTGAAAACTTTAAAAGGATTTGCATATATTATTCATAGTCTCAAGGATTAAAAGATAATAATTCTAATAAAACTAGACAATTCCGCGCGGGGAAATTGTGAAAGTGTGGGTGACGCCTGTGCACCGCCGGCCAACGGGAGAGGGTCTCTCGCGAGTCTCCATAAAAAAGAAAAACGTATTAATAAACTTTTCAGAGTTTTAAAAAATGTTGGGACTTTTCCGAGTTTAAAAAAAATGTCGGACTTTTCAGAGTTTTTGAAATGTTTCTGACTTTTCAGAGTTTTTGCAATTTTTTGGACTTTTCCGAGTTTTTAAAAAATGTCAGACTTTTCCGAGTTAAAAAAAAATTTCAGACTTTTCCGAGTTTTTAATTTTTTTCAGACTTTTCCGAGTTTAAAAAAAATGTCTGACTTTTCAGAGTTTTTTTTAATTTGTCTGGACTAAGGGGGTGTGGCCTAAGGGGCGTGGTCTAAGGATCGGGGGAGTGGTCAATATCGACCAATGAAAGAGGATATCCCTACCAAGTCCAATGGGTCAACATAGACCAATGAAAGAGCACATCCCTACTGAGTACAATGACACAACCCGCAAGACAGAGGGCGCTGTCAAGCAATTCAGTATTGCTACACAGAGGGGCGATTAAGGGTTAAGTCCATGAGAGGTCATTGGCAGGTCAGCTGTAGCCATGGGCCATGAGCCACACACCTGTTACCTAATTAGGCACGAATGACTTGCACTTTCGATACAATGCATTTCAATGAGGGCAGACGCATGACGTCCTTCTCACGATGATTAAAAGCAAACGATAAGAGATGAAGCGTTGTGAAGCGCAGATGAGCACTTCAAGGAGTAGGTGAAGGGTTATGTGCGATATTGTGGCATTCCGTCGACAATTGTGGCCGCGGTGACGATCGGAACACAAAGGGGGAAAAGCGATAAAACCAGCCTATTCTTAGGCTACGTTTAGACGGAGAGAGTCTGAACAGAAACCGCAAAAGTCGTCTTACGGTTTCAGATTTAATTTTGCATTTAGACTAGTGTTTTGGGATGGAATTCTCCGTGCAGACGAGGCTGTAACAACTCGAGACAACGGAGCCCGCTGTCACACGATTGGCGCATATGTCACATGACGTGCTGTGAAGACCCGCCCTACTCTGCCTCTGATTCGCAGACTGTGGGTGGGGAATGTGATTGGACCAAAGCAGAGTCACTCACAGACAGTGGGTCGAGTCACGGACAGATTCTTGTGTATTTAAAAGTACTGCCAATGTAGCCTTCAGGTGATCGCCATGGATAGAATCAGACATGCTTTATTTACGCTTCTAGGCTACTGGCGCATGCCTGTGATGTAAGCAGTACACGCGACGAGAGCCTTGACAACCCTTTCGTCATCGTTTTATGCGGTTTGACAGTTTAGATGAGAGCGCAAAGGTTTAGCGTTTCTAGGAATTCCACCCTGGAAGGTGGTCTCACTTTTTTACGGTTTCACCCCGTAAAAACGCTGTTTCCGTATAAACGAAAGGCACATCCGAAAAAATATTTTTGCGGATTCACCTGCTAGCGTTTCCGTCTAAACGGGGCCTTAGAGTGTGAACACATTGGTGTCTGGGGAGGAGAACCTTCAAACAAATGGTCATCAGTTGAGATAGAAATGTCCAATTCCATTTATTTTTTCTTTTGTGAGCGAGCCGGCAGCCGTGTCATCGTTTTGATGTGTTTTTTTCTACGTCCAAAATTTAGATCAGTGTCGCAATTTACCCAAGGTAGTGAAAAAAAATTATTTCAGCTCCTGCACTCTAACTTGCAATGCATTTCCAATGGGACCGACATTTTCCCGTTTAATGTCGATTCGTAGCCAAACGGTGCGGTGAAACTTTCCGAAAAGCAATAGCGCTGTGACTTGGAGCAAGCCGGTCGTTTTGATACCTTTCACGTGTATGGGGCAGGAGTTGTGTTTGCAAAATCGGCGGAATAAAGAAGAAATAAATAAAAAGAGTATAGATTACTATAGTGTGGGTGGCAACCTGGCTTCGCCAGGTCACCCACACTAATAATATTGATAATTAATTAATATTAATAATGAGTCATCCCCGCTAAAATCACTTTTTTGTCCCTTCTCTCTTTCCCTCCAGTCCTCCTTACCTCCCTCTTCTCAGAAGATGCCTCTCCTCCCCTCTTCTCACTTGAAAGCCCCAATCTGTGATTTTCTTTTGACCATATAAACGTGGTGTTTATATTGTGGGGCATTGTCGGTGGAAACCTTTTTGAAGTGTTCTCAGGGCCTACATATTTGTTTATGCTTCAATCCCAGATTGGGCCTTTAACACACACTGCACGAACACACACGCACATGCATTGCACACATGCATGCACACCTACACAGACACACACATACCCACATATTGATTGACAGGAGCCAAATGAGCAGGTGTTTAGTGTTGCTTTCTGTCCTTGGATGCAAATATCAGTTCAGAATGCAATATAAACATTCCCCACATGTAATGAGATTGACTAATGTAATCTGTATTTACTTTTCCGCACAGGGGTTGCAAATTAGCTCTGGCTCGAAACACAATATGCAACGCATCTGTTTCACATCCATTGACCTGTGACAATGTCTCCTTGTACTATCCTTGAAAAATAAATAAACAAACAAGCAAACAATAAATAAATAAATAAATAAATGAATAAGTAAATAAACAACCCTAGTACTCTTGTCGTTCAACCATCCTGCCAAACTTACCCCTTCTGAGAAGTGTATTTAGAATAGAATAGAATAGAATAGAAATACTTTTATTATCCCGAGGGAAATTTGACACTGCAAATCGCTCACCATTAAACATTTAGACAGAAAAGGTCACGAATAACAATAACAAAACAAAACAAATTGCCTAAGATAAGAGTAGAATAAAATAGAATAAAAATTGAATAAAATATACAGTAAATAAATACAGTAAAAATATACTGACTAACTTAACTTTCTTACCCTAGTCATGTACAAAGGTCTATGACCATATAAAATATACCTGGAGCGGGCTGTACATGAAACCAGCCCGTCCAGTAAGGTGCTTTAAGCACAAGTCCTGGTAGGCAAGTAAACAACAAATGCGGTTTCAAAAGGTAAATTATATTTATTATAATGCAAGAGGGGAATGAAACCCACAACAAATAGACAAACAGGGAAAAGGGTAAGGGGAGAACTGTTATGGTTTGACACCGACCCCAAACGCAACGACACAAGAGAGTAGGATTCAGAGTTGCCAAAAACAAGGGCTTGTTTATTAAGACTAAATAAACAGCACAGACTGGGAAGAGTTCAAACAAAGACTGGAATCCAAGCAAGGATGAATGTTGCTGCTCTGCAGCTTCTCCCGGGATGGTAGTCAGGGGAAGCAGACGCTGACGTCAGAGCCGCTCTGCAGACTTCTCTCGGCAGAATCTCCGAGGTGGTTGCGGGACCGAGAGAGAGAGAGGGAGCGCGTTAACTCAGAGTGCAGGTGGAACAGAGCAGGTGAACAGGAGAGGTGACTTGTACCCGAAAACAGAGTTATCCAAGTGACTGAATCTTCGGTGTAAATACACACTGTGAGTAACGTTCCAAACACAATCCCAAGTGATAGATATCTTCGGTGCAAAATAAACACTGTGAGCGAAGTCCCAAAATACAAATCCAATGTGATAATATCTTCAGTGTGTTAGGCCAAAATATTATCCCAATAAAACAATCCAAAAAAGGCTAAACGCTGGGTGAGTGACTGTCTGATAAAAAGCTGGAAATCTTCAGTGTTATATAAACACACGAAAAATGGAATTGGATCAAAGACAGTCATAAAAAACTCACCCAGGCGTTGTGCGTAAAGAGCGTTGGAACAGAATGGAGCGAGCGCGTCGCCTCGGGGAAAGGGTGTCCAAGAGGAATGCTTCTTGAATATCCTGGAGGCAAAGCACAGGGAAACAACAGCAGGCAGCAGGAACGGCGAATGCAACAGAAATATCAAAACGATCCAACAAAACTTGAATGGGGAAACGGGGTATAAATAATACGGGAATGCTTAATTGACAAGCAGTGACAGCTGAGGGATGTGATTGATAAGCGTGTGGACGGGGGAGAACCAATCAACGACGTCTCTGGGAAGAAGCGTGTGAATAGGGGAATGAAATGATTAACAGAAAACAAATGGAAAAGAGCGAGTAGGCTTAAAGGAACAGAGCGAGTAAGTGAGCAAAGGACAAAAACCTCACAGTACCCCCCCCTCCACGGGAGCCACCCGGCGACCAGGCCGACCCGGCTCGTCAGGATGGGCACGATGGAAGTCAGTGATCAAGCCGGGATCCACGATGAGCTGCCGGGAGACCCAGCTACGCTCCTCAGGGCCGTAACCCTCCCAGTCCACCAGGTATTGGAACCCCCGGCCCCGCCGACGAACGCCCATCAACCGGCGGACCTGCCACTGGGGGTGACCATCCACCAACACGGGAGGCGGAGGATCCGGAGCTGGAGGCATAAGGGGACTGAGGGAGACGGGCTTAACCCGGGAGACATGGAACACAGGGTGAATGTGCATGGACGCAGGAAGTTTCAGGCGCAGGGCCGCCGGACTGAGTACCTTCAGGACCTCGAAAGGTCCGACGAAACGGGGGTTGAGCTTCTTGGCCGAGGACCGAAGCGGGAGGTCCTTTGCGGAGAGCCACACCCTCTGCCCAGGGAGGTAAGTCGGCGCAGGAACCCGGCGCCGGTCGGCACCACGACAGGCGCGCTCAGATGTCCGGAGCAGCGCGGTCCTGGTGATCTCCCAAACTCGTCGGCAGCGGTCGAGGTGGTCCTGCACGGAGGGAACTGCCACTTCCGCCTCCTGTGCGGGGAAAAGAGGGGGTTGGTAGCCCAGGGAAACCTCAAATGGTGAGAGGCCGGTGGCGGAACTGACCATTGAATTGATGGAGTATTCAACCCAGGGAAGGAAACGGCTCCAGGATGCCGGTCTCTCGGCTGCCACACACCGAAGAGCAGACTCCACGCTCTGGTTCATCCTCTCCGTCTGTCCGTTAGTCTGGGGATGATAACCAGAGGAAAGACTGACCGTCGCCCCCAATCCCTTGCAAAAGGCCCGCCATACCTGGGAGGTGAACTGGGGCCCCCGGTCAGAGACGATGTCCTGGGGAAACCCATGAAGGCGGAACACGTGGTGAGTCAGGAGGTCCGCCGTCTCGGCCGCCGAGGGAAGCTTGGAAAGGGCCACGAGGTGAACCCCCTTGCTGAATCGATCCACCACGGTCAGAAGGCAAGTGTTCCCCTGGGAGGAGGGAAGACCTGTGACGAAGTCTAGCGCCACATGTGACCAGGGACGGCTTGGAACGGGAAGTGGCTGTAAGAGCCCGGAGGGTGCCTGGTGTGAGGCCTTGCTGCGGGCACAGACCGCGCAGGCCAATACGAACTCCTTGACGTCGTTCCGCATGGTGGGCCACCAGAAACGACGAGCCAGGAAGGAGAACGTGCGATGGACGCCAGGGTGGCAGGCGAACCGGCTGGTATGGCCCCAAAGCAGCACCCGGGACGGGACAGAGTCGGGGACGAAGAGACGATGAATCGGAACGTTGCTTGGAGCACGCTGGAAGCGTAGGGCACGTCTAACCACACCCTCGATGCCCAAGGTGATGGCTCCAACCACTCGGGCCTCCGGGAGGATGGGAGTAGGGTCCTCAGAGGGTGGAGCCCCCTTGGAGTGTAACCGGGACAGGGAGTCGGCCTTCGTGTTGCGGGAACCGGGGCGGAAGGTCAGCGAGAAGTCGAACCGACTGAGGAAACTGGCCCATTTCGCCTGCCGACCGTTGAGGCGCCTGGAAGCGCGGATGAACGTCAGGTTCTTGTGGTCCGTCCAGATGGTAAAAGGCTCCTCGGCCCCCTCTAGCCAATGACGCCACTCCTCCAACGCAGCCACGACCGCCAGCAGCTCCCGATTGCCGGTGTCGTAGTTCCTCTCGGCAGGGAGGAAACGACGCAAGTAGAAGGCGCAAGGATGTACCTTCTGGTCCGAAAGAGAACGTTGGGATAGGACAGCGCCCAGTCCTGTATCCGAGGCGTCCACCTCCACAATGAACTGTCTCTTGGGGTCAGGGTGGAGCAGGATAGGGGCGGAAGTGAACCTCTTCTTGAGGGAGCGGAACGCAGCACATGCCGCTGGGGACCAGTCGAACGGCAGAGCGGGGGAGGTCAGCTTGGTAAGTGGCTCCACCACTTGACTGTAGTTCCGGATGAACCTTCGGTAGAAGTTGGCGAACCCGAGGAAACTCTGTAACTCCTTCCGAGTGGTGGGTTCAGGCCAATCCTCCACAGCTTGGATCTTGCGAGGATCCGCTCGGGTCAAGCCCTTCTCAACGATGAAGCCCAGGTAGTCGACGGAGTCGGAGTGGAAACGGCACTTCTCCGCCTTGACGAAGAGCCGATTGTGGAGGAGGCGCTCCAGCACACGGCGGACATGCTGGATGTGTTCCTCGAGGGTCCTGGAGAAGATGAGGATGTCGTCCAGGTACACCACCACGAACACCTCCAGCATGTCACGAAGGACGTCGTTCATGAGTGCCTGGAATACCGCCGGGGCGTTGGTGAGGCCGAACGGCATCACTAGGTACTCGTAGTGGCCCCTGGGGGTCTTGAAGGCGGTCTTCCATTCATCGCCCTCACGGATACGGACAAGATGGTAGGCACTCCGGAGGTCCAGCTTGGTGAAGACGGAGGCCTGGGTCAGTGGCTCGAAGGTGGAGTTCATGAGAGGTAGAGGGTACTTGTTCTTGATGGTGATCTCGTTGAGCTGGCGATAGTCGATGCAGGGTCGCAGGTCCCCATCCTTCTTACCAACAAAGAAGAAACCGGCCGCCACCGGGGAGGAGGAAGGCCGAATGAGTCCTGCTTCCAATGACTCAGAGATGTAGAGATCCATCGCCTTCTTCTCCGGAACGGTCAGACTGTAGAGGCGGCTGCCGGGAAGGGGAGCCCCTTGGCGGAGGTCGATGGCGCAGTCATAGGGGCGGTGAGGTGGAAGGGCCTGAGCCCTGGATTTACTGAAAACCTCCAAGAGGTCGTGGTACTCGGGAGGTATGGACGAGAGGTCCGGAGGCGACTCACCAGTGGGCCTCCGGGGCGGGGGACAGGACGCCGCCTGCAGACACAGGGCGTGACAGGAGGAGCTCCAGCCCTTGATGGTACCGGAGGACCAGGCGATGTGGGGCTCGTGCAGCGCGAGCCAGGGCCTACCCAGGACCACCGGGACAAGGGGGGATTGGGTGATGAGGAACTGGATTCTCTCGACGTGGTTCCCAGCGATGGTCAGCACGACTGGGCCGGTGCGTTGAGAGATGTCGGCCAGGCGGTGTTGGTCCAACGAAAAGATCTCCAAGGGCCTCACAAGGTCCTCAAGTAGAATGTTGGCTCGGGTAGCAAACTCGAAGTCGAGGAAATTCTCGTCTGCCCCAGAGTCGATGAGGGCCTCCACCGTGGCTCGTTGGTCCCCCCAGGCCAGGGTGACGCTCATCAGATGGTCAGGTGGTGCGCGGCTCCGGGAATGGGAAAAACGGCTCACCAGGATTTCCCGGGGTCTCGGCGAGCCTGATCTTTTGGCCGGGTGGGGCAGTCGGCGATTCGGTGTCCCTCCCTTCCGCAGTAGAGGCAGAGACCGGACCTGAGCCTTGCCTCACGCTCCGCCTGGCTCAGATGAGAGCGTCCCAGCTGCATGGGTTCCTCCTCACGAACCGAACGGGAGGACCCGCTACCACCAGTTGTGTTGAGGACAGGGCGTCCAGGAGTGACGTCATGCGTCCGGGGAATCCGGGGTACCTCAGGAGGTAACAGTCGGGTCCTCTCGCGCCTTCTCTCCTGGAGGCGTCCGTCGATGCGGATGACGAGGCTAAACAGGTCCTCGAGGGAGTCGGGCACCTCCCGGGTAGCGAGCTGGTCCCGGACTGCGTCACTGAGCCCCCTCAAGAAGGTTAGGCGAAGTGCAGGGTCGTTCCATCCACTCTCCACCGCCGCCAGTCGAAACTCCAGGACGTAGTCAATTACCCTGCCGCTCCCCTGTCGGAAGGTCCCCAACCGGGCTCCAGGGTCCAGACCTCGGGCTGGATGGTGGAACACTCTGCGGAGTTCCGCCACGAAGTCTGGATAGGAGAAAACAAAATCTGCATCCATTGCCCAGGAGGAAGTGACCCACTGGGCAGCATGGCCTGAAAGCAAGTTCGTCATATAGGCCACTTGGGACCCTCTAGCAGTAAAATGGCTTGGTTGATGACGGAAAACCAACTCACATTGCATGATGAATGTGGCACACTCCTCGGGATTGCCGTCGAACAGCCGTGGGACGGAGAGACGGGGTTCCCGAGGTGCGGGATCTGCTGGGGCTGCGGGGAATGCTCCTGAAGGATGTGAGGGAAGTAAAGCATTAACGGTGTCGCTCAGCGAGTGAAGCTGAACGAGAATACCAGATTGTTGTCCCGCCATTGTGGTCAACTCGACTTGAATAGCAAGTGCGGTTCTGACCCTCTCTGTGTCGGCTGGGGTCGTCATTTTGGTTGGATCGTAATGTTATGGTTTGACACCGACCCCAAACGCAACGACACAAGAGAGTAGGATTCAGAGTTGCCAAAAACAAGGGCTTGTTTATTAAGACTAAATAAACAGCACAGACTGGGAAGAGTTCAAACAAAGACTGGAATCCAAGCAAGGATGAATGTTGCTGCTCTGCAGCTTCTCCCGGGATGGTAGTCAGGGGAAGCAGACGCTGACGTCAGAGCCGCTCTGCAGACTTCTCTCGGCAGAATCTCCGAGGTGGTTGCGGGACCGAGAGAGAGAGAGGGAGCGAGTTAACTCAGAGTGCAGGTGGAACAGAGCAGGTGAACAGGAGAGGTGACTTGTACCCGAAAACAGAGTTATCCAAGTGACTGAATCTTCGGTGTAAATACACACTGTGAGTAACGTTCCAAACACAATCCCAAGTGATAGATATCTTCGGTGCAAAATAAACACTGTGAGCGAAGTCCCAAAATACAAATCCAATGTGATAATATCTTCGGTGTGTAAACACACAGTGGGAGATGTTAGGCCAAAATATTATCCCAATGAAACAATCCAAAAAAGGCTAAACGCTGGGTGAGTGACTGTCTGATAAAAAGCTGGAAATCTTCAGTGTTATATAAACACACGAAAAATGGAATTGGATCAAAGACAGTCATAAAAAACTCACCCAGGCGTTGTGCGTAAAGAGCGTTGGAACAGAATGGAGCGAGCGCGTCGCCTCGGGGAAAGGGTGTCCAAGAGGAATGCTTCTTGAATATCCTGGAGGCAAAGCACAGGGAAACAACAGCAGGCAGCAGGAACGGCGAATGCAACAGAAATATCAAAACGATCCAACAAAACTTGAATGGGGAAACGGGGTATAAATAATACGGGAATGCTTAATTGACAAGCAGTGACAGCTGAGGGATGTGATTGATAAGCGTGTGGACGGGGGAGAACCAATCAACGACGTCTCTGGGAAGAAGCGTGTGAATAGGGGAATGAAATGATTAACAGAAAACAAATGGAAAAGAGCGAGTAGGCTTAAAGGAACAGAGCGAGTAAGTGAGCAAAGGACAAAAACCTCACAAGAACAAACAAGATAAGTATAATAAAGTAAACGAATATCAGCGTCCACAGACACTAACCAACCAGCCAGAGGTTGGTACTGGGAACCACCCAGCAAACGTACCTAAAGTACAAGTCCACACAAAGTGGCAATGGCATACAGTTTACAAATATATATATACTCAACAATTCTCTCAGAACATTCATTGTGCATCTTGACTTCGCTGTGGAAGAGAAATAAACCATTTGGATATCTTTGTTTTACACTGGAGCGGCTGTGGACATAATTTTTCTTTATCAAAGAACGTACTACTCACGAGTAAGCAACTTTAACCAGTAGAGTGGAACGTCGGCCCTCATAATCAGTGATACTAACGTATCAGTGAACGTCAGCCTCAACTTTGCAAATGGCACTGCTGTCATCTAGACTCCCCCCGGAGCTCTGGGTCCACGTCTTTGGATATCTGTCAATGGCAGACAAGTTAAACATCCGTACCTGCTGCAAGTATTTCAATCAGCTCGTTGACCACAGATCTCTTTGGAAAGACTATACAGTGGTGCTGCGTTTCAGAAATGGAAACACTTACAATCCCCAGTTCTGGACCATTCTTCGCCGCAGGAGAATCCAAAGTGTTCGTATTGTCGTGCAGCAGTATGTCACAGAGAAAGTCTGGGAGCCGCTCCTGTGGCTTCCAACTCTCACCACACTGTTCCTGGATAACGTCTCCAACAAGGGCCTCTTCATCTTCTTAAAGAAATTCCCTAACTTAAAGCGCTTGGCTGTCACAGGGAGGCGCTCGTCGTCTGTCAAGATGAACTTTGATTCCAGTATGTCTCTACCTCAACAACTGACTCACTTGAATTTGTGTGGCGTTTGCTTCCTCGATGAGACAAACGTGATCAGCGCCATCTCGCAGTTGACTAATCTGACATCTCTTGCGTATCATCCGGATGCAAAAAACTACATCCCGGTTGAGACGTTTTACTCCACGATCGCCCGCCTCCCCAAGCTGAAGCTCCTTTCCTGGTTAGCGCACCCCGCGCATTCGGCTGTGAGCCAGGGAGGAGAGAATGGCTTCCAGCTCGACGGTCTGGCCTTATCCAGCTTGGAGCTTATTCTCTACGATTACTATTCACTGTCAAAAGACACAATGAAGAGCCTGCCCGGCCTTCAGAGTCTCACTCTGTTCTACAAGAACTATTGTGGGTACGGCTACGGGTGTCACCTGAAAACATGGCTGAGCGACCTCAGTCGTCTGTCGACCCTTGTCATTGTCGACGGCCCCGCACTTGATTGGTATGCAGACTCCATCCCGGCCACGGTGACCCGTCTGACCCTGGTGGGTATGGAACACCCGCTGGTGGACTTTGCGGTCGTGGCGAAGCGCGTCCCGGGCCTCCTCCACCTTCACTTGGACCATCCGTATCTGGGCTTTCGGTATGCAGATCAGATCAGGCAGATCCTCCAGTTGGTCCCTCAACTCAGAAGCCTCACGATCCGCCACCAGGGCGTCCTGGAGAACGACTTTCTCTGTCTTCAGTCGTTGCCACACCTGGAGCGCTTGGAGCTCCTGGACATTGGCCCCAAGGAGGTTCCTCACCTGTACAAGCTGATCCGCAAGCTGCACGCTCTGATGAACAAGAGGATCCACATTGTCACCTCGGCGCGCAAGAGCGACCCCTTGGCGACGTGCTCTTGTACTGACCGCAGATGGCACGGAGTCTTTTTGTCAGCTTAGCATTGTATTGTAGCATTGTATATTGTAAGAACACCATGCTGCGCAAAGCCATCCGTGGTCACCTGGAGAAGAACCCTGCCCTGGAGAAGTGAGTTGTGGCCTTTTCCTCAGTGGTTGTGTCCTCCTGGCCATTGGGTCTCAAACTTTTTATTGACCGAGGCACCCTGTAACTATCTCTCCCCCACGGCACCTGACTCATTACAGAACATAAACCCTGATGAAGCCCCTGTGTAGGCCAAAACATGTCGGTTTATTTTAATATTCTCTAAGCAATGTGAGCCATAAAATAAAGGCATTTTAAATAAGGCTGACCTTCGAAGCTTTTTTTGGCAATCGAAGCTTCGGGGCCGAGCTTCGATTTTAATTCGAAGCTTAAAAAACGAATTAAAAAACAAATTTATTATAATATTTTTTTTTGTATCTTATGTTGTGGGACTTGTACAGCACTTTGTTGTTTTTAAATGTGCTCTATAAATAAAGTGGATTGGATTAATTAATTAAGTAGCCCCTTTCGTGACTGTGCCAACAAGGTTTCACTCGGCTGCGCTGCCTGGGTGCAGTGGGGCTGCTCTCACAGCCAACGACATGACATTACATAATTATGTTGCAACCTTCGTCTATCAAGCAAACAATTATATTATATTTAATTTATAATTTTATCAGACAATGCACCCACAAAAGCAGATGATTACAATTAAATTAGCCAACTTGGTAACACATTAGTCATAGCAGCATAGGCATAGCCTTATTAATGTTTTGTGTGGCGTCGCCATCGTGTACAACGAAACTTACGTTTTTTAGGTGATTTGACAAAGTTGTTGTATAGTTGTGATATGCCATTTTCTTCTGGCATATCTGGCACTCGGCTTTTTGGGCATTGTCTTTGCATATTTTAAAGTGTAACCACACGTCTGATGACTTCGTCGACATGTCTGCTGCACATGTCCTTGTTGTTTTCAACACAGATAATCTCCACGTGCTTGTTGTAGAGAGGTGGAGTCGAGGCGCCGCTTACTTTCGTTTCATTGGAATGGAGGCGCAAGATTTTGGAGGCAAATTATTATAATTTTTTTTACTTCAATATTTTTTTTATGTTCGAAGCTTGTGCCATCGAACGAAGCTTCGAAGTATTTAAGACAGCCCTAGTGCACGGACAACCCTAAAACAGATGTGTATATCATGGTGGGAGTCAAACTCTGGAATTCTCTTTATAATGAGTTGAAGTACTGTACAAATATTTTCCAACTAAAAAATACTTTTAAAGACAGAACAATGAGAACATATATATGAGCAGGTATACATTTCTCTGTATATGATTTTTTTGTCGTAGAGACTTGCGGGTTGTGCCATTGTACTCAGTAGGGATATCCTCTTTCATTGGTCTATGTTGACCACTCCCCTGATCATTAGGCCGCGCCCCCTTTTTATATCTTTTGACCCGTTTGTCATAGAGACTCGCGAGAGACCCTGCTGGCCGGCGGTGCACAGGCGTCACCCACACTTTCACAATTTCCCCCGCGTGGAATTGACTAGTTATTATTTATTCCGCAGATTTTTGTCCAGTAACTCCTGCCAGAGCTTTCACAACACACACAAGTGTAAGGTATCAAAACGACGGCTTGGTCCAACTCAAGTTGCTATTACTTTTTCGAAAGTTTCACCGCACCGTTTGGCTACAAATCGACTTTAAACGGGACATTTTGGTCCATAAGGAATGAATGGCAGAACATTCTAGAACATTTGTGATGTCACAGTATGATGTCATAATAGACCATTTGTGATGTCACAGTATGATGTCATAATAGAACATTCTAGAACATTTGTGATGTCACAGTATTCTAGAACATTTGTGATGTCACCGTATGATGTCATAACCAAACATTCTAGAACATTTGTGTATCTATATTCTCAACAATTCTCTCAGAACATTCATTATGCATCTTGACTTCGCTGTGGAATAGAAATAAACCATTTGGATATCTTTGTTTTACACTGGAGCGGCTGTGTACATAATTATTCTTTATCAACAAACGTACTACTCACGAGTAAGCAACTTTAACCAGTGGAGTGGAACGTCGGCCCTGATAATCAGTGATACTAACGTATCAGTGAACGTCAGCCTCAACTTTGCAAATGGCACCCCTGTCATCTAGACTCCCCCAGGAGCTCTGGGTCCACATCTTTGGATATCTGTCAAAGGCAGACAGGTTAAACATCAGTACCTGCTGCAAGTATTTCAACAAGCTCGTTGACCAAGGACCTTTTTGGAAAGACTATACAGTGGCGCTGCATTTCAGAAAAGGAAACACTTACCTGTACAATCCCCAGTTCTTTGCCATTCTTGGCCGCAGGAGAATCCAAAGTGTTCGTATTGTCGTGCAGCTGTATGTCAGAGAGAAAGCCTGGGAGCCGCTCCTGTCGCTTTCAGATCTCACCACACTGTTCCTGGATAACGTCTACAACAAGGACCTCTTCAACTTCTTAAAGAAATTCCCTAACTTAAAGCGCTTGGCTGTCACAGGGAGGTGCTCGTCGTCTGTCAAGATGCACTTTGATTCCAGGATGTCTCTACCTCAACAACTGACTCACTTGATTTTCTGTGGCGTTTGCTTCCTCGATGAGACAAACGTGATCAGCGCCATCTCGCAGTTGACTAATCTGACATCTCTTGTGTATCATCCGGATGCAAAAAACGACATCCCGGTTGAGACGTTTCACTCCACGATCGCCCGCCTCCCCAAGCTGAAGCACCTTTCCTGGTTAACGCACTTTGCGCATTCGGCTGTGAGCCAGGGAGGAGAGAATGGCTTCCAGCTCGACGGTCTGGCCTTATCCAGCTTGGAGCTTATTCTCTACAATGACTATTCACTGTCAAAAGACACAATGAGGAGCCTGCCCGGCCTTCAGAGTCTCACTCTGTTCTACAAGTCTTGTTACAGCTACTTAGACCTTAGCCTGTGTCACCTGAAAACATGGCTGAGCGACCTCAGTCGTCTGTCGACCCTTGTCATTGTCGACGGCCCCGCACTTGATTGGTTTGCAGACTCCATCCCGGCCACGGTGACCCGTCTGACCCTGGTGGGTATGGAACACCCGCTGGAGGACTTTGCGGTCGTGGCGAAGCGCGTCCCGGGCCTCCTCCACCTTCACTTGGACCCGCCGCGGTGGGCCTGCACGTTTGGGTACGCAGATCAGATCACGCAGATCCTCCAATTGGTCCCTCAAATCAGGAGCCTCACGATCCGCCACCAGGGCGTCCTGGAGAAAGACTTTCTCGGTCTTCAGTCGTTGCCACACCTGGAGCGCTTGGAGTTCCTGTACGTTCACTCCAAAGAGTTACCTCGCGAGCTGATCCGCAAGCTGCACTCTCTGACGAACAAGAGGATCCACATTGTCACCTCGGCGTGCAAGAGCAACCCCTTGGCGTGCTCTTGTACTGACCGCAGACGGCACGGAGTCTTTTTGTCAGCTTAGCATTGTATAGTAGCATTGTATATTGTAAGAACACCATGCTGGGCAAAGCCATAAAAAAATCTATTTTTTTTTGTATCTTATGTTGTGGGACTTGTAGAGCACTTTGGTAAACGTTGTTGTTTTTAAATGTGCTCTATAAATAAAGTGGCTTGGATTAATTAATTAAGTAGCCCCTTTCGTGACTGTGCCAACAAGGTTTCATTCGGCTGCGCTGCCTGGGTGCAGTGGGGCTGCTCTCACAGCCAACGACATGACATTACATAATTATGTTGCAACCTTCGTCTATCAAGCAAACAATTATATTATATTTAATTTATAATTTTATCAGACAATGCACCTACAAAAGCAGATGATTACAATTAAATTAGCCAACTTGGTAACACATTAGTCATAGCAGCATAGGCATAGCCTTATTAATGTTTTGTGTGGCGTCGCCGTCGTGTACAACGATACTTACGTTTTTTAGGTGATTTGACAAAGTTGTTGTAGAGTTGTGATATGCCATTTTCTTCTGGCGTATCTGGCACTCTGCTTTTTGGGCATTGTCTTTGCATATTTTAAAGTGTAACCACACGTCTGATGACTTCTTTGTCGACATGTCTGCTGCACATGTCCTTGTTGTTTTCAACACAGATAATCTCCACGTGCTTGTTGTAGAGAGGTGGAGTCGAGGCGCCGCTTACTTTCGTTTCATTGGAATGGAGGCGCAAGATTTTGGAGGCAAATTTTTTTTTTTTTACTTCAATTTTTTTTTATGTTCGAAGCTTGTGCCATCGAACGAAGCTTCGAAGCTTCAAAGTATTTAAGACAGCCCTAGTGCACGGACAACCCTAAAACAGATGTGTATATCAGTGGTGGGAGTCAAACTCTGGAATTCTCTTTATAATGAGTTGAAGTACTGTACAAATATTTTCCAACTAAAAAATACTTTTAAAGACAGAACAATGACGAGCAGGTATACATTTATCTGTATATGATTTTTTTGTCGTAGAGAATTGCGGGTTGTGCCATTGTACTCAGTAGGGATATCCTCTTTCATTGGTCTATGTTGACCACTCCCTTGATCCCCCTTTTTATATCTTTTGACCTGTTTGTCATAGAGACTCGCGAGAGACCCTGCTAGCCGGCGGTGCACAGGCGTCACCCACACTTTCACAATTTCCTCCGCACGGAATTGTCTAGTTATTATTTATTCCGCCGATTTTTGTCCAGTAACTCCTGCCAGAGCTTTCACAACACACACAAGTGTAAGGTATCACAATGACCAGCTTGGTCCAACTCGAGTTGCTATTACTTTTTGGAAAGTTGTTTGGCTACAAATCGACTTTAAACAGGACATTTTGGTCCATAAGGAATGAATGGCAGAACATTCTAGAACATTTGTGATGTCACAGTATGATATCATAATATACCATTTGTGATGTCACAGTATGATGTCATAATAGAACATTCTAGAACATTTGTGATGTCACAGTATTCTAGAACATTTGTGATGTCACCGTATGATGTCATAACCAAACATTCTAGAACATTTGTGTATCTATATACTCAACAATTCTCTCAGAACATTCATTGTGCATCTTGACTTCGCTGTGGAAGCGAAATAAACCATTTGGATATCTTTGTTTTACACTGGAGCGGCTGTGGACATAATTTTTCTTTATCAACGAACGTACTACTCACGAGTAAGCAACTTTAACCAGTAGTGTGGACCGTCGGCCCTCATAATCAGTGATACTAACGTATCAGTGAACGTCAGCCTCAACTTTGCAAATGGCACTGCTGTCATCTAGACTCCCCCAGGAGCTCTGGGTCCACATCTTTGGATATCTGTCAATGAAAGACAAGTTAAATATCCGTAAATGCTGCAAGTATTTCAATCAGCTCATTGACCACAGATCTCTTTGGAAAGACTATACAGTGCCGCTGCGGTTCAGAAAAGGAAACACTTACCTGTACAATCCCCAGTTCTGGGCCTTTCTTCGCCGCAGGAGAATCCAAAGTGTTCGTATTGTCGTGCAGCAGTATGTCAGAAAGAAAGCCTGGGAGCAGCTCGCCCTGTGGCTTCCAACTCTCACCACACTGTTCCTGGATAACGTCTACAACAAGGGCCTCTTCATCTTCTTAAAGAAATTCCCTAACTTAAAGCGCTTGGCTGTCACAGGGAGGCGCTCGTCGTCTGTCAAGATGAACTTTGATTCCAGTATGTCTCTACCTCAACAACTGACTCACTTGAATTTGTGTGGCGTTTGCTTCCTCGATGAGACAAACGTGATCAGCGCCATCTCGCAGTTGACTAATCTGACATCTCTTGTGTATCATCCGGATGCAAAAAACTACATCCCGGTTGAGACGTTTCACTCCACGATCGCCCGCCTCCCCAAGCTGAAGCACCTTTCCTGGTTAGCGCACCCCGCGCATTCGGCTGTGAGCCAGGGAGGAGAGAATGGCTTCCAGCTCGACGGTCTGGCCTTATCCAGCTTGGAGCTTATTCTCTACGATTACTATTCACTGTCAAAAGACACAATGAAGAGCCTGCCCGGCCTTCAGAGTCTCACTCTGTTCTACAAGAACTATTGTGGGTACGGCTACGGGCAACTGTGTCACCTGAAAACATGGCTGAGCGACCTGAGTCGTCTGTCGACCCTCTTCATTGTCGATGGCCCTGCACTTTATTTTTATGCAGACTCCATCCCGGCCACGGTGACCCGTCTAACCCTGGTGGGTATGGAACACCGGCCGGCGGACTTTGCGGTCGTGGCGAAGCGCGTCCCGGGCCTCCTCCACCTTCACTTGGACCCGCCGCGGTGGGCCTGCACGTTTGGGTACGCAGATCAGATCACGCAGATCCTCCAGTTGGTCCCTCAACTCAGGAGCCTCACGATCCGCCACCAGGGCGTCCTGGAGAACGACTTTCTCTGTCTTCAGTCGTTGCCACACCTGGAGCGCTTGGAGCTCCTGGACATTGGCCCCAAGGAGGTTCCTCACCTGTACAAGCTGATCCGCAAGCTGCACGCTCTGACGAACAAGAGGATCCACATTGTCACCTCGGCGCGCAAGAGCGACCCCTTGGCGACGTGCTCTTGTACTGACCGCAGATGGCACAGAGTCTTTTTGTCAGCTTAGCATTGTATTGTAGCATTGTATATTGTAAGAACACCATGCTGCGCAAAGCCATCCGTGGTCACCTGGAGAAGAACCCTGCCCTGGAGAAGTGAGTTGTGGCCTTTTCCTCAGTGGTTGTGTCCTCCTGGCCATTGGGTCTCAAACTTTTTATTGACCGAGGCACCCTGTAACTATCTCTCCCCCACGGCACCTGACTCATTACAGAAAAATAAACCCTGATGAAAGCCCTGTGTAGGCCAAAATATGTCGGTTTATTTTAATATTCTCTAAGCAATGTGAGCCATAAAATAAAGGCATTTTAAATAGGGCTGACCTTCAAAGCTTTTTTTGGCAATCGAAGCTTCGGGGCCGAGCTTCGATTTTAATTCGAAGCTTAAATTTTTTTTTTTAAACTAATTTATTATATATTTTTTTGTATCTTATGTTGTGGGACTTGTACAGCACTTTGTTGTTTTTAAATGTGCTCTATAAATAAAGTGGATTGGATTAATTTATTAAGTAGCCCCTTTCGTGACTGTGCCAACAAGGTTTCACTCGGCTGCGCTGCCTGGGTGCAGTGGGGCTGCTCTCACAGCCAACGACATGACATTACATAATTATGTTGCAACCTTCGTCTATCAAGCAAACAATTATATTATATTTAATTTATAATTTTATCAGACAATGCACCCACAAAAGCAGATGATTACAATTAAATTAGCCAACTTGGTAACACATTAGTCATAGCAGCATAGGCATAGCCTTATTAATGTTTTGTGTGGCGTCGCCGTCGTGTACAACGAAACTTACGTTTTTTAGGTGATTTGACAAAGTTGTTGTAGAGTTGTGATATGCCATTTTCTTCTGGCATATCTGGCACTTGGCTTTTTGGGCATTGTCTTTGCATATTTTAAAGTGTAACCACACGTCTGATGACTTCGTCGACATGTCTGCTGCACATGTCCTTGTTGTTTTCAACACAGATAATCTCCACGTGCTTGTTGTAGAGAGGTGGACTCGAGGCGCCGCTTACTTTCGTTTCATTGGAATGGAGGCGCAAGATTTTGGAGGCAAATTATTATAATTTTTTTTACTTAAATTTTTTTTTTATGTTCGAAGCTTGTGCCATCGAACGAAGCTTCGAAGCTTCGAAGTATTTAAGACAGCCCTAGTGCACGGACAACCCTAAAACAGATGTGTATATCAGTGGTGGGAGTCAAACTCTGGAATTCTCTTTATAATGAGTTGAAGTACTGTACAAATATTTTCCAACAAAAAAATACTTTTAAAGACAGAACAATGAGAACATATATATGAGCAGGTATACATTTCTCTGTATATGATTTTTTTGTCGTAGAGACTTGCGGGTTGTGCCATTGTACTCAGTAGGGATATCCTCTTTCATTGGTCTATGTTGACCACTCCCCTGATCATTAGGCCACGCCCCCTTTTATATCTTTTGACCCGTTTGTCATAGAGACTCGCGAGAGACCCTGCTGGCCGGCGGTGCACAGGCGTCACCCACACTTTCACAATTTCCCCCGCGCGGAATTGACTAGTTATTATTTATTCCGCAGATTTTTGTCCAGTAACTCCTGCCAGAGCTTTCACAACACACAACACACACAAGTGTAAGGTATCAAAACGACCGGCTTGGGCCAACTCAAGTTGCTATTACTTTTTCGAAAGTTTCACCGCACCGTTTGGCTACAAATCGACTTTAAACGGGACATTTTGGTCCATAAGGAATGAATGGCAGAACATTCTAGAACATTTGTGATGTCACAGTATGATGTCATAATAGACCAGTTGTGATGTCACAGTATGATGTCATAATAGAACATTCTAGAACATTTGTGATGTCACAGTATTCTAGAACATTTGTGATGTCACCGTATGATGTCATAACCAAACATTCTAGAACATTTGTGTATCTATATACTCAACAATTCTCTCGGAACATTCATTGTGCATCTTGACTTCGCTGTGAAAGAGAAATAAACCATTTGGATATCTTTTTTTACACTGGAGCGGCTGTGGACATAATTTTTCTTTATCAACGAACGTACTACTCACGAGTAAGCAACTTTAACCAGTAGAATGGAACGTCGGCCCTCATAATCAGTGATACTAACGTATCAGTGAACGTCAGCCTCAACTTTGCAAATGGCACTGCTGTCATCTAGACTCCCCCAGGAGCTCTGGGTCCACGTCTTTGGATATCTGTCAATGGCAGACAAGTTAAACATCCGTACCTGCTGCAAGTATTTCAATCAGCTCGTTGACCACGGACCTTTTTGGAAAGACTATACAGTGGCGCTGCGTTTCAGAAATGGAAACACTTACAATCCCCAGTTCTGGGCCATTCTTCGCCGCAGGAGAATCCAAAGTGTTCGTATTGTCGTGCAGCAGTATGTCAGAAAGAAAGCCTGGGAGCAGCTCGCCCTGTTGCTTCCAACTCTCACCACACTGTTCCTGGATAACATCTCCAACAAGGGCCTCTTCATCTTCTTAAAGAAATTCCCTAACTTAAAGCGCTTGGCTGTCACAGGGAGGCGCTCGTCGCCTGTCAAGATGAACTTTGATTCCAGTATGTCTCTACCTCAACAACTGACTCACTTGAGTTTGTGTGGCGGTTGCTTCCTCGATGAGACAAACGTTATTAGCGCCATCTCGCAGTTGACTAATCTGACATCTCTTGCGTATCATCCGGATGCAAAAAACTACATCCCGGTTGAGACGTTTCACTCCACGATCGCCCGCCTCCCCAAGCTGAAGCACCTTTCCTGGTTAATGCACCCCGCGCATTCGGCTGTGAGCCAGGGAGGAGAGAATGGCTTCCAGCTCGCCGGTCTGGCCTTATCCAGCTTGGAGCTTATTCTCTACGATTACAATTCACTGTCAAAAGACACAATGAGGAGCCTGCCCGGCCTTCAGAGTCTCACTCTGTTCTACAAGAACTATTGTGGGTACGGCTACAGGTGTTACCTGAAAACATGGCTGAGCGACCTCAGTCGTCTGTCGACCCTTGTCATTGTCGACGGCCCCGCACTTGATTGGTATGCAGACTCCATCCCGGCCACGGTGACCCGTCTGACCCTGGTGGGTATGGAACACTGGCTGGTGGACTTTGCGGTCATGGCGAACTGCGTCCCGGGCCTCCTCCACCTTCACTTGGACCCGCTGTGTCGGCTCTACATTGATGGGTATGCAGATGAGATCAGGCAGATCCTCCAGTTGGTCCCTCAACTCAGGAGCCTCACGATCCACCACGAGGCCATCCTGGAGAAAGACTTTCTCTTTCTTCAGTCGTTGCCACACCTGGAGCGCTTGGAGTTCCTGGACGTTCGCCCCAAAGAGTTACCTCGCAAGCTGATCCGCAAGCTGCGCGCTCTGACAAACAAGAGGATCCACATTGTCACCTCGGCGCGCAAGAGCGACCCCTTGGCGTGCTCTTGTATTGACCGCACATTATTTTGACCGCAGACGGCACAGAGTCTTTTTGTCAGCTTAGCATTGTATTGTAGCATTGTATATTGTAAGAACACCATGCTGCGCAAAGCCATAAAAAAATTATATATTTTTTTGTATCTTATGTTGTGGGACTTGTACAGCACTTTGGTAAATTTTGTTGTTTTTAAATGTGCTCTATAAATAAAGTGGATTGGATTAATTAATTAATTAAGTAGCCCCTTTCGTGACTGTGCCAACAAGGTTTCACTCGGCTGCGCTGCCTGGGTGCAGTGGGGCTGCTCTCACAGCCAACGACATGACATTACATAATTATGTTGCAACCTTCGTCTATCAAGCAAACAATTATATTATATTTAATTTATAATTTATAATTATATCAGACAATGCACCTACAAAAGCAGATGATTACAATTAAATTAGCCAACCTGGTAACACATTAGTCATAGCCTTATTAATGTTTTGTGTGGCGTCGCCGTCGTGTACAACTTACGTTTTTTAGGTGATTTGACAAAGTTGTTGTAGAGTTGTGATATGCCATTTTCTTCTGGCCTATCTGGCACTCGGCTTTTTGGGCATTGTCTTTGCATATTTTAAAGTGTAACCACACGTCTGATGACTTCTTTGTCGACATGTCTGCTGCACATGTCCTTGTTGTTTTCAACACAGATAGTCTCCACGTGCTTGTTGTAGAGAGGTGGAGTCGAGGCGCCACTTACTTTCGTTTCATTGGAATGGAGGCGCAAGATTTTGGAGGCAAACATATATATATATATTTTTTACTTCAATTTTTTTTATGTTCGAAGCTTGTGCCATCGAAAGAAGCTTCGAAGTATTTAAGACAGCCCTAGTGCACGGACAACCCTAAAACAGATGTGTATATCAGTGGTGGGAGTCAAACTCTGGAATTCTCTTTATAATGAGTTGAAGTACTGTACAAATATTTTCCAACAAAAAATACTTTTAAAGACAGAACAATGAGAACATTGCAGGTATACATTTCTCTGTATATGATTTTTTTATTTTATTCTTCATGCATATGAGGCTCGTGACGCAAGTTTTTTTGTTTGTTTATTGGTATCTACCAATATTATTATTATTATTATTATTATTATTATTATTATTATTATTATTATTATTATTATTATTATTATTATTATTATTATTATTATTATTATTATTATTATTATTATTATTATTATTATTATTATTATTATTATTATTATTATTATTATTATTATTATTATTATTATTATTATTATTGTTATTACCGTTATTATTATTCATGGCCATATTATCAGTATTATTATTATTGTTATCATAATTATGGTAATGATCATTATTATATTTTTATTATATGGTATGAAGCTGTAAGGTGCTTCTTCATTCTGCTCCTTTTCGGCCATGGGTGTATCATGTTAAAAAAAAAAAGATGTTGGTGATATTGTGCAAAGATGAACTGTACCACCATGTATGAAACAAAATAAAATGAATGAAAAAATTTATGAATGAATGAATCTATGCATATACGCTATGATATTGCATTTCATTTGATCCAAAACATCCAATTGGTTATTGGTGCAGGCAGCTGTTGTTTTTGGCCGAATAGATTTTTTTGTCTTCCAAGTGGTGTGTAGGGTCGCATTGGACAAACTAAGACCACGTCCTCATCAGAAAGTACACTAAATTAAATGAAAATACAACTAAATGCAATATCGTGGACATCTACAGAAGATTGAAAAACAATTGTTTGGTAAACTGTAAATAATACAACTTTACCATGGACTGCTAAGCCAAGCTAAACTAATGTACGTCAGATAAACAAATGAGAAACACTGCTAAGCTAATGTTAGTTCTGGATTTAGCTAATGAAGGGCTAATATCTGAGGCTGTCACGGCTAATAATAATTAAAATAATAATAATAAAATAAAAGAACAGCCATGGATTGTCACCACAGATAATTCAACAATTGGATAACACTTTCTACCACTACTGAACAAGCCCCGGATCACCGTTAGATCCTCCACACCGCTCAGTAAGGATTGGAGCGCTTTCTAAACACCAGGCCACAGCAACAGCAAGCAAGCTGGCACTAACGTTACTAGGTCAACAACATGTGTGTCTGTGTGCCCGTCTGCCGGTTCTTCAAGCCAGTGGCCATCAGGCTCCACAACCGGGGGCACGGACTGCTGCCAGCAGCTGGAGAACTAACGGCTGCAGAACTTGAGAACCATGTATGACTCTTAACCACTAAACCCTGCATGGACTATAACGCATATTATGACCGATAGGTACAGACCATTATCTGCACCTTTGTGTATACTAGGGCTGTCTTAAATACTTCAAAACTTCATTCGATGGGCATGGGATTCGAATATGAAAATAAAATTCGATTATTAAAAAAATATATATATGAATTTTTTTTTTTGTGCAAAATCAACTCTGCCTCTTTGTTAACTACAACAAGCAATGCTGTTTGTTATTTAAGATGAGGTCGGACTCTGCACTGACAGATTTGTGTTCATTGTGCTGCTTACAATATTTCATGAAAGCAAAGTGTTTTGTTTATCTAAGATTTAAAAATGTTTAAACTTTACAGCACTGACAAAGTTGAACAAAGTGCTGTACTGTCTATTGGATTCTATTATATGTTGTTACTACTGTATTGCACATCGTTGCGGGCAAGACCACCCGCATTTCATTGTATACTTGTATGCCGTGACAAATAAAACTCTTGTCTTGACTTGACTACAAGTCCCACAACATAAAAAATATATATATATATATATATTTTATTACATTTAATTTTATTTCGAAGCTTCGAATTAAAATCGAATCTCGGCCCCGAAGCTTCGAATTCCAAAAAAAAATTGAAGGTCAGCCCTAATTTTAAAACATGTCCTGCCTTGGATCTCAATTATTTGTTAACGAATCCTACCCCGGATTTAATCCAAAGAGCACCTGCCGAAACCAAACCAAGAACGCTGAAGCCCTCTCCATATCCTCTTTTTGATCTGTTTTGCAACATGTCACAACTTAATCTATTAACGAAACGCACCATAATCCTGTTTGTAGCCTATTTAAAACTGAAAAAACTATTTTCAGAATTAAATTCCACTCCTGTTAACTGCATTGGCACAGTGCTGTAGTGTGGAGATGGATCTAGCAATGTGAGACTGCTGTGTGTTTAGCTGTCCATTTGTAGATTCTGCTTGTTAATCTTGGGCTAAGCTTACAAAGCATTGTATAATAGACAATAAGTCTATAGCAGAGGTTCAGTAAGTAGTCTAATAGCAGATGATCAGTAAGTAGTCTAATAGCAGATGATCAGTAAGTAGTCTATAGCAGATGATCAGTAAGTAGTCTAATAGCAGATGATCAGTAAGTAGTCTAATAGCAGATGATCAGTAAGTAGTCTAATATCAGATGCTCAGTAAGTAGTCTAATAGCAGATGATCAGTAAGTAGTCTAATAGCAGATGATCAGTAAGTAGTCTAATAGCAGATGATCAGTAAGTAGTCTAATAGCAGATGATCAGGAAGTTGTCTAATAGCAGATGATCAGTAAGTAGTCTAATAGCAGATGATCAGTAAGTAGTCTAATAGCAGATGATCAGTAAGTAGTCTAATAGCAGATGATCAGTAAGTAGTCTATAGCAGCATCGACGGGGCACCGGTTGAGAGAGTGAACAGTTTCAAGTACCTCGGAGCCCACATATCCGAGGACTTGACATGGACCACACACATTGACAGTGTTGTGAAGAAAGCACGACAACGCATCTACTTCCTCAGGCGCCTAAGGAAGTTCCAAGTCAGTCAGAAGATGCTTAAAAACGTTTACTCATGTACAATAGAGAGCATCCTGACTGGCAACATCACTTCCTGGTTTGGGAATAGCACTGCACGAGACCGTAGCAGACTACAAAGAGTGACACGTGCAGCCGAACGCACAATTGGAGGGGGGCTTCCCACCCTCCAGAACATTTACAACAAGCAGTGCAGGGGTAAGGCTAAGAGAATCATCAAGGACTCCAGCCACCCGAACAACTGCCTCTTTGAACTGCTGCGGTCAGGCAAGCGATACCGGAGTCTTAAGGCGAGCACAGAAAGACTCAGAAGAAGCTTCTATCCCCAGGCCATCAGGCTGCTCAACGAACAATAAACACTATGCAACAACCATCAAATGCACACAGCACACACATCCACACGCACACACTCACTTAAACAAACAACACACTGCAGCACCCACTCTCCACACTTTAGATCACCTAAACACACTTTACACTTTATATTTATTGGTAAAGGATTTGCACTACAACTCGTACACCTTACTGTAAATTGTACCTAAATTGTACCTCATCCCATTTCTGCTCTGCACTATATAGTATTGTATATTAGTACATTGCATAGTATATTGTATATTGTATGGTAACTCAGTTACTTCTATTCAGCATCGAACATTGTACATGTCTATACTGAACACTGTGACCTCTATTTTTACTTCTATTTTACATGCTATACTATTTTATTTAATACTTATCTTGTCTAGCACAGTCTCTGGAGCGTAACAGTAAGAAGCATTTTGTATAAAAGTATTCTGTACTTCTGTATGACAACTATTAAAGAAACATGAACTTGATCAGTAAGTAGTCTACTAGCAGATGATCAGTAAGTAGTCTATAGCAGATGATCAGTAAGTAGTCTATAGCAGATGATCAGTAAGTAGTCTAATAGCAGATGATCAGTAAGTAGTCTATAGCAGATGATCAGTAAGTAGTCTATAGCAGATGATCAGTAAGTAGTCTAATAGCAGATGATCAGTAAGTAGTCTAATAGCAGATGATCAGTAAGTAGTCTATAGCAGATTATCAGTAAGTAGTCTATAGCAGATGATCAGTAAGTAGTCTAATAGCAGATGATCATTAAGTAGTCTAATAGCAGATGATCAGTACAGCAGCGCAGCCTATCAGACCCGGGCCGGGGGGCGGGGCTACATGACCGGGCCCTTTAAAGCCAATAGAGCTTGACATTATATCGGGAGTCCGGAGTGGTATCTGACGCTTGTGCGTAAAAAGTCGCAAACAGTCTAAGATTACAATTTAAAACAATGTTTGAAAGAAAACTAACCAAAGAAAAGGTGTAATATTTAAGATTTCGTTTCTACAAAGGGTACACTGTAAAATTTTTCACCCTAAAGTTACAATAAATTACTGGCAATATTTTGCATGACTTTTACAGTAAGATTCACAATAATTTACTGTGAATGGCTTCACAGCAATGTGTTGTACTTTCACAGTAATGGTAGTACAATACATTGTTGTAATTTCACAACTTCATACTGTAAGAAATTACTGTGATATTACAATAAATTACTGGCAATATTTTGCATGACTTTTACAGTAAGATTCACAATAATTTACTGTGAATGGCTTCACAGCAATGTGTTGTAATTTCACAGTAATGGTAGTACAATACATTGTTGTAATTTCACAACTTCATACTGTAAGAAATTACTGTGATATTACAATAAATTACTGGCAATATTTTGCATGACTTTTACAGTAAGATTCACAATAATTTACTGTGAATGGCTTCACAGCAATGTGTTGTAATTTCACAGTAATGGTAGTACAATACATTGTTGTAATTTCACAACTTCTAACAGTAAGAAATTACTGTGATATCACATTATTCTGTTGTATATATATTACAACAATGTATTGTGACTTCACAACATCAAATTGTAAGAAATTACTGTAATATCACATTATTTTGTTGTATATATATTACAACAATGTATTGTGACTTCACAACATCAAATTGTAAGAAATTACTGTAATATCACATTATTTTGTTGTATATATATTACAACAATGTATTGTGACTTCACAACATCAAATTGTAAGAAATTACTGTAATATCACATTATTTTGTTGTATATATATTACAACAATGTATTGTGACTTCACAACATCAAATTGTAAGAAATTACTGTAATATCACATTATTTTGTTGTATATATATTACAACAATGTATTGTGTATTTACAATAGCCTACATGTATTTTTGTAGTCCAGCTCCAGTACACTTCCTGAAGGTCACACTTTGGTTTCCTGTTGTGTTTAATCACGTCATCCTATTGTATCTTGACATGAAACTATTGTATGAGCTTCCTCCAGAAGTATACTGGAGCTGGGGACTATAGAGTTATGCATGTCTATCATTGTAAATTGACTGTTATTTTGCCAAATTATATAATATAATAATTATTATTTTTCAATTATTTTGTTGGCAAGTCTTTTGCATTACTTTTCAGACTTGCCAACAAAATAATTGAATAATAATAATTATTATATTATATAATTTGGCAAAATAACAGTCAATTTACAATGGTATGCATAACTGTATAGTCCCCAGCTCCAGTATACTTCTGGAGGAAGCTCATACAATAGTTTCCTGTCAAATACTATTGGATGACGTGATTAATCATGACAGAAAACCAAAGTGTGAGCTTTTGCCAGGAAGTATACTGCGCTGGACTTCAAAAATGCACGTAGGCTATTGTACATTAAAAACAACAGTCCAAACACACAAATGAGGTAAGCCAGCATTTATTGTCAAAAGACATAGAATTATTACAAATAATTACACGAGGTAAGCCGGCATTTATTGTCAAAAGACAGAATTATTACAAATAATTACATGAGGTAAGCCAGCATTTATTGTCAAAAGACAGAATTATTACAAATAATTACACGAGGTAAGCCGGCATTTATTGTCAAAAGACAGAATTATTACAAGTAATTATATACAAAGAATTATATTCTTATTCTTGAAATGGTAAATGGCTGTTTTCTTTTTTACAATTTGTGCACATTTTACCCATAGGAAAATCCTGCTCGTTGTACAAGTATCGCAGAGAAAATTCAAAGGTACTCAGTTGCACAAGAGTTTCGGACAGAGAAACGCAATGGTTTGAAAGCTCGGCGTTGCTAATAAACATTTTAAATATTATTTTATAAACTGTTGGTCAACACTGCTCAAAACGGCTTTAGCTGACTGATGCGCCTTGCACATCGAGCGTTTCGCCAGTTCTTCAGAGTTAATTATGGGATTTTATTGTCAAAAGACAGAATTATATTACAAAGAATTATATTCTTATTCTTGAAATGTTAAATGGCTGTTTTCTTTCTTCTTTTATATACAATTTGTGCACATTTTACCCATAGGAAAATCCCATATTAACTCTGAAGAACTGGTCCTCTGCGAAACGCTCGTTGTACAAGTATCGCAGAGAAAATTCAAAGGTACTCACAGTTGCACGAGAGTTTCGAACAGAGAAATGCAATGGTTTGAAAGCTCGGCGTTGCTAATAAACATTTTAAATATTATTTTATAAACTGCTGGTCAACACTGCTCAAAACGGCAAAACTAAGACAAAGTAATCATATTCGTAAGTAAAATGGTAAATGGCTGCTTTTTTTTCTTCTTTTTTTACATATTTGTGCACATTTTACCCATAGGAAAATCCCATATTAACTGTGAAGAACTGGTCCTCTGCGAAACGCTTGTTGTACAAGTATTGCAGAGAAAATTCAAAGGTACTCACAGTTGCATGAGGGTTTCGGACAGAGAAACGCAATGGTTTGAAAGCTCGGCATTGCTAATAAACATTTTAAATATTATTTTATAAACTTCTGGTCAACACTGCTCAAAACGGCTTTAGCTGACTGATGCACCTTGTACGACAAGCATTTCGCCAGTTCTTCAGAGTTAATTATGGGATTTTATTGTCAAAAGACAGAATTATTACAAAGAATTATATTCTTATTCTTGAAATGGTAAATGGCTGTTTTCTTTTTTACAATTTGTGCACATTTTACCCATAGGAAAATCCCGCTCGTTGTACAAGTATCGCAGAGAAAATTCAAAGGTACTCACAGTTGCATGAGGGTTTCAGACAGAGAAACGCAATGGTTTGAAAGCTCGGCATTGCTAATAAACATTTTAAATATTATTTTATAAACTTCTGGTCAACACTGCTCAAAACGGCTTTAGCTGACTGATGCACCTTGTACGACGAGCGTTTCGCCAGTTCTTCAGAGTTAATTATGGGATTTTATTGTCAAAAGACAGAATTATTACAAAGAATTATATTCTTATTCTTGAAATGGTAAATGGCTGTTTTCTTTTTTACAATTTGTGCACATTTTACCCATAGGAAAATCCCGCTCGTTGTACAAGTATCGCAGAGAAAATTCAAAGGTACTCACAGTTGCATGAGGGTTTCAGACAGAGAAACGCAATGGTTTGAAAGCTCGGCATTGCTAATAAACATTTTAAATATTATTTTATAAACTTCTGGTCAACACTGCTCAAAACGGCTTTAGCTGACTGATGCACCTTGTACGACGAGCGTTTCGCCAGTTCTTCAGAGTTAATTATGGGATTTTATTGTCAAAAGACAGAATTATTACAAAGAATTATATTCTTATTCTTGAAATGGTAAATGGCTGTTTTCTTTTTTACAATTTGTGCACATTTTACCCATAGGAAAATCCCGCTCGTTGTACAAGTATCGCAGAGAAAATTCAAAGGTACTCACAGTTGCATGAGGGTTTCAGACAGAGAAACGCAATGGTTTGAAAGCTCGGCATTGCTAATAAACATTTTAAATATTATTTTATAAACTTCTGGTCAACACTGCTCAAAACGGCTTTAGCTGACTGATGCACCTTGTATGACGAGCGTTTCGCCAGTTCTTCAGAGTTAATTATGGGATTTTATTGTCAAAAGACAGAATTATTACAAAGAATTATATTACAAAGAATTATATTCTTATTCTTGAAATGGTAAATGCTGTTTTCTTTTTTACAATTTGTGCACATTTGACCCATAGGAAAATCCCATATTAACTCTGAAGAACTGGTCCTCTGCGAAACGCTCGTTGTACAAGTATCACAGAGAAAATTCAAAGGTACACAGTTGCACGAGAGTTTCGTACAGAGAAACGCAATGGTTTGAAAGCTCGGCGTTGCTAATAAACATTTTAAATATTATTTTATAAACTGCTGGTCAACACTGCTCAAAACGGCAAAACTAAGACAAAGTAATAATATTCGTAAGTAAAATGGTAAATGGCTGTTTTTTTTCTTTTTTTTACAATTTGTGCACATTTTACCCATTCACACACCGACGGGAGCATGTAGGGGTTAAGTGTCTTGCTCAAGGACACATCGACACGCTGCCCGGGGAGGAGCGGGAATCTCCGGATTGCCAGACGACTGCTCTACCTCCCGAGCCACTGTCGCCATGAAACTAGTAGTTCCAGGTCTTACCCGAAAATGGAACTAATGAATACACTTTATGCACTCACTCAAAAGAACAAAAGAGGCACTCAAAATAACAAAAGAGGCGCAGGGACGACAGGAGCATGACAATTGTCTTTGCAAACCATTCAAAGTCTATGAGCTTCCGAAGAAGGGTGTTCACGTCAGGGGACGACAGGAGAAGGACGATTGTCTATACAGATGCAGACCATTCAAAGTCTATGAGCTTCCGAAGAAGGGTGTTCACGTCAGGGGACGACAGGAGAAGGACAATTGTCTTTGCAAACCATTCAAAGTCTATGAGCTTCCGAAGAAGGGTGTTCACGTCAGGGGACGACAGGAGAAGGACAATTGTCTTTGCAGACCAAAGTTTATGAGCTTACTTACGAAGAAGGGTGTTCACGTCAGGGGACGACAGGAGAAGGACGATTGTCTATGCAGATGCAGACCATTCAAAGTCTATGAGCTTACGAAAAAGGGTGGTCACTTGAGGGTTGATGGCGCTTCGCTTCTTTGCCCTGGAGCCTTTCTCCGGGTTGATGCCCAAGAAGAACCTGTTAATAAGCAAAGATACGTTTCAGTTTTAAATAGACTCAGCATTTATCAAGGTGCTCACCTGTGTTTTTTCATGGTACCTCTAACATAATGTTTACTCATCCGAATTTTGAAGCCATACTATAATGTGAATTAAACCATTATGTCAATTTCTTAACAAGATAGCAGCAACATCAAGTGATGGTGTGGTCCCAATTCACATAGTTGGTTCCAGGCTTCATACTCAAAGCATTTAATCTACTTTATGGCCTCTGTAGAAAGGCATGGACTTAATAGCCAGATAGTCTTTGCATGATAAGTCTTACTGATGACATTGATCATGTGTTCAGAGTGTTAAAATACCTTTGGATGAACTCAAGTGTGGATGATCCAACGGAAGGATACTCCAGGTTGAAGACATAGTAGCTAGTGAATAAAGCAGCTACCCCATGCAAAAATAATGGGTGTGGGCCCATCACAACTTCTCCCTCGATGGATAGCATCCATCCAGAAGGCTGCATTGCGTCACCTGAAATGAACAGATACCCCGTCATGCGTTGTTGTGGATAGGTATACATTCCTGCAAGGACATGACACAGAACTAAGGCTGTCTTAAATACTTCAAAGCTTCGTTCGATGGGCATGGGATTTGAATATGAAAATAAAATTCGATTATTAAAAAGAAAAAGAAAAATGCATATATATATATATATTTTTGCCAAATCAACTCTGCCTCTCTTACAACAAGCAATGCTGTCTCTTATTTAAGATGAGGTCGCACTGACAGATTTGTGTTCATTGTGCTGCTTTTATAAAGCCTCAAATGACGGCTTACAATATTTCATGAAAGCAAAGTGTTTTGTTTGTCTAAGATTTAAAAAGGTTTCAACTTTACAGCACTGACAAAGTTGAACATGAGACATGCCAGCTCAGGATATTATTTATAAGCGTCATATGTGTGCCGTATCACAAACTGCCTTCGGTCAGATTTTCCCCCTCGATGCAAAGGAACACAAGCTCATCCCTGAACATTATTACCTTGAATTATCAAACAGGGGGTGCTTGGGAGTGCTGCAGTATTCACATCAGCAACAGTGGCACAGGTCTGCAACAAAGTAACACACAATAGCAGATTTAACATTATGAAAGGATGAAGATAAGCTAATCCACGCACTACAGCTCACCACACATCAGCTCGGCCCATTTGGAGCAACTTGGGGGTTAAGTGTCTTGCTCAAGGACACTTCCGACATGCGGACAGTCAGAGCCAGGATTCGAACCACCAACCCTACGGTCGATGAACGACCATCTCTACCAACTGAGCTTCAGTCGCCCCTAATGTAATCACTCGCATTTCAAATATTTTAATATTTAAATAAACGTACATCAACTTCGAGCAGTAGTTTCTCCGTAGGCTCCTTGAAGTACACCATAAGGAGCAGGACGATGCAGGCACTGATCTCCGAAACCTCTGGATGATATCTGGCCAGAACATCCCTGATCTTCGGGTTGTCCAGTTTCTGGCAGAACTGCAGGATGGTCCGTCCTCGATGACACAGGGCATCTTTGATCTTTTGAAGGACATCGGTGTCTGTCAGGAGGCCAAAGTGGGAGAAAAGCCCCGTCTGAGAGAAGAGAAAAGGCCATTCTTCTTTGACCGCCACCATCGTTGGTGGAGGCATTTTATTCAAGTAACGCCGCAGGATGACGTAGGTCCTCTCCATCAGAAGTTCTGCTCTCGCTGTCCCACCCATCCCTTCCTCTGTGTACAGACATACAAACCAAGTAACAACAATTAGATTTGATGTTGCCACATCTGGGAAATTGAGTGGCAAACCTTTAATTGTATTACTCATTCTGAATATTAAAGTGGCCTTTTTGCTTAATGTGGGATATTTATTCATGGTGTCAATTCACCAAAAGTAAAGTAGATTGCATGCCTGAGTAGATGTTCCGCAGATCCCTTTTCAAAGCCGCCATGGTTTCCTCTGTCTCCCCGTCCGGTAAGCTTGCTGGGCCCCACCTCACACACCTAGGGATAGGAAGGAATCATAGGCAACCTCTTAGTGGAATACATAAAAAAAGAAAAATTATAATATATATATTTTTTTATCATTCTTTCCAAAAGAAAAAAGGCCTCTAACGCTAATGGCACGCATACCAGAGGCTAACTGCCTACGAAAACAGGCACAGAAGCACTGAAAGAGGATTTCACCCATCTAATGAACACACTAGACTAGACAAATATCAAGATGTATCCATCAGTGGACCAATTGCATGCTTTTGCAGAGGACAAGAAGCCTTCAGACATTAAGCACCCCCCACAGCCCAAATGGAATGATAAAAAAAATATATATATAAATATATATATATATTCTACTTTTTATTTTATTTTTGTCGACTAACTGCACATTTTGGCCAATCATAGTCGACTATCCAAATCCTTAGTCAGGGACAGCCCTAGAAATTATATAAAAAAAAAATCTACACATAATTTAAACATTCAATCCAAATAAGTTAGTCGAGCATTGGCAGTGCCACTTTAACCCCTAATTGCTGCGAGCGTGAATGGAGAGGACACTGGCGCCGTTTGTTTTGCCACCCCTACCCGTATTGGTCAACATGACCTCTCGTCAGCCTGGACTCTCTTGCCACGCCAGTGGGCCGTCTTTCCTCTCTGCCTCTGCGGCGTCTAGCCAGAGTGTTGTTCCTGCTTTTATACTCCACTCTTGTTTTTACTTGTTGGAGAAGAGAGTGGCATCCGTCTCCAACCATTTCACCTCGCCTGCTAATGTCAGCAAAGGTGTCAGGATGGCTCCTGACAATTGTTCGGACGATACTGAGGCACGTGGTTCTGGTTGGGTTGTGCTCGTGCTCCATCATCTGATCCACCAAAGCGTTCACAAAGGCCCTTCTCTCATCTGGCTTTGGTCTCTGTTCTTTTTCCACTGCACGTTGAATGGCTGTTGACATCCGGTTCCAGTTGACACAAAAGTCTACATGCCATGCGCTGCCAGGCTGTGAAGAGTTTGGAGTGCTTGGGGGGCTGCACAACAGAGATTGCATAGAGGTGTTCGGAGAGGACAGAGTGTTCACAGAGCTCGTTGTTGGGGAACTTGAAGCAATTGGATGTGTTGGGGAACTTGAAGCAATTGGATGGGGAGGGAGCACCTCCATATTAAGGGTTACTAACCCTAGAAGGGACAAAAACAGTTATGCCAATGTTCCAAGGGCATAGTTCCAAGTGTCACGCAAGTCTAAATATGAATTTACCTTTCTTAAGACCATCCATCAGCTTCCGACACTGGATTGGTTTGAGGTGTCGGACCAGATCCACCCTCTCCATTAAGGCCAGATCTTCGACACTCTCCACTCCAAGATCCTCAAGTAGGGTGGTCAGTAAGTCATCAGGGAGGCCCGGTAAATATGACCAAACTGCTTCCTTTATATCTTCCATTACCTAGTCTCATTGATTAGGGTCAATCATGAATCAGTTTGTGCATATTCCCTACTTGTCTGTTTGCAGTGCACTATATGCGGTTAACTGCCAACATGTGCTCGCTATACAATCAACAATACAAAATCAACTATCTTAAGGTTACTTGATATCCTGCTCCACTTACGTCTGTCCTCACGTCTGTCATATCCTCCCTTTCCTGTTTAAACTGCTCCTGGAAAAGAATGGTGGAGCGCAATAAGCATCTGATCGTGCACGTTGTATGCTGGAAGAGGATAGTAGTCCAGTAAATCTTTGTGCTTAATGCACACGTAATCCTCTTGGGCCACTCCTAAGTCACAGTACACACCCATGTCAATCAACTTCACACAAATGTGTTTCTCTGAGACAAAGTGGACAGAGTTTTGGGCAACAATGACCAGCATAATCTTCCCCATGTGAAGTCCTTCATCACTGTTCCCAAACAAGATGAACATCCCCTTTCTGTAGTCTGTGCCTTTGACTGTAACATTGTTACAAGCCACTGCAGACTGAGACTCAAATTGACAACTGGCTACAGATGCCCTGATCTTGTTGTTGTAATCATCCAAATAAAAGGCAGTCCCCTTCTCTACCTGTATAACAGGAGGAAACAAGTTTCCCGCACTCAGGTAGGCCTGGAGGAGTTGGTGTCTCTCTGCTAGTGTTTTGCACAGATTTTTGAAATTGTGCAATTTTCTGGCACACTGTTTGAAAAAAGTGTGTTTGCTTTCAAACCGCAGAGTCCACAGGCGAATAAGTGGGCCAAAGTGGATGATTAGATCTGGATAATGGCCAATATAGTGATGCTTTGGCCTCAGGGGGGCATTGGGGAAGAGCCTTTTCCTGTTGCATATGTACTCCTCTGTGATGACTTTCAGATATGCTACCTGGCCTTCTGTAATGACTGGTGCACAGATAAGCTCAACCATCTCTCTCAGCTGCAAAATGAGCTGCCACACCTCATTGTCACAGGGATCTTTAATCCTGCCACCCACCAAGAGAGGGAGTAATCTAAGGAAACACCAGTTTTGAACTGCATGCCCACTTAGTTTGTCACTGCTGGGAGAGAGGTCTGCTGGTTTGTCCCTACCATCGTTCCCTTCATATCGGAACTTGTTTTTGCACCGATTTAACTGCAGGTAAGTAAAATGATTCTCCTGGACTAAATGGCGAATATATAAAGGAAGGTCATAAGCCATGACTCCCTCAAATAAATCATGGCCTAGACATGGTGGGAGGCCAGGCTGGCAAACATGGAAATGAGAAAGCTGGTTGAAAGGAGAGTCAAACTTGATACCGCATACAGAGTCTGTGGTACTAGTTTCCAGTTCTTGCAAATTACTTGTGTATGATTGGACCGTTCTTGTGGCACCACACAACACTGGATTCTTCACAAAATCCTCTCTCTGTACCTGACAGTAGCGACAAAATATTTAGATCGACTGAAGTTTTCTAAAAATCCCCCAATAGAATGGGATCCTAAGTTGTCTCCTGCAATGGCAACCAAAGAGCCCTTTAGTACAGTGCCATCAGATATGACTACACCTCTCTCCTCCAGGATTTTGAGGTCCTCAATCAGATGTGCAAAAACCTTTTTTAGCCCAAAATACTTAAAGTCCTGCTCCCTACATAAGAGAACAAGTTGCATTTGATCTATAGAAGATCTATTGTGAGGCAAGATGTCAGTCAGGGTTAGGTAAACAGCTAAGACCTTGTGCTTTTTCTTCCCTGAGCCCAGTGGATTAACAACCTCGAAGGCATCTTGGTACAGTATCAAACCAAGTGAGGAAGGGTCAGCTTTCAACATTGGATTACTTTGAAATCCTTCTCCATCCTTGACATCCTGATAGACAGCATCAGTAGATTGCTGCAAACGTGTCATGTTATACTGTTCTCGTAGAGACTCGTTTTTGAACAGTGTCACCAATGTCTCATGTATAGGTACATACTGAGCAAAGCATTCTTTGTCATTTTCATCATTGCCCAAGAGCAAAGGCACGGGATGAACATGGTTGAAACACTCTTTAAAAGCAGACTTCCTCTTTGTATCTGTACTGAGTCTTCCCTTGTTAAAAAGTGTGAGTAGATCATCTCTGTTCACTTCATCAACCATGCTGCTTATAGTGGCCTGAGGGATTCCAAGTTTCTTCAATTTCTCACTCAGAACGTTAAGTGTATGAGACAGGCCAAGTTCATGAGCAATTTGAAAGTCCTCAATAATGGTTTGTATGGTGCTTGCCGGTAAGAGTAGCTTAGATAGCAATTTCAAATAGAAAAGTGTAAGGTTATGTAAAAAAAGGGTTTCGTCCACAGCTAATGGCACTTCTGGTTCATCATGTTCACCAGCAGCTTCTGAATACGTCTGACTGGGTTCTGGCAATGACTCTGTAGACTTGTCTAGTACCAAGTCATCTAAAACTGAATCCTTGTGTTTCCTGGAAATATGTGAAGCAAAAGTCATTACGTTTGTGAACCTGCAATCACAACCTCTAAATGGACATGGCGATTCCATTCCTCCCTTTATGTGTGTCTTCAAATGCTTGATAAGAGAGGCTAAAGTGTCACACTTAAATGCACAAGCCTCAAGCACACATTTCAAGGATGTGTCAGGTGGTAGAGCTGATCTAGGAGGTCTAGGCGGCTGACCAGCTTGCAGGTAGCACCTATGCAGCCTATATATATGAGATCTCAGTGCTGCGTGTTTTCTGAACCTCTGTGAGCAGTCAGGTATCCCGCACTGATAAAGATAATTGGGGGCGTTACTGTGGAGCTGCGCGTGCTGGACAAAGGTATGCACACTCTCAGACACATGCTGACATCGAATATATTTACAGTGGAACATTGTTGTGCGTGCTATAGTTACCTACCCAATCATTACATCTGCCTCACACTGAACACTGGTTAGCCTGGCTGCCTCACTGAACAAGATGCCACTGAACAGGATACTGTATGTTAAAGACCTCTCTGATGACCTAGAAAAAAGGAAACCAGAGAAAGGAGAGATTACAGTTTGCATGCAGATTATGAACGTATACTATAGGCTAATCTCAGGTGTACTGCACAGGAAACAAATAGTCTATAAACTACGATCTGTGTTGCATATAGGCCTACCTATACAACCAAGAAGCAATCCGTGCATGGATCTGGGGAGACGTCAGTGCAGATTACTGTCCTGTACGCCTTGTCGGCCGGAACGATTCAGGCAGGCAATCAGTTGGCAGGCCCTAGGACAAGGGAGGGAGGCAAGAGGAAAGAAAAAAAACACAGGGAACGACGCATAAATTCATGTCAAACAGTACTGCATGAGGTGATTAATCTCAGGTGTACTGCACAGGAAACAAATATAGTCTATAAACTACGATCTGTGTTGCATATAGGCCTACCTATACAACCAAGAAGCAATCCGTGCATGGATCTGGGGAGACGTCAGTGCAGATTACTGTCCTGTACGCCTTGTCGGCCGGAAAGATTCAGGCATAGGCAATCAGTAGGCAGGCCCTAAGACAGAAAAAAAACACAGGGAACGACGCATAAATTCATGTCAAACAGTACTGCATGAGGTGATTAATCTCAGGTGTACTGCACAGGAAACAAATATAGTCTATAAACTACGAAATGTGTTGCATATAGGCCTACCTATACAACCAAGAAGCAATCCGTGCATGGATCTGGGGAGACGTCAGTGCAGATTACTGTCCTGTACGCCTTGTCGGCCGGAAAGATTCAGGCATAGGCAATCAGTAGGCAGGCCCTAGGACAGAAAAAAAACACAGGGAACGACGCATAAATTCATGTCAAACAGTACTGCATGAGGTGATTAATCTCAGGTGTACTGCACAGGAAACAAATATAGTCTATAAACTACGATCTGTGTTGCATATAGGCCTACCTATACAACCAAGAAGCAATCCGTGCATGGATCTGGGGAGACGTCAGTGCAGATTACTGTCCTGTACGCCTTGTCGGCCGGAAAGATTCAGGCATAGGCAATCAGTAGGCAGGCCCTAGGACAGAAAAAAAACACAGGGAACGACGCATAAATTCATGTCAAACAGTACTGCATGAGGTGATTAATCTCAGGTGTACTGCACAGGAAACAAATATAGTCTATAAACTACGATCTGTGTTGCATATAGGCCTACCTATACAACCAAGAAGCAATCCGTGCATGGATCTGGGGAGACGTCAGTGCAGATTACTGTCCTGTACGCCTTGTCGGCCGGAAAGATTCAGGCATAGGCAATCAGTAGGCAGGCCCTAGGACAGAAAAAAAACACAGGGAACGACGCATAAATTCATGTCAAACAGTACTGCATGAGGTGATTAATCTCAGGTGTACTGCACAGGAAACAAATATAGTCTATAAACTACGATCTGTGTTGCATATAGGCCTACCTATACAACCAAGAAGCAATCCGTGCATGGATCTGGGGAGACGTCAGTGCAGATTACTGTCCTGTACGCCTTGTCGGCCGGAAAGATTCAGGCATAGGCAATCAGTAGGCAGGCCCTAGGACAAGGGAGGGAGGCAAGAGGAAAGAAAAAAAACACAGGGAACGACGCATAAATTCATGTCAAACAGTACTGCATGAGGTGATTAATCTCAGGTGTACTGCACAGGAAACAAATAGTCTATAAATTAGTATTGTTTGTCTAGCAGTGTCGAGCTTGAGTGTTATACTCCGAGTACATACTGTAGTATAGACAGCATAGTTGGTGGTAGTATAGACATGGTAGCATAATAGTAAAATTCAGTAAGACAGTTATTATTAGTTAAAATTCTGATATTGAAGAAGTTTTGGTTGATAAAGTGGGCAGTTTATCCTGTGCTGAAAAGTCTCCATTCCAATAGAGAGAGTATATATTTTAGTGTTTATTTGATTGATTTGGCCTTTTATTTATTACGTTTCCACAGTTATTTCCTCATACTTTATTAACATTTTGTACATAATACAAGTTCATGTTAAAATGATGACACAAAAAGCCAGACCGAGGGCTTGTTTCATAAACAAACTGAACTTTCTTTTGCCTGCCTACTGTATTTGTTTGGTGGAAACCTGATCATAAAGTAAAGTAAAAAAAAAAAAAAAAAGGTAGTGTGCTATTTTTGTAGTGTAGCTTGCTACATTTATCTGGGGATAGCTTCCATTGTAGTTGAGCTCTATTTAATCGAGAGTAACTAGTGTAGCTTACTACATTTTCCAAGTAGCTTGCCCATCACTGGCTAAATGCTGCATGTAGCTAGTTAGCTGAACTGAAGCTATATAGGTAGCCAGGTAGCTAAATGGCTGGCTATACTATAGCTCCAGTTCAGAACAACACTTTTTCACTGGTAGTTTGTGGAAATGAACCAACTTTCCCCTCTTTCACACGGTAAAATTAGTTTGAACAGCCAGGAGCAATATAAAAAAAAAACACAGTGGTCCCGTTGTTTGGTAGGCAACGTTGCATTACCCAACAGAGGTCAGACATAGCTAACAGCTAACATTAGCAGCAGGCACACATAACGTGTAAAAACGCATAACCATGTAAAAAACGAACACAGCACTACTCCGCTGGCGTTTGCAATCGAAATCATAGATACAGAATAATATCCACCATCGACTTTATCATGCACTATATACTCACGTTTTATTGTCGATTAACGATGCAGAGATACAGCACACGCTGATACAACAATGGAGGAAGGTGCAGGTATTCTGGGAGGCAAGGTACAGGTGTAGTGCATTCTGGGAGGCGCCCGCCCAGGAAGCTGGTGTGTGTGCAGGCAGCCTAGACAAGTCTCAACATGTCTCCTAATCATGCATTATATAGTGGCCCCCAATACGCAGGTGCAGAACGGGTACTGATTGATTGATTGATTGATTGATTGATTGATTGATTGATTGAAAACGTTATTAACAGATTGCAGAATGGGTACAATACAGTACAGCTCAATACACACAATTGTTAAGGGGATGCAGACCAGAGAAAGACTTTCGTCTTGTTTACATCAGGGTCCCCCATAACCTTTCAATTCATCAGGACATACATCGTCATCATCATTTATTTATTCGTACATGGAATTACCACAGTCCAACAGTACATATAATTCACCAAATACCATGGCCGAAAGGAACAGGAAGAAGAAAAAATCTTCTACACCTGCCCTTACACACACACAACACACCAATAGACTTATTGTGTAAAACAAACAGAATATGCATTTTGCAAAAATGGAAACATCAACACAACCAAATTAAATCAACATAAATAAACCCATTTTGTGTATCTATCAGCAAACTACATATTTCGGTTCATTCATTTACACACACACACACACACACATACATGACATACAGACAGTACTGCTACATCTATACATTTATGAAACCGTACATTAGGTGGGGTGGGGTGGGGGGGGGCTGTACATTGGAGATGGTTGGGTGGGTGGGGTGGGGGGGTTGGGTAGGTTGGGTATAGGAGGGGTGGGTGGACACTGTACAACTGTATACAAGCACATTGGAATATTGACAAAACCATGTTTGGTAATTTACTGTACATTGGAGGGGGTTGGGTTAGGACATTTACAGGGGCCAGTTTCGAATTGCAGTCTCCCGTATAGGTGTTCTTTGAGAGTGGTTTTGAAAGTGGGTAGTGATTCACATTCCTTTACAGCTTTGGGTAGGGCGTTCCACATTGATCTGGCATAATTGCGAAACATGTTTAGTCCCTGATTGAGCCGAATCTGGGTACCAGGCCCATTGCATGTTGATGTACTCTGTCGTCTCTAAGCCATCCTAGGTTGTCAAAGTGGGCAGGGGTGAGGTGGGTTCTAGGAGTAAGGTCAAGCATGTAGTCTGACCAGTTTGTTTTGAGATGTTTGTGTAGCAGGGTGGATTATCCCTATGAACGTTCACCAGGTAGGGGGAACGCAGCATGCAGATCTGAGTCCAACTGAATCCCTGACTTTAGTGCAGGAGTAGAGTGGAGCTTTAGCAGAGTGGTGGATGGGGCCTATAGGATTTACTAACCTAGGGGTAGTGAGCTGGTCCTTCTTGCCCTCCAGGGCGACTCGCAGTAATTCCCCACACACCCACACTTCTCCTAATACTACCCGCACCCTCCCACACCTGGTGGCAGTAGTGATAGATGATATACTTTCTCCCCAAAGCAGTACCTTTCCTTGCTGATGAGCAGAGACCTGTCCCAATGATATAGGCTCCCCTGTTAGGGAAGTTTAGGCTGCAGAGGACTATGATGGTCCAGTTCTACACTGCCATCATCCAGTCCATCCTCACCCTCTCCATCATCACCTGGTTCCCTGCAGCCACGGTCAGGGACAAGGCTGCAGCGGGTGATACGATCAGCGGAGAGTGTGATCGGCTGCCCCCTTCCCTCCCTCAAGTCCCTACATTCCTCCAGGGCCTTGAGGAGGGCGAGGAAGATCATGGCAGACCCCGCCCACCCGGGTCACGACCTCTTCACCATGCTTTTCACCCTAGCAACCACCTAGAAACACCCTAGCAACCACATATAACACCCTAGCAACCACCTAGAAACACCCTAGCAACCACTTATAACACCCTAGCAACCACCTAGAAACACCCTAGCAACCACATATAACACCCTAGCAACCACCTAGAAACACCCTAGCAACCACTTATAACACCCTAGCAACCACCTAGAAACACCCTAGCAACCACATATAACACCCTAGCAACCACCTAGAAACAACCTAGCAACCATATATAACACCCTAGCAACCACCTAGAAACACCCTAGCAACCACTTATAACACCCTAGCAACCACCTAGAAACACCCTAGCAACCACTTATAACACCATAGCAACCACCTAGAAACACCCTAGCAACCACTTATAACACCCTAGCAACCACCTAGAAACACCCTAGCAACCACTTATAACACCCTAGCAACCACCTAGAAACACCCTAGCAACCACCCATAACACCCTAGCAACCACCTAGAAACACCCTAGCAACCACCTAGAAACACCCTAGCAACCACTTATAACACCCTAGCAACCACCTAGAAACACCCTAGCAACCACCCATAACACCCTAGCAACCACCTAGAAACACCCTAGCAACCACCTAGAAACACCCTAGCAACCACTTATAACACCTTAGCAACCATAGAAACACCCTAGCAACCACCTAGAAACACCCTAGCAACCAGCTATAACACCCTAGCAACCACCTAGAAACACCATAGCAACCACTTATAACACCCTAGCAACCATAGAAACACCCTAGCAACCACTTATAACACCCTAGCAACCACCTAGAAACACCCTAGCAACCACCCATAACAGCAACCACCTAGAAACACCCTAGCAACCACTTATAACACCTTATTGTGAAATAAGAATAATATAATGTGATATGTTGATATGCTATTGTGAGATTACAACATCTGATGTGATATGACAGAGAAAGACTTTTGTCTTGTTTTTTTTAATAAAATTACAATATATTATTGTGAAATAATAAATAAATTATGTGAAATATTCATATGCTACTGTGAGATAAAAAAATTTGATGTGATATTACAGAGGATTTTGATTGCAATATTTTATTGTGAAATAATAAATAAATTATGTGAAATATTCATATGCTACTGTGAGATTACAACATCTGATGTGATATTACAGAGGATTTTGATTGCGGTATCTTATTGTGAAATAAAAATAATATAATGTGATATGTTGATATGCTATTGTGAGATTACAACATCTGATGTGATATTACAGAGAAAGACTTTTGTCTTGTTTTGTATAAAATTACAATATTCTATTGTGAAATAAGAATAATATAATGTGATATGTTGATATGCTACTGTGAGATTACAACATCTGATGTGATATTACAGAGAAATACTTTCATCTTGTTTTGTATAAAATTACAATATTTTATTGTGAAATAAGAATAATATAATGTGATAAATTGATATGCTATTGTGAGATTACAACATCTGATGTGATATTACAGAGAAACACTTTCGTCTTGTTTTGTATAAAATTACAATATCTTATTGTGAAATAAGAATAATATAATGTGATATGTTGATATGCTACTGTGAGATTACAACATCTGATGTGATATTACAGAGGATTTTGATTGCAATATTTTATTGTGAAATAATAAATAAATTATGTGAAATATTCATATGCTACTGTGAGATTACAACATCTGATGTGATATTACAGAGGATTTTGATTGCGGTATCTTATTGTGAAATAAGAATAATATAATGTGATATGTTGATATGCTATTGTGAGATTACAACATCTGATGTGATATTACAGAGAAAGACTTTCGTCTTGTTTTGTATAAAATTACAATATTTGATTGTGAAATAAGAATAATATAATGTGATAAATTGATATGCTATTGTGAGATTACAACATCTGATGTGATATTACAGAGAAACACTTTCATCTTGTTTTGTATAAAATTACAATATTTTATTGTGAAATAAGAATAATATAATGTGATAAATTGATATGCTATTGTGAGATTACAACATCTGATGTGATATTACAGAGAAAGACTTTCATCTTGTTTTGTATAAAATTACAATATTTTATTGTGAAATAAGAATAATATAATGTGATAAATTGATATGCTATTGTGAGATTACAACATCTGATGTGATATTACAGAGAAACACTTTCGTCTTGTTTTGTATGAAATTACAATATCTTATTGTGAAATAAGAATAATATAATGTGATATGTTGATATGCTACTGTGAGATTACAACATCTGATGTGATATTACAGAGGATTTTGATTGCAATATTTTATTGTGAAATAATAAATAAATTATGTGAAATATTCATATGCTACTGTGAGATTACAACATCTGATGTGATATTACAGAGGATTTTGATTGCGGTATCTTATTGTGAAATAAGAATAATATAATGTGATATGTTGATATGCTATTGTGAGATTACAACATCTGATGTGATATTACAGAGAAAGACTTTCGTCTTGTTTTGTATAAAATTACAATATTTGATTGTGAAATAAGAATAATATAATGTGATAAATTGATATGCTATTGTGAGATTACAACATCTGATGTGATATTACAGAGAAACACTTTCGTCTTGTTTTGTATAAAATTGCAATATCTTATTGTGAAATAAGAATAATATAATGTGATATGTTGATATGCTACTGTGAGATTACAACATCTGATGTGATATTACAGAGGATTTTGATTGCAATATTTTATTGTGAAATAATAAATAAATTATGTGAAATATTCATATGCTACTGTGATATTACAACATCTGATGTGATATTACAGAGGATTTTGATTGCGGTATCTTATTGTGAAATAAGAATAATATAATGTGATATGTTGGTATGCTAT